>NW_004443948.1:17402830-17424912 GCF_000243295.1 Trichechus manatus latirostris | reverse complement strand
TGAACATCAACAAAAAAAAAAAAAAAAACTATTAGAACTAATAAATAAGTTTACCCTGGTTGCAGGATATAAGATGAATATAAAAAAATCAGTTGTATTTCTTCACAGTAGCAATGAGCAAACCAAATATGAAATTGAATAAGGAATTTCATTTATAATAGCGTCAGAAAGATTAAAATACTTTGGAATAAATTTAACAAAAGAAGGTATAAAACTTATACACTGAAAACTATAATACATCATTGAAAGAAATTAAAAAAGACTAACTAAAGGGAAAGACATTAATATTCTTGAAGAAGACTTAATATTCTTAAGATTGCAATCCTCCCCGAATTGATCCACAGATTCAATGGAATCTTCATCAAAATCCAGGTGGCTTCTTTTCAGAAATTGACAAAATGATCGTAAAATTCACATGGAAATTCAAGGGACTTAAATAAACAAAACAATATTGAAAAAGAACAAAGTTGGAGGACTTACATTCCTCGATTTCAAAATTTATAACAAAGCTATTGTGATCAAAACAGTGCGATACTGTAAGGTAAGAACAGACACACAAATCAATGAAATGGAATTGCAAGTCCTAATTAAACCCTCACATTTATGATCAATTGATTTTTCTACAAGAATGCCAAGATCACTCAATGGGTAAAGAATAGTCTCTTCAACAAAGAGTGCTGAATGATTCAAATGGTTTTCCAAATGCAAGAGAATGAAGTTAAAACCCTATATCACACCATGTACAAAAATTAACTCCAAACAGATCAAAGACCTAAATGTAAGAATTAAAACTATAAAACTCTTCGAAGAAAACGTAAGTATAAATCTGCATGGCCATGGCTTACACGATGATTTCTTAGATATAACACCGAAAGCATAAGTAACAAAAGAAAAAAAACTGATAAATTGGACTACATCAAAATAAAAAAAAAAAAAGTGCTTCAAAGGACACCATCAATAAAGTGAAAAGAAAACCCAAATAAAGGGAGAAAAATTTTGCAAATCATATCTGATAAGAAACTGGTAACTAAAGTATGTAAATAACTCTTGTAATATTCAACAATAAAAAGACAAACAGTCCAATTTAAAAATGGAAAAAGAACTGAATTGACATTTTTCTGAAGTTGTTGTTGTTAGGTGCCATCAAATCAGTTCTGACTCATAGCGACCCTATATAGCACAGAAGGAAACGCTACCCAGTCCTAGCTTCATACTTCGTACATTCCATGTTCTGATTATTAATGGATGTTTGCACCTATTTCTTCTCATTTTGAGTCATGCCACATCAGCAAATGAAGGTCCCAAAAGCTTGACTCCATCCACGTCATTAAGGTCAATTCTACTTTGAGGAGGCAGCTCTTCCCCAGTTGTATTTTGAGTGCCTTCCAACCTGAGAGGCTCATCTTCCAGCACCATATCAGACAATGTTCATAAGGTTTTCACAGGCTAATTTTTTCAGAAGTAGACTGCCAGGTCCTTCTTTTTGGTCTATCTCAGTCTGGAAGCTCAGCTGAAACCTGCTCACCATGGGTGACCCTGTTCGTATTTGAAATAACGGTGGCATAGCTTCCAGCATCACAGCAACACGCAAGCCACCACAGTACGACAAACTGACAGACATGTGTCTTCTTCAAAGTAGAGAAACAAATAAGGTGATGAAAATGTTCTAAAACTGATTGTGGTGATGGTTACACAACTCTGTGAATATAATAAAAGTCACTGAATTGTACGCTTTAAATAAGTTGAATTTTGTGGTAGGTGAAGTATTTCTCAATAAAGCTGTTAAAGAACAAACAAGAATACTCTATTTCAAATGATGTGTAGACAAGACAGAAGAAACTCTATCTTGTCCTTTTTCCTTTTCTCTATTAGTCTTCCTAGTTCTCAGGACCCAGAACTCCAGTTACTGAGATGACTAATTTGGAAGTACAAAGGAGTTTGATCAGCTTTGATTTGCCTGGGAATCTAAAACCACAAATAATATATTGCTGAGACAGGGTATCGTGAGCTTTCAACATCTTACTGGCATGAAGATTCTGGACATATTTGCTCCATACAAAGGACACTGAATGTTATTTAATCTCATATCCTTTTTTGTTTCTTTCCTCTCCACTGGATTCTTGCGCTGCATTGTCCCACACTTCCACACTGCGATTCAGGACTTCAACTATAGGCCGTTTGACTGTTGGATTGAAAAACATTGTCACCACTATTTATTTGACTTCCCATCTTTCCTTTTTCTATTTTTTCAGAGAAATAGCACTGAGAATCTCTCCAACCCACCTAATCATTAGTTTAATTGGACGTAATACAATAAAATTTCTATTAAATCATTCCCAAAATAACTATTCACAAAATCAGATACAATGGGTCTGTAGTTTTAAAAAGTAACTATTCTCTTTCTGGCACAACAGTAAGCTAAACCAGAGCACAATTTAAAAAATACATTTAGACAAATCTAATCAGGCATATTAAATAGCAGTAGGAGGTGAGTTCATTACATGAACAATACTGACAATGCTTTATTCTCATTCAATTAATTACAGATTGTGAACTCCTTAATGTAAAGACCCAGTTTTTAATTCATCTTTATATGCCCTTGAATACTTTATATACTTTGAATAACACCTAGCACATAATAAGTGTTCATTGTGAATGAAAAAGACAATTGAGTGAATCAAAGACTGAACTAATCACACATAGTTTTTAACAGACTGGATTCAAGAAGCCCTTAGTCCAAGACAGGGTTATTTCACCTACTATTTGAGTGACCTTCGGCACATAGTTTATTATCTCCTAGTTTTTTCATCAAGTACATGTTTGCTGATGTTGTCGTGAGGGTTAAATAACAGAGCACAGTGCTTGACATATCGGTAGCATTAAAAACCTTGTAGATTATTATCTTATAGGCATTACTTTATATAATAATTAGATTGGCTAAAAAAAAAAAAAAGGTAAGAATTTATAGGTAGTCCAGAGAAGAAACAGTGAAAGAGGTTGAAATCAAGGCACATTTACCAGCTGAATATAATTGTGATCAGCCTGGTGAGTTTGAAAAACTGTAAGTAAAGAAGTCCACATTCATTACCCACCATCATTATGGAATCATGTCCTCTACCATGTGAAGCAGAAACATTTTTCTTGCTGCCTGACAACTTTGATGGTGGCAATTTGCAAAGAAATAAATTATGATTTAAAGAAGGTCAAAAATAATCTATTCCAGCTGTGGTTTGAAGAAGCTTATTTGAATTTAAAAGAAAATAAAAGTCCTTTCTCATTTCCCTTTTGCTGTATAAGAATTTTAATATCACTGACTCCTAACAGATATCATAGCATAGCATCAATAGAGTACTCAAAACAAATATTCAAAGGGGAAAAAAAATCTACTATTATTTTGAAGAGAAATCACAGATTAATTCACTAGAAAAGCAAATGACATTGTTGCTGGTCACGTCCAGACAAGCTTTGCCCTCTCCCAACATGGCACCCAAGCTCCATTCTTGGTAGCCTCATCTGACAGCCCACGGTGGTCACCTGTAGTTTTTGGTTAGAACATTGTTTTGTTGTTTTGTCAGTTATTCCAGTAGAGTTCACTGAGAAATTCTTATCTATCTGAAAGTATATCTTTAGCTATCAAGTGTTGGAGAGATAGAGTCTTATTCCCTGCAAGACTTTACAATCTGCTGGAGGAAATTCATCCTTCTGCCTACAACTCATCATTTCCTATAGTTTTTTTGTCTGATTATTAAAGCTTTTAGGAATTTAATAGAGCTCTCTCAACCACAGATTTTTGTTATTTTTAGCTCATTTTGGTGAGGTAGGACTTTTCAGTTACATGATAGATGAGTTTCCTAAGAACTTTTCTTGACATAGAAACACTTTAAGTGCACATCATATGAAATAAACTTATTTGGTCAACTCATAACTACTCTGGTTAGTGTATCTTCCTCTTGGATTCATATTGCCTACACTTTCTGCCAAATGTTCAGAACTTTTTTTTTAAGAGGTATGTTTAAGATAGGTTTGGCAAAGTAACATTATCACTAAGAGATGTGAGAAATTATATATCATACAGAAAAATAGTCAATAAATTTGAATGTGAGATTAAATCTGGCAAAGTAAATTTAATTGATTTCCAAATATTTATTATGTATAGTGCTATTTACAGATCAATTTCTTATTCCTAGAAGTTTTACATCTGTTCTTGGAGAAACTTTAATTTCATGTTCTGTTATTTTATAATTTATATTTCTGATTGGAACAAGGATTCCTACTAGAAAGTTAAAGAGAAAGATTGAGATTTCTGTTTCTCCTAGCCTGTTTCTACTAAGATAGTATTCACCAAGATAGATCATACACAGGGCCATAAAAAGGTCTTAACATTTCAAAATGGCTGAAATCATATGGAGTGTATTTTCTAACCACAACAAAATTAAATTAAAAACCAATATTAAAAAGCTCTGTGGAAAATCCCCAAATATCTGAAAATCTAAACCATGACTAAAAGAATGCTGTAATCTTTATGCAAGCAGACTGCCACATCCTTCTTCCACACAGCGGCTAGTGGGTTGAAATCACCAACCTTTCGGTTAGCAGCCAAGCACTTTAACCATTGTGCAACCAGGGATCATTAAAATAAAACATCAAAAATTAAGGGATGCAGCTAAAGCAGCACTCACAGGAAAATATAAACTTTAAATATATACATTAAATTTTTTTAAAAGATCCAAAATAAATTAAGCTTTCACATTACTAATCTAGAAAAAAAAGAGTAAATTAAACCAAACTAAGTAAAAAGCTCTAGTTAGACTGATAAAAACAATAATAAAAAAAATTTAAAGATCAAATGTACAGATTACCAATATGAAAGGAATGAAAGAGGGAACATCACTACAGATCCTATAGACATCAAATGGTAAAAGAAAACAGTATGAAAAAACTTATCCAATAAATTTGACAACCTAAATAAAATGCACAAATGCTTGAAAGACACATATTAGAAAAACTGACTTAAGAAGAAGTCGTAAGCCTGATTAGCCCTCTATCAAATAAATATATCAGAATTGTAATTAAGAAAATTTTCCTATGGAACTCTTCCTGAAAACATTTTACAACTCATTTTATGAGGTCAGCATTATCCTGATAGCAAAATAAAAGTATTACAAGAAAATTACAGACTAAAATCCTTCATGAATCTAGTCAAAAAAATTCTTAACAAAATATTAGCATATCAAATCGAACAATTTATAAAAATAATAATACACCACAACTAAGTGTGGTCCATCTCAGAAATTGAAGGTTGTTTAAACATTCCAGAAACACATGATAAAGTTTACCATATTAATAGAATAACGGAGAAAATTCATATGATTATCTCAACTGATGTTAAAAAAATTGACAAATTTCAACAGTTTTTCATGATAACAAGAAACAGAACGTAACTCTATAACCTGATACATAGCATTTAATATAAAACTAAGGCTAACATCATATTTAATCTTAAAAACTTGAATGTATTTTTCCTGAGATTGGGAATAAGGCAAAGATTTCTGTTCTCATCACTTATTTTAATATTGTGTTAGAAATCCTAGCTAATGTAATAAGGCGAGAAAAAGAAGTAACAACAGATGACATGACTGTGTATACAGAACATCATAAGAAACCTACTAAACAACTATTAGCTGTAGTAAGTGAATTTATCAAGGATGCAAGATACAAGGTCAGTATACAAAAATCAATTGTATTTCTATATACCAGTAACAAACAATTGAAAAATAGAATAAATCCATTTATAATAGCATAAAAAAAGAAATACTTATGCAGAAAATTAAATGTGTTCATGACCTGTACATTGAAAACTATACAATATTATTGATAAAAATTAAAGAAGATCTAAATTAATACAGTTACTTCATGTTCTTTGATTGCAAGATTCAATAGCTGCAGATGATATCTCTCTCCAAATTGATCTACAGAGTCAATGCAATCCCAATCAAACCCTCAGTCAACTTTTTTTGGTAGTTATTTAGCAGACAGATTCTAAAATTTATATGAAAATGCAAAGGAATAGAATAGTCAACCACTTTTGAAAAAAGAACAAATTTGGAGCACTAATGCTACCAGATTTTAAGACTTCATATAATGCTGTATTAATCAAGACAGTGTTACAATGATATAAACAGGGACATGTAGATCAATCAAACAGTATATAGAGTATAAAATCTAGTGTATAGAGGAGCCCTGGTGGTGCACTGTTTAACACCTACAGCTGCTTACCAAAAGGTCAGCAGTTCGAATTCACCAGCCACTCCTTAGAAACCCTGTGGCACAGTTCTACTCTGTCCTATGGGGTTGCTATGAGTTGGAATCAACTCAACGGCAACAGGCATAGTGTATAGAAATAGACCCATGCATATTTGTTCAATTTATTTCTAATAAACATGCCAAGGTAATTCAATGGGGAAATTGTAGCCTTTTCCACAAATGGTACTGGAATAACATGGTATCTCTATGGGAAAAAAAAAAACGGACCTTCACCCTTTTATTTATACCATTAACAAAATTAACTCAAAACGGGTCATAGGTCTTAACATAAAGACTGAATCTATAAAACTTCTAGAAAAAAACATAGCATAAAATTTTTTTATCATTAGGGTAAGCAAAAATTTTTAAGGGCATAAAACAGTATGAGTTTTAAAAGGAAAAAAGATAAACATAAAAATTATAAACATTTGTTCTTTTAAAGACATCAATTAAAAGGCAAGCGACAGACTGGGAGAAAATATTGACAATATATATTTATGACAAATTATTTATGTTCAGAATATATTAAGAACTCTTACAACTCAAAGAGATGACAAACAACCCAATTTTAAAAAGCAGGAGAAAGATTTGAACAGAACATTCGCTAAAGAAAATATACAAATGACAGATAAGCACCTGAAGAGATGTTCCATGTCATTAGTAATCAGGGGTAACACAAATTAAAAACAACAATAAAATACCACTACATATCTACTGGAATGGCTAAAATTGAAAAGGTTGACAGTGACAAATGTTGGCAAGGATATGGAGCAACTGAAACCGTTACCATTGCTATGGGAAAAGTAAAATTTTACAACAATTCCACTCCTAGGTATTTACCCAAGAGAAGTGAAAATGCAGGTCTACATGAAGACTTGTGCATGAATGTTCATAACAGTGTTCATAGCAATAAAAAACTAGAAACCAAATGTCTATCAAGAGGTGAATAGATAAACAAAATGTGATATATCCATAGAATATTTCTCAGAAACAGAAAGGAAAAAATTTCTGCTATATGCAATGATATGAATGAATATCAAAAAAATTCTGCTGAGTAAAAGCAACAGATATAAAGGAATATGTAATCCATTTAGATGAAATTCTACACAAGGGAAACTAATTTTTAATGACAGAAAACAGATCAGTGACTGCCTAGGACCAAGGATGAAGGTGTGTGTCGATTCCAAGAAACATGAGGAAAATTTTTGCCTTAGTGGTAGATAAAAAAAAACAGTTGCTGTAGAGTCGATTACAACTCATGGCAACCCTATGCGTTTCAGGGTAGAAATGCTCTTAATAGGGTTTCAATGATGGTGATCTTTCAGAAGTAGATTGCCATGCCTTTCTCCCAAGGCACCTCTGGGTGGACTCAAATTCACAACCTTTTGGTTAGTAGCTGACTACACTATACTTAACTGTTCACACCACCCAAAGACTCCTGGTGGTGGATACTTGGGTATAGATGTTTGTCAAAATTTATTAAATTGTACACTTGAAAAAGGGGCATTTTATTATATGCAAATTATGTCTCAATAAAGTTGATTTTTAAAAAAGATTAAAAAAATCAAGATCAGCTTTGTGTTGATGGTCTAGAGTGTGGGATTTTTTTTTTTCCCTGCTTTACATGTTTACCTCTCATTGTTAATTTGTTTAACCAGCATGTATTTTTCCTGTAATGGAAAAGTATCAGTCTAAAAGTATGATATCAATAAATATCAATAAAAATGTATTTATGCAAATGTATATACAGATTTGCTCTATTGCATTTTATCCTACCTTAAAATAAAAGAAAGTGGAGAGTTCAAAGAGTATTAAAGAGAACTAACTTGCTTCCCATCTTCAGGGAAGACAGTCTTAAAGTAAAAGACACACAAAAGACCTCCTACATGTTTTATTTGCTAGAAAATTATGCGGGCTGAAGAGCTCAGCAGAGCTATTGTTTGTGATCACTCCACTGCCTCATCCTGACCTCTGTGTAGTAAAAGTTCAACTTCTTTGGAACATAAGGGATTGTGTTTCTTTTAGCATTTCCACAGGAAACTGCTAACCTCTCCTTGTTCTCTTTGCTCCTCCAGTCTTAAGGACACCTTAGCAAAGTTAATATTAGAGACTCCCAACTTTTACAGGCCGTCTGATTAAGCAGGTTGTTGAAATGGTACAGGGGTAATTCTGTGTATACTACTTTAAAAAATAAAAGGAATACCCAGGCACAAGGCCATGTTGTCCTCCACTACTCACTAAATTTAATTGGCCTATTCCCAAGACAGATTTTCTGCTTAAGTTTGAATAGTTAGCGCAGGTAAGATTTACAAATCTCTGTTTGGATAGGTGTTCAATTAGATTTTCCAGTTTGGGCTGGGCTAAGCTGATATGCATTTTTGAGTGATTCAGGGCATTGTGGTTTTCTAATTTTCTGGGTCAGGTTTTCAAGTACTGTGGAGGCCAAAAGAACACGCTTGACGAATGAAATCAAAGGAGAAACAAAGCATTTCTAATATATTGAAAGAGCCCAAAGAAAATATTCACAGGTTTCTTTTTCATTTATCTTTTAGCAATTCTTACTTAGTATTGTCATTCAGTCACTTAATTCATTTTTATGCACTCTGCCATTTATTCACTTATCGTTTCATTTGTTCGTTTGTTCACAAATGTTTACTGACTGCATACTAAGAGCTCAGGCCTTGGAGATACTAAGATAAAAATAACAGCTACCATTTTCTGAACTTTTTAGGTTTGTGGTACTATACATACTTTATTTCTAATCTTTAAATATTTTCTAGAAAAAAGGTCTAATTATCCTCATTTTATAGATGGGGAAACTGAGGCTAAACTAGCATTTGCACACAACTATCATTGATTAGGAGCCCTGGTGGCATAGTGGTTAAGATCTTGGCTGCTAACCAAAAGGTTGGCAGTTCAAGTCCACCAGCCACTCTTTGGAAATCCTACCGGGCAGTTCTACTCTGTCTATAGGGTAGATAGGAGTTGGAATTGACTCGACGGCAATGGGTTTGGTTGTTGCTATTTTTTGGTATCATTGATTGAAAAAACCCAGGTCCTTTCCACCAAATTGCTCTGCCTCATAAATTGTATTTTAAAGACAAACTAAAAAGGTGTATTAATGATCAGGACAGCATAAAAAGCTGGAAAGAATAGAGGCCTAGGAGGGAGGAATTCTATTCCTGGCCTCTGCAAACTAGACTTATGATATTGGGAAAGACACTTTTCTATAGGGATTTAGGAATGAATCCCTGATAAAATAGGGAATTCGTTAAATCATTTTTATGTTTTCTTCCCTTCCAGTTCTAAACATTTCTAATCCTTTCATTTTTGTCTTGAAAATTATAAACAGCCTGCCTTGAGATCTCAGTTGTTGGATATTTTGCAGCTCTTTTTTTTTTCAATTACTTTGCTTTCTGTTTTCTCTCTTTTCTAACTAGCTCATCAATTCAGCTCCACAAAGAAAAAGAGGTATTGGAAACCTAATTTACCTATTGGGGAAGTCAGACATTGAAGTGTCAGTTGATTCTAAACACCAACAAGCAATTTGTGAGGCTGATGGATTTTGAGCTCCAGCATCTAACTTTCCATTTGGCACTAGTTCTTGAACATGACAATATAATGATGTTCTCAACTTAGTGATTTAAAATACTTTAATTTTAATTAAAGAATAAAGAAAGGAAAAGTTGTGTTTGCTGAGCTGGAGAGCTCGCCAAGTGTGGGAAAATTATATCTCAGCTGTATGTCCTATTACACAGTGTTCTTGGAACTTCTCATATGTCATTCTGTCTGTTCATGTGCAATCTGATAAGTAATTACAATTAGCAAATGAAATATTTATATATTCTGCCACATAGTCAGTCCATATGTGCAAAATATTGCAAGTTCCTCAGTAGCATTTAGCATCACCCACTGTTATGTTGCCTGGAATAGATCTTATGGTGCCTTATGGAGTATGCCAGAAAAACATGCAATTTCCTCACTTTGATGTTTATAATAGAGCTCAAGTTAGTCTCAGTGAAGTGACCAGTTTGTTCTCTGACTAACCAAACTCAATGGCACCAACAAGGAGCTAACTTTCTTTCCCTCTCTGTTATTCATATGCTTAACTTACAAGCTACACTATGTCCCACAGGACAGTGCTCATCCACATGGGCCAGCCGGTCACTATTTTAGTCATAAAAACGTCAATCATTGTCCCAGCACAAGTAATTGAGGGTACACACTGAGAGTCTTAGAAAGGCACATTTAAACCTTCAAGAGACACACACTCACTATAATTAGCACATGGACAATAAGAAAAGCTTATTGATTTCTTGGAAGGGACAGGAAAGCTGGACGAATGGAAACGGGGAACCCAAGGTCGAGAAGGGGAGAGTGTTGACCTGTTGCGGTGTTGGCAACCCATGTCACAAAACAATATGTGTATTAATTGTTTAATGGGAAACTAATTTGCTCTGTAAACTTTCACTTAAAACACAATTTAGAAAAAAAGGAAAAAAAATTCCCTGATATTGAGAATTCATAAATGGAAGGAAAACATGCCTCTGAGTCACTTCTGAATTAAATCAAGGGACACCAACAGTTGAAGGAATGTAGGACAGCTGTCCTCAGTAAAGTACTGGTATTTGTAGACCTCCTCCTCTTGTAAGAGCTGATCCCATAACATTGAGTGAAAGAGGGGCATGAAAGAAAGGGAGGTTCTAGCAGAGAGTTTCAGTTTACTTGTAACCTTATTTACTAGAAAAGTTCAAGCTTTCTCATTTAAATCACAAAGCAAGAGAGAAAGTAGAGGGGACAGAGAAGAGGAGGAGGTGAAGAAGAACCTGAAATGACTGTCATGCCCTTTGAGCTGGGTTCTGATACTCCCTCTACTGAACTAATGATGCAGCCAATCCAGATTCCTGAAGTGTGGTGAGCAGAGAGAGGTCTGATCATCAGACCAGTATAAATCAGAATGTCTCTAACCAACACAGCTAATGTCTAGTTCCACGGGATATTGATGCCATTAATTTATGACCTTTGTGTTTTTATAATACAAACCTTGTTAATAATGCAAAGTCTCTTGAAATGTACAATTCCACAGCTCTTAAGAACAACCTTGAAGAGAAAGTACTTAATACTACAATGATGGCGTCATGTCACTAGAGTTTGAAGCCGGTAGGGATGCGTTATTTCCTGTCTTTTTATATCATAATAGATTTGTGGTGGGATGGCTTAAGAGGCTCCTACTGTCTTAAGCTGTTCCCTTCAAGATGGCCATGAACTGGGCTCAGAGATGATTTGGACACTTAATACTCTTTCAAGGACAAAAACTCCTCCCAAAGTGGGAGAGAGAAGAAGATGGGAATAAAAGATTATTTTATCATTCTGCTTTACCATCCACCCAGGCAAACAGAGAGACAGGAGAAGGGCTGAAAAACAAAGATTCCAATACTGAGCTTGCAATGCCTAATTGTGTACTGTATAAATTAATGGCATGAATGCTGACAGAGGAATAAAAATATGCAGTACTATTTAAGCACTGGCTTAAACAAATATAGCGTACTTCAGTTAAAAGTGCTAACATAGCCACTCGCAGCCAAATCTCTTTGCAGAGCCTGTCGGCCACACTGTTTCCCCCACCATGACAGATTGGATTTAATTGAAAAGTTGCTAGTTTAGAGCTGAAAACTTGCATGGTGAAATAAAATCAGCCTGGTGATTGTCCTTCAATCTATTTTTACATAGCTTCTTTATTCTGGTAATCATTTTTAACAAACTAATATGAATATTCCCCAAAGCCATCAAAAATATTTAACAAGGGCAAGTACTCTCTTCTAATTAATAAAAGTTGAAAGTTTCAGAGATCATTACTGTTCTTGATTCTTGTTTCTTGCTATCAATGAATTTCACGTGCCCTATTTATGAGATAGGATGCTTTTTAAAGGCCCACCTAAATCCTAGTTAGCAGACACTCAGAATGAGGTAAGCTAAGCACACTGGAGTAAAATCTTCCCTCTGTATTCTGTGAGTCCTGGGTTTAAGTGCTCAGCTACTAACTGGAATGTTGGGAGTTCGAATCCACCCAGAGATGCCTCAGAAGAAAGACAAGGTGATCTACTTCCAAAAGGTCGCAGCTATTGAAAACCCATTCGAGTGCAGCTCTACTCTGAAATACATAGGGTTGTCATGAGTCAGAATCAACTCTATGGCAACTGGTTTGATTTTTGTGTTTTTGTTTGTTTCTGTATTCTATGGGAGAATGAGAAATCGAAGGTAAGGTGAAATGTAGGAAATGAAGTAATTAATGAATCTGACTAATTGTCCCAGTTGGGAACTTTCACTGCCACATTTAAGTCATTTCCCTTAGATTTGTATTTCAAGGCATACTACTATATGCGACTATGAACATCTCAATTGACAAAACAGTCTCAGTGAACTGTTATCTAATGGTCAGTCCTTCAAAAATCGTATCAGGATGTTTCTGTGTTTAGAGGCACACTGTACCCAAGCTTGATGAGACATTTCAAAGGAAACAGAAGGCATGATTGCTATCCAGGAAGTACTTGCTTCCCCTGGATCTCAGCAAATATCTGTGAGTAATTATCATGATGACTAGAGCCCTAAGGAACCCCAGTGTCTTCTTATTCAATGTTTGTTTCAAGAACCAGCAACAGCAGCATCACCTGGGAGCTTGCTGGACATGCAGATTATCAGGCTGTCTTAGTCATGTAGTGCTACTATAACAGAAATACCACAAGTGGGTGGCTTTAACAAACAGAAATTTATTTGCTCACAGTTTAGGAGGCTAGAAGTCTGAATTCAGGGGAAGTCTTTCTTTCTCTGTTGGCTGTGGAGGAATATCCTTGTCTCTTCTGAGCTTCTGCTCCTGGGCAATATTCATGTGGCTTGGCATCTCTCTTCCCCTATCTCTGCTTGCTTGCCTGTCCTAATCTTCTCTTTTTATATCTTGTAAGAGATTGACTCAAAGGAGAGCCCTGGTGGCACAATGGTTAAGTGTTTGGCTGCTAACCAAAAGGTTGATGGTTCGAACCCACCCAGCAGCTCCTTGGGAGAAAGCCCTGACAGTATGCTCCCATAAAGATTACAGCCTAGGAAACCTTATGGGGCAGTTCTACCCTGTTACACAGGGTTGCTATGAGTGGAAATCTACTTAACTTGATGACACCTAACAAGAGATTGACTCAAAACACACCCTACACTAATCCTGCCTCATTAACATAACAAAGACAACCCACCCCAAATGGGATTATAACCACATGCATAGAGGTTAGGATTTACAACACATATTTTTGGAGGCACAATTCAATCCATAACACAGGCCCCACCCCAGACTTAAAGAATTAGAATCTGCAATTTCACAAGACTCCCTAGAGATTCACACGCCATTAAAACTCAAGAAGCACCTCCCACAAACGTATTTGGGACACCTGTGCAAATTTCCTTGAAAAGGTTTAGAAAGCATCCTCTAATGTCTTTATTCTAACTCTTAACCACATAGTAAAACCTGAAGAATTGGTGGTTACGTTTATATCACTTTAGAACTATTTGCCATAGCCCCAACTCCAACTCATGGAGACCCTGTGTATGTCAGAGTAGAACTGTGTTCCATACAGTTTTCATTGGCTGCTTTTATCTGAAGTAGATCTCCAGGTCTTTATTCTAAGGCACCACTGGGTCAACTCGAACCTCCAATCTTTCAGTTAGCAGCCAAGTGTGTTAACCGTTTGTACCACCCAGGGACTCATTAGAATAAGATTTAAAAAAACGTACTGGACCTGTACACCAATGTTCTTTTGTGCCATTATTCACAATAGCCAAAAGGTGGAAACAACCTAAATGTCCATTAACAGAAGAATGGATAAACAAAATGTGGTACATACATACAACGGAATATTATTCAGCCATAAATAAAAATGAAGTCCTGATACTTGCTGCAATATTAATGACCCTTAAAAGCATCATGCTGATAACATAGTTTATAAAGAAAATTTTCTGCATTCTACCTTGGTGAGGAGACCTGGGCTCTTAAAAGCCTGTAAGCAGCCATCTAAGATACTCCACTGGTCTCACCCCTTAGAGAGCATGGGAGAATGAAGAAAACAAGATACAAGGGAAAGATTAGTCCAAAGGACTAATGGACCACAACTACCACGGCCTCCACCAGACTGAGTCCAGTACAGCTAGATGGTGCCCGGCTACCACCACTGACAGCTCTGACAGGGATCACAACAGAGGGTCTTGGACAGAGCTGGAGAAAAATGTATAAAAAAATTCTAACTCACAAAAAAATACCAGACTTACTGGCCTGACAGAGACTGGAGAAACCCCAAGAGTATGGCCCCCGGACACCCTTTTAGCTCAGTAATGAAGTCACTCCTGAGGTTCACCCTTCAGCCAAAGATTAGACAGCCCCATAAAACAAAATGAGACTAATGGGGCACAAGAGTCCAGGGACAAGGACTAGAAGACAGGAGGGGACAGGAAAGCTGGTAATAGGGAAACTAAGGTCGAGAAGGGAGAATGTTGACATGTCGTAGGGTTGTTAAACAGTGTCATAAGACAGTATGTGTACTGTTTAATGAGAAACTATTTGTTCTGTAGACCTTCATCTAAAGTGCAATAAAAAAATTAAAAAAAAAATAGAAACAAAAAAATCATGCTAAGTGAAATAAGTCAGTCACAGAAGGACAAATATTATATGATCCCACTTATATGAAATAGGCAGATGTATAGAGACCAAAGATTATTAGTGGTTACCAAGGGTTGCAGGGAGGTGAGAAGGAAGAGTCATTGCTTAGGAGACACTGAGTTTCTCTTAATGGTGGTGGGATAATTTGGAAAAGGATAGTGGTAATGGTTGCACAACATAATGAACGCAATCAATGTCATTGAAACGTACACGTAAAAAATTGTTGAATTGGCTAAAGTTTTGTTATATTTATTATTAATACAAAAAAATAAGTCTTAGAAAGGCAATTTTTTTTTTCTTTTTTTTTGGACACTGGAATTTGCAACATCCAGGCCCAGTTGTCCATTTGCAGATAGAAAACAATACCCAAAAAGCAAGCACTGAGGACCCATGGAATGATGACGAACTCAACTGTGCACAGGTGCAGAGGACACGTTAAGTAGCTATTGAGCTGACACATTAGCATCAGCTATGTAAGCATAATTATTGGTCAAGGGCAGATTGTTGTAAAACAGCTAATAAACAGGAAACATTAACTGCTCGCACGCAGGGACTTTGCAAAACCAATATTAGGCCTATGTGCTCTGTACATGTATTTTCCCTGAAGCCAATTAACCTCTTTATTGGAAAACAAGAGCTTTGTTATTGTTGAACGTGGCAGCTAATCCTTCACAGTAGATAACTTTCATTGAGCATGAGTGGAATGAGCTGTGTTTACTTCACTTGACATTCCTGTATAATTAAAAGGATGTTAATTGTTTAATTTCCTCAACATTTGTGCTAGTGAAATTTAGGAGATCCATAAGGTTAAAAACTGTGGTTTTTCATTTATCCAACACCAGGGAAACAGTGGAAATTTTTTTTTGGATGGTATATTTCTTTTTATTTTCCTGACTGTGTAAGGAAGGACGAGGTCTTGGGTATCTTTGTGGATCAATTTTTATTATAGCTCTTCCGTATAACTTTGAAGGTTCAGACTGGGACAAGATATGAGCCTATAGATTTGTCAAATAACTTTGACATTTTAGACCTAGACTTTTTGGCTGGTACACAGTACATGGGAGATGCCAACAGAGAAGAATAACTAAAAAATGAGCAATGACCAATTTAGTGGATATAAAACGCTGGAGATATATTTAATAACTTCTACCATTAAAGTGAATCCACCTAAAGTCAGAGAAAGAAATTTCAGCAACAAAAGTGCCAAGTCCTTAACTTTGCTGAATTTGCTTAGTTGTTACTGTTAGTTACTGTAGAGTCAGCTCCAGATTACATCACCAGGTACAACAGAATGAAACACTGTCTGGTCCTGCAACATCTTCACAACTGTTGATATGCTAAAGTCCATTGTTGCGGTCACTGTGTATTTTGAGTGCCTTCCAACGTAGGGTGCTCATCTTCCAGTACAATATCGGACAATATTCTGTTGTGATCTGTAGGGTTTTCATTGACTAAGTTTCAGAAATAGATGGTCAGGTCTTTATTCCTAGTCTGCTTTAGTCTGGGAGCTCCACCGAAACCTGTCTACCATGGGTGACCTTGCTAGTATTTGACATACCAGTGACATAGCTTCCAGCATCATAGCAACATACAAGCCACCACAGTATGACAAATTGACAGATAGGTAGTGAGAATTTGCTTAGATAAAAACAAAATGAGACTTGAGGACCAGAGCAAGAAAGCAGGTGTATGGAAGCTACGTGTATATGTGTTTGTGTACTATACCATTAATGTTATTCTGCATTCATGTTTCATTTCCCCTCTTCCCTTGCTTTCTACAATCTTTTGGATTCTCTAAGTCTATTGCCCCCTTTCTCCTTTTGTACTGAATGTTGTTTCTGAAATCATCTTTTGTTGTCTTTGTTTTTCTGTTGTACATTCTTTCCCACATATCCAACTTAAAGTCCGCTGATCTTTATTTCACCTCTTAGAATTAAAACTCTTGTTTCCGTTCATTTTTTTAAAACTACTTCAGTACATAAACTTGTAGAGAGACAACTATCTAAGACTGGCCTCTAGATCAGTGCCTTTCAATAGAAATATAAGATGAGCTACCTGTGTAATTTTAAATTAAATTTAATCTGAAGTTTTCCAGAGGTTTAAGAGCTCAGCTGCTAACCAAAGTGTTGGCGGTTTGAACCCACCAGCGGCTCTGTGAGAGAAAGATGCGGCAGTCTGCTTCTGTAAAGATCAGCCTTGGAAACCCTATCGTGCAGTTCTACTCTGTCCTATAGGGTCACTCTGAGACGTAATCGACTCTATGGCAATGGATTTTTGGTTTTAGTAGCCATGTTGAAAAGGGAAACAATTTCATAATATTTATGTCATCCAATATATCAAATTATTATCATTTTAACATTTAATCAATATAAAAATATTATTAAGATATTTTACCTTATTTTTTGGGATACTAAGTGTTTAAAATCACAAACATCACACAGCACAATTCAGACAAGTCACATTTCCAGTGCTCACTAGCCACATGTGGCTTGTTGTGGTTGTTGTTGGGTGCCATCCAGTTGATTCCAACTCATAGTGACCTGTGTGACAGAGTAGAACTGTCCCATAGGGTTTTCTTAGCTGTAATCTTTACAGAAGCAGATCGCCAAGTCTTTTTCCCGCAGAGCTGCTGGGGGGGTTCAAACCATCAGCCTTTTGGTTACCAGCGAGCGCTTAACCATTGTGCCACCAGGGATCCCTCACATGTGGCTAGTGGTTACCATATCGTCAGATGATAAATTTTATATGTACATGTCTTAGTTACCTAGTGCTACCGTAACAGTATAACCCAAGTGGGTGACGAGTCCAAATCAAGGTCTGGCCATACTAATTCCTTCTGTGAGCCGCTCTCCTAGTTTCTGGTATCTGTTGGCAATTCTTGGGATTCCTTGATGTTCTTTAGTGTCTGTCTTTTCTCTGTGTGTGCACATATTCTGTGTCCAATCTTCTTTTTTTTTTCCCTAATAACTCAGAAGTGAATAGATTTAGAATCAACCCCACTCTAATTACAATAACAAAGAAAATCCTATTTTCAAACTGGATTACATTCACAGGTATAAGGGTTAGGATTCCAACACATATTTTGAAGGGACACAATGTAATCCGTAACAGTACACAAAGGACTTATTTTTAATTTTTTTTGCCATGAATATAAACAAGGGAAGTATAGATTTTAGACCAGGGGTAGACCTATTGGACACTGTAGGACCCATCTTCCTCGCTGACTATTGCATATATGGGGCTTTGGAGTATTGCTGAACTGTTTATTTGAAAAAATATTACTTTCTTTAGAAGATTGGATGGAAGTTCTTCATCTTAAATTAATCTCTTTTATTAAACACCTAAAGGCCTTCATCTAAGTGGCTACAACAACATATGTTTCTTCCTCATTCATTTTTGAGCAAGGGCAGAATGGGAATAAACACTGAAGCTACGTTATCTGACTTACTGCTCAAAAAAATGCTCCTGCAAACACGTAGATCTCATTTATATTCTCCTAGAAGAACAAAAAAAAGACCTGGATAATTCATACTGGAAAAATGCAGCTTTCACCATTTATGTGGGGGCTTTTCATTTTGGTTAAAATAAAATAAAATAAAACTTTTGCTACCCTTGGAATGTTATGGTCCATCTAAAATATTTAGGATGTCTGTGCCCTGTCCTCCTCTTAAAGCTTTCCTCTGCCTCTAAAGAAGAGATGTGCACAATACACCTTATTAGTCAGAAAAGCCTCTGGGGCATTCTCCCATTTGAGTATCTTCAAAATCTCTTACATTTGTTCTGCCATTTCTGGTTCCCTTTATCAAGGAAAGGAATATAATTTCCTATGTCAACATTGTGATCCACATCACAGAGCAAGCTCTAAAATGGGTTTATCAAAGACAGCACATACTATCTTTTAGGACACGGATTAGAAAAATGATAAGGGAATAGAGGGAGTCCCCAGTTTAAAAAGAGTACGATAACCCAAGCCCATTAAATACATCCATTAGAGGGGATTTCTCTACATCTCAAAATGATTCTTCTCTTCACCACAGGATTGCTTTAAAGCAAAGCCTTTCTGTCTTCCTTGCATTTACGTATTTGTTTATGAGAGCATATAGAAAAGACAAAATGAAAGCTATAGTGTTGGCAAGCAGTGCCAAATGGAGGTTAATCAAAAAATGAAGATTTTTTGATTAACCACTAAATCTTCTCTGTAACTCAAAGATAAAGTAAGATTCACAGTTTAAACTTTCAGTTTCTGCTCATTTTCAGAAACACTTTGATGTGTGCCTGAACAAATTATGAAATGAAACTCTACAGTTACCTATACTTTTTAATGGCCGCCTTAAAATTAGTGTCCATGAACGCACCCCTCACATACCACCATTACACGCATACACACACAGCCATATTTCCAGCTTCATTCCAAATAAAACCAAAAAAAATCCCTATGAGATGATAGCCACTGATAAATGCATGTCTGAGAAGTATGTTTCTAGAGTGCTGGAAAGCCATTTCTGACCAAAAACAGCTGCAAAACCAGACTGACTTTTAACCTCCCCTGTTGAATACAGGAAATCTTGGCACAATTACAGTTCAAGTAGCACAGAACCAGTGGGGTTACCATTATAGAAACAGACTTGGCCAGCAGGAAATGTTTACATCCTGCATGAACCCCTGATGTTTGACATGAAACCGGAGCTGCTCACTATAGTTTCAGACAACAAAAGTCTCCATCTCTGAAGTCAGCTAATAGCCCAAACAAACAAATATGCTCATTTCCCTCATTTCCTTTCCATCAAGTGGCTCACTCCCAACCTCCTTTCATTGAGCTGTTTTTCGTAGTCTGTAGATTCAGGAAACAAAGAGCCCTGCAGCACTCTGCCTGCAGTCAAATACAAGTCATTTCCAAGGAGGATAACACTTAGTAAGCGAGACTAACTCTGGGTCAGTTCTTGCAATTCTTTAAACATCTCATAGTTAAGGCAATTATATTTTAATTAAAATGAACTAGACTTCCTACTGCTAAAGCAATATAGCCAGGTTTCGTTATGACTTACTGAATTTGAGCCGTAGGACCATACAGGTAGTACTGACATGTTAACATTAACCAGATTCTTCATCATCAAATATAGCTATGGCAATGGGGTAAGGAGTCCCCCTTGTGTGCAAAAAGTTAACAGGCTTGGCTGCTAACCAAAAGATTGGAGGTTCAAGTCTACCCAGAGGCACCTTGGAAGAAGGGCTTGGTTATCTACTTCTGAAAAATCTGTCACAGAAAACCCTAGGGAGCACAGTTCTACTCTTACACCCGTGGGGTCTCCATGAGTCGGGATCAACTTGAAGGCAACTGTTTTGTTTTTTATTTTTGGAAGGGGAGAAAGAAAAGAAACTGGGCCAAGACATTGAGCTGGCTGAACCCTCACATTTAGAACAGAGAAATTAAAGCCCCCCTCCAGCAGCCCATGGCTAAGTTACAGCACCTGAAAACCACCTGGTCACCCAGTTTCCTGTCAGTTACTGGACAAAAGAGGGAGGCTAGAGAAGCTCCCTAAAGGACTGTTAATTAGTTTAATGGGCAACTCACACCTGATGCCCCTGATTATTTCCCCTCCCCCACCAGCAAAAAAATTAAAGGGAGAGGAAAGGCAGCAAAGGACACTAGCTGTCATCTTTCTGCTTGGCTGATACATGCATCACTTTTTAAAAGCAAATCACTGGATTTGCTCTTTTCTTAGGTGAAATGCAGAGCGTCTCATAAGCCAGACGATTTTGTTTTGATTCCAGCAGGCTACAGGCTACAGTGATTAGACTATATTGGTTTGTTCCTTTCTTGTGTTAAGATGACCCTGCAAATGCACCCGCTTCCTAACTGCACAAGGCCAGGAGGAAATCAGGCAGCTGAAAGGAAATTGTGCGTAATCATCCCTCTTCCAATTTTATTTGGATTTCATAAGCATATATGGACAAGGGAATGTTGGAAAGCCTTTGAGGCGATGTACTGAGATTTTAGTGATGGTAATCATTCTTATTACTCAGTGGTTAAGAGCTACAGCATGCTATGGCTGCTAACCAAATAGGTCGGCAGTTCGAATCCACCAGGCGCTCCTTTGAAACCCTATGGAGCAGTTCTACTCTGCCCTATAGGGTTACTATGAGTCAGAATCTACTCGATGGCAATGGGTTATTAATATATTTATTCTCTCTGAGCTTCCTTCTTCTGCAGCAAAGGAATGAATACCACCTTCCTGGACAATAGAGAATAGTATTCAGGTCCTGGAACGGAAATGCCTAAGACTGATCTAGGCAGACCATCACTTAAATATATCTTTTAATCTTAAATTTTCAAATTCACCATTTTAGTTGTTTTTTATTCAAATGAGAAAAAAAAATTTTTAAGTCATGACACTGTATAGTTTTCTATTGGTGCTATAAACAAATTACCATAAACTTTGTGGCTTAAAACAACACATTTTATTATCTTAGCATTCTACAGGTCAGAAGTTGAAATGGGTCTCACTGGGCTAAAATCAAGGTGTCAGCAGGGCTGCATTCTTTCTGGAGACTCTAGGGGAGAAGTCTTTTCCTAGCCTTTCCCAGCTTCCAGAGGCCACACACCTTGCATCAATATATTCATACCTTTTGAGTGAGAGTAACAAAGACCTATATAGCAGAAAATCTGTTTAGATCTTTGACTCCCAAATGTTAGGAATGCAATTTAATTCCCCCAAACTTTATTGAGTATCTTCTATGTGTTAACCATTTATTAGATTCTAAGGATATATAGATGAATAATATTCCTGTTTCCTTCTCTGAAGGAATTTACAGACTAATAAAGGAAATAAACATTTTGCAAATAGTGATTATTTTGAAGGGTGTTTTACTAGTAACATGAGCAAACACTGTACGAACTGAGGAAAGGAAAGAGTAATTTTTCAAGGAGCAGAATCAAACTAGGAAAGTATCAGTAAAAGTTTTAAAAGCTGTAGAATTTGATTTTAACCTTAGAAATTGTTTTTTTATAAGAGTTTGGTAAGAAACACCACTCTTGGTTTAAAAAAAAAAAAAAAAAGCACGAGCAAAAATAGGTTTTGAGGAA
>NW_004443948.1:17345827-17402136 GCF_000243295.1 Trichechus manatus latirostris | reverse complement strand
AACATTTTTGAAATGGTATATCTTTGGCAATGTATATTTTCACAAAAAAAAAAAAAAAAGGTCGAGAAGGGAGAGGGTTGACATGTCGTGGGGTTGTTAACCAATGTCATAGAACAATATGTGTACTGACTGTTTAATGAGAAACTATTTGTTCTGTAAACCTTCACCTGAAGTACAATTTAAAAAAAAAAAAGTAACTCTGATGGACATGTTGAGGGTAGACGGGAGGCAAGGAGACTTTCCAGGATGCTATTAAAACAGTCCACATGAAAAATGGAGAGGACTGCATGTGTTCTATAAATCAAATTTTGTAAGAAATTATAGATTTGGAAGACATTTAAAATTATAGTTGACAAGACATAGTAACAGACTGCATTTGGATGGAGAGAATGGGAGAATCAAAGTTGACTCCTGAGCTTCTAGCTTAGAGAACTGAATGTGATGGCATTCATAACTAAAATATTGAATACAGTAGGGGCATCAGGTTTAAAGAGATTGATAATGGGTATATCTTGGGAAATAATGTAGAGAGGAATCTCTAAAACATGTAAGTAGAGATGTCCAGTAGAAATTCAGTAACACAAATCGGGAGCTTTGGAGAATTCATGACTGGAGATATAGATTTGGGAGTGATTGTATAGGTGGAATTATACATGAGGCTAATCCATGCAACTAATGAAATCAACCAGGGAGAACAAGTCAAGAATGGAGACCTGAACCCACAGACCAGAAATAAAGATCTAAGAGTAATGAACTATGTGATTGGCTATACCCAGTACAATGCTAGGGACACCCTTCACTTAGATTATGAAGTGAAGTGAATGTTCAGCATAACTACCCTGAGATTAAGGAAAATAAACTAGGTAGAATATTTCAAGAAAAGAGGAAAAACTAAAGGACTATAAGGAACACCAAACTTCAAAGTGGAAGAAGGAAAGGAATTCAAAAAGAAATCTGAATAGGAATTGTCAGAGAGGTAAGAGGAAAACTGTAAGTGTAATGTTTGTAAACAGAAGAGACACTTTCAAAGTAGCCATGGTCTACAAGTTTACACTCTATGAAAACGTCAAGTAAAATTCAGAATTTAAAGAGTTGTTTGTACTTGGCAAAGCGGAGATGATTGCTGGCTCCCCTGAGATCTGAGACCAGGGCCGAGAGTAGAACCTGCAATGCAGTAGGTTAAATAATGATCTGGAAACGAGAAAATGGATGTAACACTTGGAGACTCTATCTCTGAGGACTTTGGTTCTGTATTCTTCTTATTTAGGTATGTATTTCATCTTCCCTTCTCTTATACTGGGGCTCTAGTGCACAGTGGTTAAGTGTTTGGCTGCTAACCAAATGGTCGGCAGTTCGAATCCACCAGCTGCTCCTTGGAAACCCTACGGAGCAGTTCTGCCCTGTCATATAGGGTCACTATAAGTTGGAATCGACTTGACAGCAGTGGGTTTGGTTTTGGTTTTTGGTCTCTTATTCTTTCTGTTCAGAGACCATTTTCTTGACTAACACAGGATCCAAAAGTATTCTAGAAAAAATACATTTTTTAAACTAATGAAAAGACATTGAAGTTTTTCTCCGATAATATTTACCCAACTGTAGAATTATATTTTATTGAGTAACTATTCCTATACATGTCTGTTTAGCAATAATGGAGATATCTATCTCTACACTATCTCCAACAGATTGACAGTAGTTGTTTGGAGAGCTATAGTCAGAAGGATTCTGAGGTTTCATGTAAGCTCAACTCAAAAGTGCCAGAAGTATCTGTCATAGGCAAAGAACTGGGAAGCGCAGCATGATCATTTTGAGAACAGAAACTTACTCCATTTGTCTTTATACCTCTAACACCTTGTGCAGTGTCTGGTCCAAGGAATGAATAACAGTTGAGTAAATGAATAAACAAATTAATGAATGTACTCTGGATTACAGTGAACTTGAGTTGGGCTTTGAAGAACAAACAGGATTCAGTTTGACTGGGTCTGTACTTTTCAACCAATGTCAGGACACACTACTCATGAAAAGGGCTACACATAATTTCCTGCTAAAAATAATTTACAAAACCTTGCCAATTATTTCATTAAAAACAACAGATTGGAGTGAGTTCATGGTGTATAATAACTACACTGTCACTCATATTCCAATGTACTTTCCTGAGTGAAAGATAAATGAGAAGATCTACAGTTAAATTTCTATGAAGTATAAGTAACCCTGGTTACATACAGCTATGGCTACATACAAACATGGGCTTCATCCAGCGTGAATAATGTGGTACAAAGGGTATCATGAAAATTGTTGAGGAGCTAGAGATTGGGCAGAAGAAAAATTCAGGTGGGAAACAGTCATCCCAGGTAATGGAAATGATAGGAACACTGAGGCTGGGAAGAGTTTAGCATAACACAGAACATACACTAGCCTAGCTCAGCTGAATAGAATGTTCTGCAGAAATGTAGTAGAGATATGACAAGATAAGGTCTGCTTATTCTCCTTATGGGGTGAAAATATTGGGAAATATGCTTTTTGTTCACTTGGAGAAAGGGAATTGGATTTCTATTTAATGAAAGAGTCAATATGCCTTATTACTAGGCAAAACATAATAGATGTAAAAGACCATTCATTAAGGATGGAGGCTCTGGTCCAGGGAGGGCAACGTCACAGAAACATTCACTGGTCAAGTTTTTCAGACAAGCCTTTTCCAAAAATTAAATAGATCTTCTCTTAACAGCACACAAAATGCATACAATGTAAGTAGTATCATTTTGTCATTTGAGGTCACGTTAACCTTCTTGAAGATAGAGCCAAGTACTCCCTAAGTTAATCATCACTTACTTTGGAGTTGGTGGCTATTTTGGCTTGGAGTTTTATTCAGAGCAGAAATGTGAAAGCCTGCTGAAATGCTATATTTGTTTATGTAAGGTCAGACTAACCCAGAGGTCTTCAAGTATAAGAAAAGTTTAGACTGGTCCACAGTTGTGTGTGCGTGATTGTGCGAAAGATAAGCCATTCGTTGCCACCCTACAAGGTCACACTACTCTTACTAAGTTCACTTTTTTGAAATAGTAACCGTTCCACTGAATGTGAAATAGACTTGATGCGTAGCCATGTTGTAAAGTTCTATTTCAGAACATTTTTCCAATGAATAGAAGGATCAATCTTAAACATTGAGAGTAGTGTTACATCTTGACAAGTACTTTAAGACATCACAAAGAGAGCCCTCATTATGAAGTTTAATATTTCATTGACTCATGTCTAAACAATCAGCATATGTTTTGGTGAAGAGCAGACTACTGGCCTGAAAATTAACAATTAATTTTATATTAAGTTTGGCACTATGGGAACAGCACAGTCAATAGTGCTAGCAAACAGTATGACTTATACATCACTTTTAATTAAACATGAATTTTTAAATTTATTATAAAAATGAACACATTAAATTTAGTTCCTTTATCATAAATATTTTAGTAGAGGTATAATGGATGCATTTTTATGTATATGTATATTTTTTTACATACTGTCCATCTGTTCCACCTGTTTAAATACCAATATATGGATCAAAGCAATGATCACAGAAGAAAAATGATCCAAAAGAAGCTTTCAGAACAACTGATAATGGGGCTGAGATAAATTTGATATTTTAAGTGATCTTTTTCAAAGAACAGTGTGTTATTTGGAAGCAGCCGTAGGTTTTTTTTTTTTTTTTTCAGAGTTAAATGTTTGTCAGCTATTATAATTGAAACCTGAGCTAAAAACTTATGACTAAGTAAAATTCAGGGGGAGAAAAACTATTTCTATATGTCAAGCTTGGATGAAGAATCTTCAACAGGAAGACTGCCATTTTTTTTTTCTTCAGATAAGCATTTCTTTTCCTTAGTGGAAGGTCAGTTCAGAAGTCTTTGGAAGGATTTTAGCTGATTGGCTTTAAATTGAGTGACTTCAATAAAATTGAGATACGTGGTCTCAAATATTGCTGTCTCTGAGAAGTAAAATGCAAGAAAGCCGATTAGCAAAGGAAGCAAGAGTGAGAACGTAAATGGTAAAGAAACATTTACTTCTAGAAATCTAGTGGCACAGGTTTAAAAAGGCAGAATAATAAAGATGGAATTATACTATATATACTTAACTTTAGAAATATATTTCCCACAATAGCCCTTTAAATCTAAGTCATATACTGTGAATTATTTGATTAGTATTTTATTTAAGAAATATTGAGTATTAAGTTCCAGCAACTGCACAAGATGTTACACATACAACTGGAATTAAAAGCAGGCAGACATGATTCCTGATCTCCTAGAGTTTACAGGCCAATGGGGATGACAGACAATCATAAAATCACACTGGAGAATGTACAGTTAAAAGTTATGCCCAAGGACTCTCAAGAAAAAGAACAGGGGGTTATGACAAAGAAAGCTGTTTTGTATGGAGGATTCAGCGAATGTTTAAGCTTAGGTTTTAACGTTGAATAGAAGTTAACTAGGTGAAGGGGGTACTCTCAAATAATATTTGTTGAATGAATTAGAATATATTCCAGATAACTGTGCTGTGGTAGGAGGCAGCATGATTCACCTGAAAAATTGAACAAAAGTCAGTGAAGTTGGAAAAAAAAGAGCAAAGGGTTAAATTACTGCAGAGACAAATCTGGAGAAGTAGGTAGGGACCAACTCATGCAGCAATTTGGTCTTTATCTTAAGAACAATGAAAAGTAATTGAAAAATTTAAGTAGGGAGATGAAATGATCAGTTTACGCTTTCAAGAGCTCCCTCCAGCTGTAGTTTAGAGGATGGATAACAAAAGGACCAGAGTGGATATTCGTAGAAGAGTTAGGAAGCTATTGTCTTGGTGTGGGAAAAAGATGCTGTGTGGACTTGGGTGGTGGTGGTAAAGGGAAAAGACAAGTGAATAATTTCAAAAGTATTTAGGAAATAAAACTGAAAGTATTTAATAACTGTACTCATGAAGATTCTTGGTGGAAAACAACAGAAACCAACCCTAAAAGATACAGAATTGGTGGGAATATTGGACAACTGAGCTTGGAAAACTGGCAAGAACAAAAGAAGAGTAGGCAGCCAAGAACATACCATGGTCAGCCCACAGGAATAGGCTGATAAGAGCACCATACTGGACTCTCGCCACCATGTACCAGACTCCTCGCTCCACCTTGGCCACTGTGGACAATCTCTAGTTACCCCTGAAACTTTGCATCACCCTCTCAAGAGTCAAAGTCCCAGGTGAGAGCATCCACTACCTGAGCCTAATGCCTGGGCTGGTGCCCTGATGACTCGGGAGCAAGGAGAGAAAGTATTTGCCCTACTTCAGCTTTTGCTCTGGATGATGGGCCCTGGATGATGGGCCCTGTCTTCTAAAGGGGCCCAATCAGTGGAGGATTCCCCTCACTGAAATGATATTCACATCAAGCAAATTGTTATAACTATACCCTACGGTGTTGGAATGGACATGGATGGTAATGGAGATCAAAACATGATGAATAACCATGACGTGCTACTCCCTAAAATGAAAAATGCTAGAAAAGCGATGGGCTTTGTTTGGATTTTGTTTTTTTGGTGGGGAAGTGAGAGAATAAAGAATTTGTTACTGAATAAATAGGTGCCTTTGGGACAGATTTTGATCTCGATTTTATCTCTTACACTCTTTCCCCCAAAGCATTCAACTATTAGTGCCTCTAAGTAGGAAATTCCACTCTTAGTTAAAATGAGTAAAGTTGAGTCGTTATTACTAATGGATTGTTTATTCTCTTAATCACTTTGAAACTTCTTTCTTAGATGAAATATTTTTTTGTAATATTTATAATATTTGTAAGAAACATATGAATTAGTTTCATAACCAAATCAAAAAAATGAATTGTGTCTTATCATTCCATCATTCTGTAGCATTAACTTCTATTGTAATAGTACCATTGATAGTAAACATGGCTAAGAAACATGTTAAAAACTGCAACTTAGCATAGGCACCTACCAGTAATCATTCAGAAATTAAATTCTAAATATCACTCAACTTTCAATAAGTGGCATAAAAATATACTGGATATGTTAAAATAACTTGGAATCTGTATGCACATTGTTTATTCAGAGATAGAAAACTATTCTCTGCAAATGAAGAATGAGACTCTGTAGGGCGTTTTAAATAGCGTGTTCTGAGGAAAGGTCACAATTTAAAAAAAAAAGATATTCTATGGTTCAATCAATTGAAAATATTAATGGACAGAGTGGTGGGAAAAATTACTGGAAATAGTAATCTCCAACTCAAATAATATTTTTTAGTTTTTTATTGAGCTATAACTCACACAATGTATAAGCTCAATAACATCAGTCAGAAAAAGGCCAGGAGCTGACTGCAGAACAGACAATCAGTTGCTCATATGCAAGTTCAAGTTGAAGCTGAAGAGAACTAGAACAAGTCCATGACAGCCAAAGTAAGATCTTGAGTATATCCCACCTGAATTTAGAGACGTTATCAATAATAGATTTGATGCACTGGACACTAATGACCAAAGAACAGATGAGTTGTGGAATGACATCAAGAACATCATACATGAAGAAAGCAAGAGGTCATTAAAAAGAGAGGACAGAAAGAAAAGACCAAAATGGATGTCAGAAGAGACTCTGAAACTTGCTCTTGAACATCTTGTAGCTAAAGTGAAAGGAAGAAATGATGAAGTAAAAGAGCTGAACAGAAGATTTTAAAGGGAGGCTGGAGAAGACAAAGCAAAGTATTATAATGAAATGTACAAAGACCTCGAGTTAGAAAACCGAAAGGGAAGAACACACTCAGCATCTCTCAAGCGGAAAGAATTGAACTAAAAATTCAAGCCTCGAGTTGCAATAGTGAAGGATTCTATGGACAAAAATACTGAATGATGCAGGAAGCATTCGAAGTAGATGGAAGGAATACACAGAGTCACCGTACCAAAAAGAATTGGTTGATGTCCAGTCATTTTAGGAGGCAGCATATGATCAAGAACCAATGGTACTGAAGGAAGAAGTCCAAGCTGTACTGAAGATGCTGGCAAAAACAAGGCTCCAGAAATGGACAGAATACCAACAGAGATGTTTCAACAAACAGGTGCAGTGCTGGATGTGCTCACTTGTCTATTCCAAGAAATTTGGAAGACAGCTACCTGGTCAACCAACTGGAATAAATCCATATTTATGCCTATTCCAAAGAGAGGTGATCCAACCAATTGCAGAAATTATCGAACAACATCACTAATATCACATGCAAGTAAAATTTTGCTGAAGATCATTCAAAAGTGGTCACAGCAGTACATCGACAGGGAACTGCCAGAAATTCAAGCTGGATTCAGAAGAGAATGTGGAACAAGAGATATGATTGCTGATGGCAGATGGATTCTGGCTGAAAGCAGAGAATACCAGAAAGATGTTTACCTTTGTTTTCTTGACTATGCAAAGGCATTCAACTGTGTGGGTCATAACAAATTTTGGATAACATTGTGAAGAATGGGAATTCCAGAACACTTAATTGTGCTCATGAGGAACCTGTACATAGATCAAGAGGCAATATTTCAAACAGAACAAGGAGATACTGCATGGTTTAAAGTCAGGAAAGGTGAGCATCAGGGTTGTATCCTTTCACCATACTTATTCAATCTGTATGCTGAGCAAATAATCCAAGAAGCTACTCCTTAGAAGCGAGGATGGCGAGACTTTGTCTCACATACTCTGGACATGTTATCAGGAGGGACCAGCAGGTACAGAGCCCTGGTGGCACAGTGGTTAAGAGCTACGGCTGCTAACCAAAAGGTCGGCAGTTTGAATCCACTTGGTAAAGTAGAGGGTCAGTGAAAAAGCGGAAGACCCTCTACAAGATGGATTGACACGGTAGCTGCAGCAATGGGCTCAAGCATAACAATGATTGTGAGGATGGTAGTAGATTGTGAGGACCAGGTAGTATTTCGTTCACTTGTAGATAGGGTCACTATGAGCAGGAACTGACTCAAAGGCACCTAACAACAGCAACAATTCTCACAATGCTATGGATTGAATTGTGTCTTCCCAAAATACGTGTTGGCATCCTACCTCCAATACTTATGGATGTAATCCTGTTTGGAAACAGAATGTTCTTTGTTATGTTAATTAGATCATACTCTGGTAGGGTGGGTTCTAAATTTAATCACTTCTGAGTTATAAAAAGAGCAGATGAGACACAGAGATACCCACATGTGGGGGGAAGACAGACACCATGTGAAGATCATCTACAAGCCAAAGATTTAGGCTTTTAGCCTCCAGACCTTTGAGAAAATAAATTTCTGTTGCCTTAAAGTATGAACACACTTATGATATTTGTATTACAGCAGCACTAGGAAACTAAAACACATAACATTAAAATTTACTGTTTTAAAGAGTACAGTTCAGTGGTTTTTAAAATATTCACTATGTCGTACAGGCATCACCACTACCTAATTCCAGAACATATCTTTCAACAAAAAAGAAATCCTTGCATCTATGCCCCCCACCCCACCGCTGCCATCAAGTCAATTCCAACTCATAGGACCCTATACGACAGAGTAGAACTGCCCCATAGGTTTTCCAAGGAGTGGCTGGTGGATTTGAACTGCCAGCCTTTTGGTTAGCAGCCGTAGCTCTTAATCACTGTGCCACCAGGGCTCTGAACCTATGGGCAATCAGTCCTAATTCCTTCCTCCTCCTATTCCCTGGCCACCGCTAATCATCTTTCTTTCTCCATGAATTTTCCTATTTTGGACATTTTGTATAAAAGATATCATACTATATGTGACCTTTTTTGTCTGGCTTCTTTTACTGAGCATAATGTTGTAGCATGTATCAGTACTTGCTGATAATATTCCACTGTATGGAAACATCTTGCTTATCCATTCATCAGCTGATGGACATTTGTTTCCACTTTTTTTTTTTTTTTTTTTTTGGCTCTTACGAATAATGTTGCAATGAACATCAGTGCACAAGTTTTTGTGTGAACATGTTTTTAATTCTCTTGGGTATACACCTAGGAGTGTAATTGTTCTGTCATATGATAGTTTTATGTTTCACTTTGTGAGGGACTGCCGAACTGTTTTTCACAGTAGCTGCACCATTTCATATTTCCAGCAGCAGTGTACAAAGGTTCTAATTTCTCCAATTCCTCACCAACACTTGTTATCTTCCCTTTTTTAAAAAATAATAATCCAATGAGTATGAAGTAGTATTTCATTGTGGCTTTGATTTTTCATGACTGATGATAATGAGCATTTTTTCATGTGTTATTTGGCCATGTCTATATCTTCTTTGAATAAATGTCTATTCAGATCTTTAGCTCATGTTTTGATTGGGTCATTAGTCTTTTTATTGTTGAGCTGTAAAAGCTGTTTATATATTCTGAATACTAGACTCATTTCAGATATATGGTTTGCAAATATTTTCTTCCCATTTTGTGGGTTGTCTTTCCATCTTCTTAATAGTGACATTTGAAAAACAAATGTTCTTAATTCTGATGAAATCCAATTTATCAATTTTCTCTTTTGTTGCTTCTGCTTTTGGCGTCATATCAAGGAATCACTGCCTAATCCAAGGTGACACAGATTTACATCTGTTTCCTTCTAAGAGTTTTATTATATTAACTCTTACCTTTAGGTCTTTTTATCCATTTTGAGGTTTTTTTGTTTGTTTGTTTTTGTTTTTTAATATATGATGTTACGTAGAGGTCCAAATTTAAAAAAAATTTTTTTTGAATGTAGATATCCAGTTGTCCCAGCATCATTTGTTGAAAAGACTATTCTTTCCCAATTTAATGCCCTTGGTACCCTATGGAAAATCAATTGACCATAGATGTATGGATTTATAGATGGACTCTTGATTCTATTCCTTTGGTCTATATGTCTCTTATCCCAGTGCCATACTGCCTTGGTTACTGCAGCTTTGTAGTGAGTTTTGAAAGCAGGATATGGAATTCCTCCAAACTTGTTCTTTTTCAAGATATTTTTGGTTATTCTTGGTTTCATTTTTCCATATGAGTTTTACAGTCCACTTGTCCACTTCTGAAAAAAAAAAAAAAAAAGGCAGTTGGAATTTTGATAAGGATGGCATTGAATCTGTAGACCAATTTAAGGAATATTGCCCACTCAATAATAATAATTCTTTCAATCCATTTTGGTAAATCTTCTTTCTTTCAACAAAGTTTTGTGGTCTTCGGTATACAATTCTTGCACTTCTTTTGTTCAATTTATTTCTAAATATTTTATTCTTTTTCTTGCTATTGTAAATAAAATATTTTCTTAATTTTATTTTCAGATTGTTCATTTCTCATGTATAGAAATACAACTTATTTTTGCATACTGATTTTTTTTCTGAAATTTTGCTGAATTCATTTATTATTTCTAATAGTTTGTGTGTATGTGTGTTCTTTAGGATTTTCTATATATAAGACCATGTCATCTACAAAGATAGTTTTACTTCTTCCTTTCCAGATTAGATACCTTTTATTTCTTTCTCTTGCCTAATTGTCCTGGCAAGGACCTCAGTACAAAGTTGAATTGAGGCAGTGAGAGCAAATCTCCGTGTCTTATGCCTCATCTTAGAGGGAAAATGTTCAGTTTTAACATACTATATTTTAAATTATATTTTATTTTTGTATTTTGAGAACTGATATATTTAGGAATTTGAAATAATTAAGTAACATATTTAGTAACTACAAACTGAAGTCCTTAGTTAGGAGAAGGAGTAAATTAGTTCATTTTCTGCTTCCTGCTACAGATTTCTTCTTTGCTAACTCGGTTTCACCATTCAAATTGTTCTATAACACTAGTCTAACACCAACTGTCCGTTCTTAAGACACTTGCTTCTGTAGCATTTTCCCTTAACTGAAAAGAAAATTTAATATTTTATCTTTAAAAACATTTCTGGGTAGATTACTAACTGGCAAAGCCAAAATACATAAATAGATTATACTCATAAATCAAAAGGTAGAGTCTCAGGCTGGATTTTTTTAAAAATGTAATATGTTATCAGTAAGAGACATACTTGAAACAAAAGATATAGAAAGGCTGAAAGTAAAGAACTGGGAAAAGATATAGCAGACAAATATGAACCAACAGAGAGAGAGAATAACAATTTTTAACATAGAAAAAAATATATTTAATTCAATCAAAAAATTTAAACTAAGCCACAAAGTAGGATTCTGGCAAAAGGAAACGTAGATTAAGAAGATATAATGATCATCAAAATATATGCACCTAACAACATATTCGCTCTCTGTTTCTTTCTGCCTTCCATCTCCCTGTCTATATATACTAATAAGTGATAGAAGTACGATATATGTTACCAGTTGCCTTTGAGTGAATTCTGATTCCTAGCGACCCTATAGGACAGGGTAGAACTGCCCCATAGTGTTTCTAAGGCTATAATCATTATGGAAGCAGACTGCCACATCTTTCTCCCACGGAGCTGCTGGTGGGTTCAAACTGCTGACTTTTCGGTTAGCAGCCGAGTGCTCGACCACTATGCCACCAGCGGTCCTTAGAAGTATGATAACTAGTAGATAAATCAGCAGTTATAATTGGAAATTACAACATGTTTCACTCAGAAATTGATAGATCTATATGTAAAAATTTTATAAAGAATTGAAATTATCTATCATGTTGAACCAGTATATACAGAATATAAATATAGTCAGTTAAACCTACAAAATGAAAATACACAATTTTTTAATCAGGAAAATAGTACAGGTAGCATTTTCCATGTAACAGGAAATATTGCATTCCAACTAAGGCATATTTTAAAGATTATCTTCTATGAACATAATGTAATAAAATTTAAAAATATGTAACAGAAGAATATCTTTAAAAATCCCACATCCCTAGAAAATAAAAGAGACACCAGTAAATAACTCTTAGGTTAAAGAATAACTTACAAGAGATATTTCTTTAAATGCATAGAAGAAAATATCAATAAAAATATAAAACAAAGGCAAAGAAGTAATTAGAGGGAGATTTAATATTAAGTACATTTATTATAAAACAAAAAAGATGGTAAACAGATTAGATAAATTATAAGCTGAACAATTTTGAAAAAAGAACAACAAACTATGTGGGAAGGACTGGGCAGAAAAACTATGGAATTGAAAACCAAAAGAGAGAGACACAGAGACAGAGAAAAACACACAGAGGAAGAAAGAAAAGGAGACAGAGAGAGAGAAAGAAAATCAAAAGTTCATTTCTTTGAGTGAATTTATACTATAGACAATGGCAAGATGGAGAGAAGAAATGGAGAGGATGCAAATCAAAATAAGAATAAAAAAGGAAAAATAACTACAGATATGACAGGGATTTAAAATAAAATTTTGTGAAGAACTGTAAAGCAATACATTTGAAAATGTACATGATGGAGAAATTTCTGCATCTTATAAGATGTAAAAAGCTGGTAGAAAAATAATACAATCTTGAATAGATTAATAACAATTAAAGAAATTGAAACAATAATCAAGCAGTTTCACTCTTTCCCACTAAAATAAAGAACTCCTGGACAAGACAGTTCTACAGGTTAGTTTTATCAAATTTTTAACACACATCTAATCCATATTTTATTAAGAATTTATTCATAAAATAGAGAAGAAGAAAATTTTGGCCAAGTCACTTTAAAAGACTAGTGTAACCTTGATTTCAAAGCCAGATTATGATAGTACATTTAAAAAATATGAGCCCATAACTCTTATAAAAAAAAATGTAAAGTCCTAATTAAATTAAAATAATAGTTAACTATAATTCAGAGTTAATGATGATAATAATATATTATGATAAATAAGGCTTATCCCAGGAAGGCGAGACTATTTTAACATCAGGAAAATTTGTCAGTGTGATTCAGTACATTAATAGATTAAAGAAGAAAAATTCACATGACTATCTCAATAGATGCAGAAAGATAATGTAATAAATTTCAGTCCACATTTCTGATTCAATGTCTCAGAAAATCAGGTATAGAGGAAGCCTCCTTAATAAAGACAACATAAAACCAAAACCAAATATCTTCTGATGACAGGAACTTTAGAAGCAATCTCTACAAGACCAAGAATAAGAGAAGATTGATGCTCACATCTCTACTGTGCACATAGAATTAGATATTTTCACCACTGTGTTAAGGCACGTGTGTGCGCGCGCGCACACACACACACACAAAATAGAGCTATATACATTGGTAGGAAAGGCAAACATAGTATTATTTACAGATGATATATGATCAACTACATGGAAAAACCAAAAGAATCAACAAACTATAAAAGCTAGTGACAAAATTCAGTAAAGGGCCATATAAATGAAGAGCTTTCACAATTCAGTACATTTTTCTAAACTAGAAATAACCAATCGGCAAAATTAAAAAAAAGAACATACAATTCATGACATTATCAAGACCTATCTAGGAATTAAACTATAAAGAACCCACATGATATGTAAGAGGAATGAATTAGACTCTATACAAGAACATAAACAAAGATGAATAGAGAGAATAACCATGTACATGGATAGAAATAATTTAATATTTTAAAGATTTGCATTCTCGCCAAATTAATGTACATGTACATGTTCAATGCAATTATGACCAAAATTCTACCAAAACTTTTTCAGAAATTGGACAAACTTATCTAAATTTATATGTATGTCTAAACGCAAATTAGGAGCTAATGCATCGCTGAGAAAGAAAGCAAAGTTAAATCTATTGCCCTACCAGATATTAAGGCATACTTTGAAGACATAATAATAAAAATACTGAAATATTAGCCCAGAACAGACAAATACCAATACAACAGAATAAAGAGCTGGCACAGGTCCAGTAAAGTTGACCTTGTCAATCAGCGGAGAAATGGTGACATAGTTAGTAGTAACAAGTATTTGGGAAAACTGGTTCACTTTAGAGAAAAATAAAGTTGGACTCCTCATCATTTAAGAGGGTGAGCTTCAAAGACACAAAAGCCTATATGTACTAGGTAAGCAAGAATGGCAATACTACATTATATAAGAGAATTATTATAATCTTTGGGTTGAGAAAAGTTTTTTAAACTAGAGCTGAAAAACACAGACCACCACCACAAACTGATGGATTTGGTTCAATAAAAGAAATCAAAGAAAAAGTTGACATACAGATAATAGTCTTGGACATGGCATGTTTAAAATCCCAAACGATGAAGGAATTATTATTTAGTCTAAAACATAGAAAGAGCAGCCACAAATTAACAACAAAAAGGCAGGAAACATATTAGAAAAAAAAATAGACAAAGGATATAGAAATATGCAAAGAAGGGAAAACCTAAATGGCTAACATTTGAAGAAGTTCTCAACGTTGTTAGTATTCACAAAAACACCAATTAAATAAAAAAGGAAAGAGCATGTAATGATTATCACATTGGCAACAAGTAGATAATACCAAACATTGGTCAGCACATGGGGAAATCGAAACCCTTATGAGCTACTGTTTAAAATGGAAATTGGCAAAGATATTCTGGAGGACAAGGTGGCATTACTCACTAAAATTAAGGAAATGTATTCACTGTGCAATTTCACTTTTATAAACATACCCAAAGGTTCTGTAAGTCCAGGACAGAAGTGCATAAATTGTTTGTGGAGTTCTTTGTGTTCATCACTAGATGAAAGATATTTCAAATTTGATTAATATCATGGAATAAGTTGCAGCTTAGGAAACCCTGGTAGTGTAGTGGTTAAGAGATATAGCTGGTAATGTAAAGGTCTGCAGTTTGAATCCACCAAGGCACTCCCTGGAAACCTTATGGGGCAGTTCTACTCTGTCAGAATTGACTCGATGGCAATGAGTGTGATTTTTGGCTCAGAAGCAAGAAACTAAATGTACATAAGGCAAGATGAATACATCTTTAAACAACACAGCATTGATTAAAAAAGTAAGAAACACAATTAAATTGCCAATTGTGTACATTACAAGCACATGCATTCCTATAAATTACACAACATACTACATAAAACTTAATTACCATCTATGAAATATACCTTTCTATTGTACAAAAATACGTACTTCTCCAAAAACATATATTCTGCCCATCAGAGTGAACACGGGTTGCAACGCAAAAGAGAGACTTGGTGATGAAAATTTTGAACGGGAAAAGTAAAATTTAAAAAAGTAAAAATAAAAACAGGAGGGAATTTCAAGGAGCAATAAGTAGAGTGTGCTCTATTTGAGACACATGATATACTCAACTTTATGCAAATGAATTTCAACAAAACAAAGATCTTCAAAAAAATATCTTAAAAATAAAGAAAAGTAAAGTAATCACTAAACTCCCCAAAAAACAAACTCAAAGTAGTATGAGGCAAACAATAAAGAAAATGAATTAAAGTCATAATGTTGATACTCAAATCAATTTAAAAAAATAAAAAAATATACATTTTATTTCAATAAAGGCTGCAACCCATAACACCTCCTCTCCAATCTTTCTCAAAGAGGTTATCAAAACAGAAATTACACAGTTAATAAATAAATGACAAAAATTTATGGGATGCAATCAAACTATACACTTAAATACTTTCAGTAATAAACAAGCAATATAATACATTAACCATGCACTCAATTCATAATGTTAGTGAATATAAATAATAAAAAAAAGCTATATGAAGTTAAAGATAAAAGTAATACATGAATCAAAAAACAAAAATATTTATATTAAAAATAACATTTTTTGAACTTTGCAATGATACCGGTCTCAGTAAATACAATAATCCTTTAAGATAGGAGATGTTATGTTCTTCTTATAGATGACAAGATTTATATTTATAGAACTTAGATAAAATATCCTAGATCATTTAAAAATTGATAAAATAAAGATACAAACTAAATCTCTCTAACTGAGAAGCAAGAGCTTTTAGCCACTACTCTATAGAACATAATTGATAAATAAAAAACTGATATTTAAAAAGAAAAAAAATTCCAAGTGGGTCTAGTTAAGGGAAAGAAATATTTAAATACTAAATTTAATAAATAAAGATTAAACTGTGGGAGAATAAAATGTACAAATCTAAGCCAATAAATTGAAATTGAATGAAAGTAGTTTTTCTGTGAAAAGAAATATTACCAAATTTATCCCAAAAGACATCAGGGGAAGAAGAAGAAGAAAAAAAGAAAAAAATCTTGAGCAAGAATATTCAATTTATCTCCAAACTGTGTAAAAATTGACTCAAAAAATGCTGTTAGGCCCACTCATTTCTGGGGATATTTTTTCAAACTTCCAAAGGACATATAATTCAAACCCTATATTAATTGTTAAAAAAGGTTTGTAAACACTACCAGAATGGCTAAAATTAAAAAGACTGACAACACAAAATGCGGCAAGATGTGAGGCAACCAGAAATTTCATGCACTGTTGGTAGTGGTGCAAAATACTACAACCACTTTGTAAAAAAAAAAAAAATCTGGCTTTTTTTCATAAAACTAAACATACATCTATTTTATCACCTACTAATTTCCTCTTATTTACCAAGAGAAATGAGAACGTATGTTCACAAAAAGGATTTTACAAGAATGTCCATGGCAGCTTTATTCTTATTAGCTGGAAACTAAAATAGTCCCTGTGCCCATCAACGGAAGAATGGACAAGTAAACTGTGGTGTAGTCACACAATGCATGACTAATTAGGAATTAAAAAAATGAACTACAGATACAACGAGAATGAATCTCAAAAATAATCTTGCTGGGTGTGAAAGAGATTTACACAAAAGAGTACATATTCTATAGTTCCATTTATGTAAAGTCCTAAAATAAGGACTACAAATCTGTGGTAGAAAAAAATTAGAACAGTGGTTGCCTCTGGGGGGCAAGCAGACATTGACTGAAAAGAGATAGGAATAAACTTTCTGGGGTAATGATAATATTGTATATCTTGATATAGACTCTAGGGAATTGGTTTACTCTGGTGTGTGAATTTGTCAAAACTCATTGAATGGGATAATTAACATTTGCGCATTTTATTGTATGTAAATTTTACCTCAGAAGGAAAAAAATATAGTAGATGAATATTGAACGTTATTTAGTGATATGCATACTGACATGCCTAGCGATGAAGTGAATTATGTGCAATACATTACAAAAACTTAGCTTAACGTATGGACAGATGAATGGGTAAAAACCCAAAACCAAACCCATTGCTGTAGAGTCGATTCTGACTCATAGCGACACTATAGGAGAGAGTAGAACTGCCCCTTAGGGTTTCCAAGGAGCACCTGGTGGATTTGAACTGCTTACCTTTTGGATAGCAGCCATACCTCTTAACCACTACTCTACCAGAGTTCCCATGAATGGGTAGATAGGTGATAAAACAAGCACTGAAAATATTAATTGTAGAATCTAGATGGTGGTTATGAGTGTTTCTATATAATTCTTTCTACTTTTCTCTGTGTTTGAAATTATTCATAATAAAATACTGGGTTAAATATGTTAAAAGATGAAAAACACAACAAATTTTATCAAGCCATAATAACCCTGGGAATGAAACTTGGCAATAATAACAACATACACACACAGTGCAAATGTTCTATAGGCCAGTTTTGTGTGTAAAATATTTGTAAATCCTAAAGAAAATACTAGAAACTCTAGATGTTTATTTACAACAAAAACAAAAACAAAAAACACCAATACCAAGTAGATTTTACCCTAGGAATGTAAAGGTCTTTTAATATATGGAAATCTATGACCTAAGGCTGCTTCTGTGGGTGTTGATTATTGGACTATCCACGGAAACAGCAGTCGGAAAATCAAACGACATAATGCCTTGGGCAAATCTGCTGAAAAGGGCCTCATTAAAGTCCTAAAAAAGAAAGATGTCACTTTGATGACTAAGGTGTGCCTGACCCAGGCCAGGATCTTTTCAATCACCTCATATGAATGCAAAAGCTGGACAATGAAAACAGTAAGACATAAGAAGAATCAATGTACTAGAATTGTGGTGTTGGTGAAGAATATTGAATATACCATGGACTGCCAGAAGAACAAACAAATCAGTCTTAAAAGAAATATAATCAGAATGTTACTTAGAAGCGAGGCTGATGAGAGTTCCTTTTGCTTCTTTTGGACGTATCACCAGAAAAGACCAATCTCTAGAGAAGGATATCATGTTTGGTAAAGTGGAGGATCAGGGAAAACAACGGAAACCCTCAAGGAGATGGACTGATACAATAGCCTCAGCCATGGGCTCAAACATATCAAAGGTCATGGAGTTGCCTTGGACCAGACAATGTTTCATTCTGTTACACATAAGATCACCGTGAGTCGGAGCCAACTTGACAGCAGCTAACAACAACAGCAGTCATGTAGTATGTAACATCACTGAATCAAAGAGAAAAACCATATCATCATCTAAATAGATCCTAAAATGGCCCTTAATAAATCCACAATTATTCCTGCTTGAAACAAAAATATTTTAGTAAATTAAGATTAGAAGCATACTTCCTGAATATGTTAAAGAATCCATGTCTTGCCATTGCAGTTCCAAAATAATAAAAAATAAAATGTAAAGTCATCCCTTTTAGAACTTGATAATACAAGTGTAAAGTTCATCTCAAAGAAAAAAACAAAAAAAGCCATTAAAAAAAATAGAAATAATAAAGGGACAGTAAATGAAAACTAGTTGCCTAGTGAAAGACTCAGAAATGAATGAGAGTGGATCTTGTACTTCTTAAACAATGTACATAAAGATCTTTTAAATCTTGTTAAAATGCAAAGTATGATTCGGTGGATCTATGGCAAAGCCTAATATTTTGCATTTCTAATAATTTCTCAGGTAATATTCCACGGGCCACCCTCATGTAGGGAGGCACTATATGATAATCGGGACATTTTAAATCAGTGGGAAAGGAAAGACAATTTAATACATATTGTTGGGATATTTAATTAACCATTTATAAAAAATAAAATTAAATCCTTACCTCATCTGATATACTAACTGTTGAGGATAGTAAACTTAGTTAAAACAACAGTAATAAGCAAACCTTGTTTGAACTAGATGAAGGTGAATATTTTATGTAGTTTTAGGCTGGGTAAAGCTTTTCTAAGACCAGCCCTTAAGATAGAAAACATATAGGGAAAAGACTAAGAAATTTGACTATTTAAAGAAAATTAAATTTATGTATGCCAAAAAACACTTAAAAATATTAAGTCAAATTGTAACAAACTATGAAAATACTTGCAACAGACTTAATCTAAAGATTAAAGTCTTTAATATGTAAAGAACTCTTAAAATAAATAAGATAAAAACACATTTGCCGATATAAAAAATATAGGTAAGAATAAGTACAGGCAATAATTCATAGAAGACATTTTAATGACCAAAAAGCGCATGAAAATTTTCATCTTTATTCATAATTAAGGAATGTAAATATAAAATGTGAAGTAATGTTTTCCCTTATCAAATTGTTATAGTAAAAGTAGTTTTGGAAAGAGTATGGATACACTGACATTCTCATAATTGGTATTTCCATTCTTTGGGACAATTGGTCAATATAAATAAAAAACCTTAAAAACGAGCACCATGTGATTAGCAGTTCTACTTCCAGAATTTGACCTAAGGAAATAATCAAGGATGCCCATAAATATTTATATTTAAAGATGTCCACTGAAGTATAGTTGATTGTGTAAAATAAATAGTGTACCCTAGGAAGAAGTACAGTAGCCCCCCCGCCCCTACCCCAGCTTATTCGTAGTTTTGCTTTCTACTGTTGCAGTTATCCGAAGTCGACCTTAGTCCAAAAATATTAAATGATCAGCCATGATGAAATGTCATGCCTTCCAGCTCCGTCCTGCCTGGGGACCACATTCATATAACTTTTATTACAGTATATTGTTATAATTGTTCTCTTTTATTACTAGTTATTGTTATTAATCTCATAGTGTGACTAATTTATAAACTAATCTTTATCGTGTAAGTATGTATTTATAGGTCAAAACACAGTATATATAAGGTTCTCTACTATCTGCAGTTTCCGGCATCCATGGGGGTCTTGGAATGTATCCCCCACATATAAGGGGAGACTAGTGTACTATGCTGCCATTAAAAAATCTTGTTGCAAAATAATGATAGTCACAATATGTAGATGTGAAATAAACAAGTTATAAAACCGTGTTCTCAGTAGGGTACATTAGGGTCTGTTAGTATCAGTTAGGGTCTGTCTTAATTTGGGTTCTCTAGAGGAGCTAAACCAGGGAGACATATATGTATCTGTATCTACATCTACATGTATCTATCTATCTACTGTTGTTGTTGTTAGGTGCTGTCGAGTTGGTTCTGACTCATAGCGACCCTATGTACAACAGAAAAAAAACACTGCCCTGTCCTGCACCATCCTCACAATCGTTGTTATGCTTGAGCCCATACATACGTATATATATATAAACCCGTTGCTGTTGGGTAGATTCCGACTCATAGCAATCCTATAGGACAGAGTAGAACTGCCCCATAGGGCTTCCAAGGAGCGGCTGGTGGATTTGAACTGTCAACCTTTTTGTTTAGCCACCAAGCTCTTAACCACTGAGCCACCAGGGCTATTCTCATATATACATACATATATATGTGCATATATATATATATATATATATGGGCTCATATATATATATACACATATATATAGAAAGAGAGAGTTACTTCAAGTGATTGGCTCATGCAGTTGTGAGGCCGGCAGGTCCAAAATCTGTAGGTCAGGCAGCAGACAACTAATAATGTTTTAGTTCATGACAATGAGTTCTGTAGAGAGTCTGCTACTCTGTTCTACAGAGCGTCCTGGATATCATGGCTAAGAACTCAAACCTCCACATATCCGATCATAAAGTTCTTGGAACGTTTCCATTTTCTATGAAAGTGATTTAGTTTTTATGGCATTAGGGTGTTCAGTTCTGAATCTACTTGTTAGTAACATCATCCCATGCTCAGAGTGACTAGTATCAAAATCAAAGCCAGGAAACATGTAGTACCTATTGCTATTCACTCTGTAAGTGTCCTTCTTCAAAGTCAAGTCATTCAGTGACTATAGTTTATAATAACAAAGGTAACTATAAGTGGGGTATCTGAATAGAATTCTCAAAATTTTAACAAGAAGAATAAACACTCCTCTTTTTCCATTATCCGCAGATTAATGTGTTTTAAGTATAAGCGATCATATTTCACAAAAGCTGCTCTTTTCAAATTCCAATATCTTGAAAAAATACATTAATACAAAAAATGATGAGTTTCAAATGCCAAAGATTGGGTTCGATGGTATATAGGCATAATTACCAATATAAAGATTATTTCTTTCCAGGATTGTGCTAAGTGGTTATTCCTGAATAAAGATGGAAGAGCGCTTACAGGTCCACACCACTCATCTACCTTCCAATAAGATCCAGAATAAAAATGAACTAGTTAATCATCAACTTCAAAGTGGCACTAAACAATCAAAAAACTTGTGAATGTTATAATGCAAAAGTGATTTTATTCTCTTTCAGATAGAATTGTATAGTTCAAGGCACTGATGCAGTAATTTAGTAAATGTCACTTTATTAGACATTTGTTAATGTGGTGCAAAATTATCTAGCAATAACCAAAGTGTTCCAAAGCACTCGAATAGATGTCAGTGAAATACAGAAGAAAGAGAAGACACAGACTGTCTCAGAGAGGGCATGAAGAAACTACAAATAACATGTATTAATAAATACAAATTAGCACTGAAAATTCAGAAGAGGAGAGCAATTAATCAATCAACATTTGCCATTAAAGGTTTTCCAGAAATTTAATTTTAGGTGAGGTTTTAGAACAGAAAAGGGGATGTTATGGGAAACTTAAAGTAGGATTTAAAGTTCTTTTTCATTTTTTTTTTATGTGTGTGACTGCAACTTTAATGCCAGTCTATATAATACGGCTGAAAGCAGAGAATACCAGAAAGATGTTTACCTGTGTTTTATTGACCATGCAAAAGCATTCAACTGTATGGATCATAATAAATTACAGAGAACATTGCGAAGAATGGGACTTCCAGAACATTTAATAGTGTTCATGAGAAACCTGTACATGGATCAAGAGGCAGTCATTCGAACTGAACAAGGGGATACTGTGTGGTTTAAAGTCAGGAAAAGCGTGCATCAAGGTTGTATCCTTTCACTGTATCTATTTAATCTGTATGCTGAGCAAATAATCTGAGAAGCTGGACTATATGAAGAAGAATACAGCATCATGATTGCGGGAAGATTCATTAACAACCTGCGATATGCAGATGACACAACCTTGCTTGCTGAAAGGGAAGAGGACTTGAAGCACTAATTGATGAAGATCAAAGACCACAGCCTTTAGTATGGATCATACCTCAACATAAAGAAAACCAAAATCCTCACAACTGGACCAATAAGCAACATCATGGTAAACAGATAAAAGATTGAGGTTGTCAAGGATTTCATTTTACTTGGATCCACAATCAACACCCCTGGAAGCAGCAGTCAAGAAACCAAAAGACGCACTGCATGGGGGCAAACCTGCTGCAAAAGACCTCTTTAAAGTGTTGAAAAGCAAAGATGTCACCTTGAGGACGAAGGTGCCCCTGACTCAAGCCATGGTGTTTTCAATCACCTCATACGCATGCGAAAGTTGGACAAGGAATAAGGAAGACTGAAGAAGAATTGACGCCTTTAATTGTGGTGTCGGCAAAGAGTACTGAATATACCATGGACTGCCAAAAGAATGAACAATCTGTCTTGGAACAAGTACAACCAGAATGCTCCTTAGAAGCAACGATGGTGAGACTATGTCTCACATATTTTGGACATATCATCAGGAGGGATCGGTCCCTGGAGAAGGACGTCCTTGGTAAAGTAGAGGGTCAGCAAAGAAGAGGAAGACCCTCAACAAGATGGATTGACATAGTGGCTGTAACAATGGGCTCAAGCATAACAACAATTGTGAGGATGGCGCAGGACCGATAGTGTTTCTGTTCCGTTGTTCATAGGGTCCCTGTGAGTCGGAACTGACTCGATGGCACCTAACAACAATGTAATATGATTAAAATATTCAGTGACTGTCTATGAGAAAGAAAATATGGGCTACCTATTGAATTTATTTATATGTAATGTATTTTAAATAATCATCTATTCAGAGATTTTCTTTGAACTTTTTCTAAATTGAATATTTGAAATCAAGTCTCCAAATTGTCAACAGATGTGAACAATAAATTTGCACTGGTCAAAGACTCAAACCTGGAAACAATGTATGATTTTTTTTTTTAAAGCAAATTTATTTTTGTTGCTAACGTAAAGGTGTTGATTGTATAAAGTAAAATTTATTATACTTATTTCCACGTTCTCAGATAAATACTAATGTATTCAATAATAGGACCTTAATTTTTTCTGTAATTATAGTAGACGTAATCTTTGTAGATCCTGTCAGGATGTCAAATTTAGCAAAATAATAGGAAAAGTATAGCATTTTTTAAAATTTACTATTTCAATGATGAGTAGTAAACACTCATCTTTCCATTTTATACATTGATGCAATCTAAATGTATAAATGTGTTATTAGTTATATTAAGCAAATTCAGCCTTAATGACTGTCATAGGTTGAATTATGTCTCCCAAAATACGTATGTATCAATTTGGCTGGGCCATAATTCCCAGTATTGTGTGGTTGTCCTCCATTTTGTGATTGTAATTTTATGTTAAAGAAGATTACAGTGGGATTGTAACAGCACCCTTACCCAGGTCACATCCCTGATCCAATGGAAAGGGAGTTTCCCTAGGGTGTGGCCTGCACCACCTTTTATCTTACAAGAGAAAAAAGGAAAGGAAAGCAAGCAGAGAATGGGAGACCTCATACCATCAAGAAACCAGTGCCAGGAGCAGAGCGAGTCCTCTGGACCCAGGGTTCCTGTGCAGAGAAGCTCCGAGTCCAGGGAAAGATTGAAGAGAGGGACCTTCCTCCAGAGCCAATGGAGTGAGAAGGTCTTCCCCTGGAGCTGATGCCCTGAATTTGAACTTCTAGCCTACTAGACTGTGAGAAAATAAATTTCTCTTTGTTGAAGCCATCCACTTGTGATATTTCTTTCTGTTAGAGCAGTACTAGATGACCAAGACAATGAGCATTTGCCAAACTCCACACTGATGCATGGGAAAGGAACAAAATTCTGTGGCTATGTTTCTCTTCCAAAAACTAAACCTACTGCTAGCAAGTTGATTTCAACTCACAGAGACCCTATCAGACAGAGTAGAACTGCTCCATAGGGTTCCAAGGCTGTAAATCTTTACGGAAACAGGCTGCCACATCTTTCTCCTGAGGAGCTGCTGGTGGGTTTGAAATGCTAACATTTAGGTTAGCAGCCGAGTGCTTTAACCTCTGCGCCACCAGGGCTCCTTATGTTTCTCTTACTACAGATAAAAGGGATCTAAGCTTTTTCACCCTTATCTAGTTTATTCTGTTTGCCTATACGCCAAAGACGTGATCTTAAGTCTTTGTTAGATATTTGATTGCTTTGTTGGGAGTGACCCTCAGCCTCCAACTAAGATGACCCCAGATCTCTCTCTCCTGGAGCCTTATGTCCTATTTCAGATTATCAGCTCCAAAGGTTAAATTGTCAGGGATGGATGGGAGGGATTTTTACCTTTTATCCTAAAACTACAACTAAGATACCAGGCCAACTTATGTTTGGGTGCAGTAGTCTAAAAGGGCTGTTGGGAGAAAATCAAGCTTGCTTGATTTAGTAAAAGGCAGTGCTCTACATACAACCATTTCCTTTTATTGTATCTTGATTTGATAGGCAATAATGTTCATGTGCCTCTTTTACTTCTATGATCATTGATTTTAGTACCATATTATATAGCACAACATATCAAACATGCTAAATATTTTATAGCATACTTAGTTGTTAATTATTAAATTACGTTAATAATTTTTGTTAAAACAGGTAGGGCTCTGTTCTTAAATTTGGGAAACAACTGAAGCAGTAGGATCTCCCCCCGCCCCCACCTCTTGGGCATAAAGGGAGGATTAGCTTGGTTGGGGTTAAAAGGTCAGACCATAAGGTCATCTTTTTGTCAATATGCAGATGAAAACCTGCTTCAGACAGAAGGTTACAGCTTGATGAACCAATGTACTTGATCATTATTATGCCACCAAGATTATTTTCAGAGTTGAAAGCTCGTCTCTGAAAATTTGAACAACTTCTTTCAACATTCACTAGAGTTATGAGATTACATTTATTGCCTTGATAAGGAACTTGAATAGTGTTATCACACACCATGCCAGATAAGTTGTGATTGCAGAAATGGCATTTTATACCACGTATTTCTGACGGTAAAAGTTAGAGGCCAAGATGTATGAAAAGTATGTGAAAATTGAAGCCTTACATCTTCAACTTCAGATTTATGCACCGGATAACAAAGGTCACAATATAGGCCATATTTTGTCTCTGCAGAAGATATCTTGTAAATCACTATAGACCTAAGTATGCATTTTCAAAGACTTGAATCACTGAAACCTAAAGCCCTCAACAGCAAGATCAGACTGTTTATCAGGAATACCTTTACCAGGTATGATAAAAAGCAAACTACATACAATAGTTCTATTTTAAACATATATGAGCTTTTTCACTGGTAACATTTCCCATAGAACATCAATTTTTTAGCTGGTGTGGGTGGTTAAACATGAACTATTTTGTGACAATTCACCTATTCTTTAAAGTTTTATGCAGATGATCGTGTTGTTTATTAACAGTGGACTCTTGAGGCATCAACAATTTTAATCAAAGTTTATAATGGTTAATAAATCACATTTAATAATAAGCACATTGTTACTAATAGTTGTCAAAAGACAACAAACTACACAGAGTCTACATAAATGACTATAATAACTATTAATTTTGTACAATCACACCTTAAATTTTCAATGTTAGTTCTCCCATTCTTGTAATCCGGATCAAGGTAGAAAGCAAACCATTTATTTTGATCTTCATTGTAGACTCTTTCCCACAGACACATGTTAAAATAAAAGGTCAGGGATCTGATCCTTATGGCCCCAGGCTGGCAGTCTCTGAACTCTGCATCCTACCTTTTCACCTCCCCAGCCCGCTCTCAGACCCCAGGAACCCACTGGGTGTGCAAACAACTCATCCAGCTGCTCCTTCTGTAGCCTAGCCCCCCAACCCCCATCCCACCCTCACCACTGCACTGGATTCCACATCCTGGGAGAGCTTGCAGTAACTAAATAACTGAAACATAAGGGTGCTTGTTACTCCTGCAGGTAAAATTCTGAACTCTATTTTTAAGTATAATGCAAATAATGATATTTTGAAAATATAGGCATGTTGTCGTGACTAATAAATTGAATAAATCATACTCATTCTCAGGAACAGTCTTCACATGGTATATGACTTCCCCGTTTAAGGAAACACCATGACAAATATTTCCTTCACAAGGTGGCTGGTGCCTGAAATTTCTTGAAAGGAGAAAATGTTATCCCTTGAACAAATTAGAAATGAAAGACTAAAAATAACACTCCAAAGCGACAGGACAATGGATTGAGATCAGAACATCTTCCATGGAGGAAGTAATAGATTAAGACAAATCCAGAAGGACAGCTAACCCAGAGGAGGCTGCCAGCTTCAAAGACAGCCATCTCTGGACAATTTCTGGTTCATGATATCCCAGTTTACTATCAACTGTGTTTGGACATAGACATTATAGAAAGGGGTATTATATATTCAATTTGTTTCAGTGGGAACAGCAGTTCTGAACCATATTTTAAAAGGCTATTGAATATTATGATTTTACTTAAAGTGGCTGCTTTTATCAGGCATTCCATTTTGTTCAAACTCCAAATCATCTTACCTTTTTAGTTTAACCTGTCTCACAGAATGTCACTCAATTGTCAACTCAATAAATGTTACCATATGCCTAGTATGCATTGACCACTGTGCCAAGAGCTGAGGATGAATAAACAAGTCATGTATGTTTAAGGGGCTCATAGACAGTGTGGTAGTTAAGGTTGTGTGTCAACTTGGCTGGGCCATGATTCTCACTGGTTTGGCAGTCGTTTATGTTGTGGTCACTTCATGATGAGATTTGATATAATGTGATCACCTCCATGATGGGATCTGCTGTAAGTAGCCAATCAGTTGAAAGAAGTTTCCTTGGGCATGTGGCCTGCATTAAATGTAAGTGGATGTTCTGTCAAGGCTTATGGGCTTTTGCTCGTTCTTGATCCTGCAGCTGGCTCCTATTCATCTGACCTCCGGTTCTGGGGACTTGAGCTAGCAGCTTACTTATAGTCTTGACTGCCAGTCTTGGGATTTGTCAATCTTTGAAGGCTGTGAGCAAGAGCCCTGCTCTCTGACCTCCCAATCTTGGGTTCGCCAGCCCCTGCAGGTACGTGAATCAGGAGACGCCTCTATCCTGACCCATGGACTTGGGATGTTCCAGCCTCTACAACCATGTGAGCCATTCCTTGATATAAATCTCTCTATGAAAGACGAAGCAGAGAAGAAGGAAATGAAATGTTGAAGGTGGTGACATTTTTGAAGAGGTGTTTATAAACAGCCTCCTTGAGAAGACAAGTTGTGAGTAAAGACCTATTTTGGGTAGAAAGTTGCCAGGAAAATGAGGGTTTGGAGAAAACATATTTGAGACAGAGAAAACAACATGCATAAAAACATGAAAGCTTGCAAAATGCTAGGTAACAGCAAGTTGTGGGACTCAATTGTGTGTGTGTGTGCGCATGTGTGTAGAGTTGACGAGAAAGGCAAAGAAGAGGCTGAAAATGAAGGTTGGGGACTAAGGTGTGAGGAACCCTACTTATCTTGCCAAGGAAGTTGGGTTTCATCAGGGCAATGAGGCGGCATCACAACAAGTTTTTAAGCAATGAAATGATAAGCCTGGAGCTACGTCACTGTGACACTGAGGCATGACTAGCCCTGATGGTACATAGCATTTAAGAGCTCAGCCCTTAACCAAAAGGTTGGCAGTTCGAATTCACCAGCCACTCCTTGGAAACCCTATGGGGTAGTTCTACTCTGTCCTATAGGGTCTCTATGAGTTGGGATCAACTAGATGGCAACAGGTTTGGTTTTGGATTTAACCCGAAATAAGGAGTCCTTGGTGGTGCAAACAGTTAACATGCTTGGCTGCTAATCAAAAGGTTGGAAGTTCGAGTCCACCAAGTGACACTGCAGAGGAAAAGCCTGGCTGTTTAGTTCCAAAAAATCAACCACTGAGAACTCTATGGAGTACAGTTCTCCTCTGACACACATGGGGTTGCTACGAGTAAGAATTGATTTGATGGCAAGTGGACTGGTAACCCTAAACAGACCAAGACTACCCCATGAAGTCTGAAAATACAGTCATCGCAAGTTTTCCCTCTTCTCACATATATGCTGATTTCATTTGGGGCGTAGATGCCAGTAGACAGAATTAATGACGAGCAAATGAGAAAGTGGAGTCACAACCAAAAGAGATGCTAAATTAGTGCTGAATTAAAACTTTTTTCATAATAATACTGAGACGCCACTTGCCTTTTCCACTGTGTTGACATTTGAATTTATAGTGAAAAGGCAATGGTTCTGGCACTTTCACAAGAATCAAGGCAGTGGTATCAAACTGTACCAGTAGTCACTGTAGTCTTCACCGCCACACACTCTTAGGGGAAAAAAAAGGCAAGGTTCACTTAAGAATGCCCTTGAGGGGAAAGATTAGTCCAAAGGACTAATGAACAACAAGTACCACAGCCTCCACCAGACTGAGTCCAGCACAACTAGATGGTGCCCGGCTACCACCACTGACTGCTCTGACAGGGATCACAATAGAGGGTCCTGGGCAGAGCTGAAGGAAAATGTAGAACAAGATTCTAACTCACACACACATACACACACACACAAAACCAGACTTACTGGTCTGACAGAGATTGGAGAAACCTCGAGCGTATGGGTCCTGGACACTCTTATAGTTCAATAATGAAGTCACTCCTGAGGTTCACCTTTCAGCCAAAGATTAGACAGGCCCATAAAACAAAACGAAACTAAACGGGCACACCAGCCCAGGGGCAAGGACAGAAGGCAGGAAAGAACAGGAAAGCTGGTAATGGGGAACTCAAGGTCGAAAGAGGGAGAGTGTTGAAAACCAATGTCACAAAACAATATGTGTATTAATTATTTAATAAGAAAGTAGTTTGCTCTGTAAATCTTCATCTAAATTACAATTGAAAAAAAAAATTAAAAAAAAGGAATGCCCTTGAGGACTTTTGCCAAAGTATGCTAGTTATCTTGAGGAAAATACTTTTGTTTGTGTTGTGAGGAGAACTAGCTACCTTTTTTTTTTTTTTTTTTTACCAGAACAGCATCTTTACTTCAAAAAAATAACTGACAGAGAAACGATGATTACTTAGACTTTGGTACTGGGTGGCCATCTTCTGAAAATAAACAAAATGAGCCTGTTTCTTCAAGGAAAACAACTGAAAGTATTTGATGCCAGTGATGAAATTTGAGCTTTTAAGCAAAAATTAAAGAATTTTGGAAAACTTTTATCCATCACTTTCAGCTGGACAGCTTCTTAATGCTTAGAGAGCCTTCTGATGAGATTGGTGATGATAGTAACAAATGTGATTTTTGATATTTGTATAAAAATAATTTGGAAGAACTGCATAACTCAGTAAATCAACTGTTTTCCAAATGGCCAATATCCATTGTTATGGATTGAATTGCCTCCCCACCAAATGTGTTGAAATCCTAACCCTTGTACCTATAAATATGACCCTGTTTGGAAATAGGGGCTTTCGTTTGTTATGTTAATGAAATCATGCCAGGATAGAGCAAAACAGACACAGAGACACACAGGGGGAGACAGATGCCAAGGACTGCTGACAGTCACCAGAAACTAGGAGAGTGTCCCACAGAAAGAATCTGATTTGGACTTTTGTCCTCTAGAACTGTGAAAAATTAATTTCTGTTCTTTAAAGCCACTTGTTTATTGTATTTCTGTTATGGCAGCACTAGCTAACTAAGACATCCAGATGTTAAAAAATCATGCAAGGGTAAAAGATCCAGTCAAAGGGCAAGACTTGTTGCCGTTGAGTCACTTCCAACTCATAGCGACACCATAGGCTTTACAAGGACCAGCTCCTGGATTCAAACTGCCGAACTTTTGGTTAATAGTTGAACTCTTAACCACTGCACCACCAGGGCTCTACAGACAAATGGATTTTAACGTGACGGAGCATGAAATATTCACTGGAACTAACCTTTAAGAAATTATCAGTTGTTGAGTTTGGGTGCAGCATCAAAGAACAATATCCACCATTATCTGTAAAGGCATTGAAATGTTCTTCCTTTTCCTAATATCTGAATGAGATATTAGTTAGCAAAGAAAGAACATTTTAATGCCTTTACAGATAATGGTGGATATTCTGCTCATAGTGGTTAAGAGCTCAGACGCTAATCAAAAAGTTGGCAGTTTGAATCCACTCCTTGGAAACCTTATGAGGCAGTTCCACTGTGTCCTACAGGATAGCTATGAGTTGAAATGGACTCAATGGCAATGGGTTCAGTTTTCTTTTTTTGGTTTTGGTTTTCCTAACTATTATCTGAACGAGACCAAATTTTCTACATATACTTTAATCAAAACAATATAGTGAAACAGATTTAATGCAGAAGCACGCATGAGAATCTAGCTGTGTTCTATTAAGCCAGACATTAAAGAGATTGTCAATCATGTAAAACAATGCCACCGCTCCCTATTTTTTTTAAGGAAAATACAGTTATTTTTCATGAAAACTGTTATTTATGTAACATATCTACTACTGTTATTTTTAAATGAATTACTTTTTTTTAAATTTCTCAGTTTTGATATATAATATAGTAAATACTGATAAACACAACCCACATGAATGAAACTGACATACAGTTTTCAGATATAGAAATAAAAGTACGGGACATCCAGTAAGTTGGAATTTCAAATAATCAATGAATAATTGTTAATATAGATACTTCCTATATAATGTTTAGATCATACTTTTACAAATATTCATTATTCACCTGAAATTTAAATTTAACTAGGCATCCTGTATGTTATCTGGCAAGCCTACTTTGGCATTCTCGATAATTTTTAAGGGTGTAAAGGGCTCTAATACCAAAAGGTGTGAGAACCACTCTTTAATGCATTCTGCGGCTTAGATTTTTTTTCATTTTGTGTTTCCTTTTTCTTATACATAGAATTATTGAGGTTTCACTCTAGGTAATGACTATATGTTACCTCTAGACTTAATTGCTATTGAACACTTTGTTTTTGTGGTTAGTTCCAAGGATATAGCTTATGCAGTCATGTAAATATTACTCAAGATGAAGGGAAGTATGTGTGGTAGTAGCAGAACAAATAGACTCATTATAAATTGTGTAGCTTATTTCATAGATCACAATGGTGGACTCATATACATGGGTGAAATCACAATAGAGATTTTCTCATTAAAATATTAAGTAATAATTGCAATAGCTCCCATGCTTATTTTATATAGATTCTCTCTTTGTGTAACAATAGGAAAATGAAGTATTCTGTCTACCCACTGCTGTTGAGTCAATTCTGACTCATTAAAAAAAAAAACAAAAAGCTGTTGCTGAGTGGATTCCGACTCACAGCGACCCTAGAGGATAGAGTAAAACTGCCCCATAGGGTTTCCAAGGATGTAAATCTTTATGGAAGAAGACTGCCGCATCTTTTTCCCATTGAGCGTTGGTGGGTTTGAACCACCTACCTTTTGGTTAGCAGCCAAGTGTTTAACCACTGCACCATCAGGGCTCCTTATATTCTGTCTAGAAGCCTTAAATTTTGAGAATTCCAACAACAGTTCATGAAAGAGGGCCTAACGGAATGTACTGCTTCTTACAGAAACATTACCAATTTTTCGTTTAATGCTTAGGAATACCTTGCCTGTCCTAGACTGATTAAATGGTATATTTGCAGTGAAAATAATAGCACTTTGTACTATTTGTGGAAAATAATTGCCCTGAAATTGGTTACAAGTTAAAATTGTGTCAGATTGAACCCAAATTTCTGGTCCTCTGTGTTAGCAGGTAGAAATTATACCTGTGAAGGAATCAGTACCCTACCCCCATAGCTTTTTCGTAGAAAGTAAAGAAAAAAAACCAAACCCGTTGCCATCGAGTCAATTCTGACTCATAGTGACCCTACAGAAAATAAAGAAGAATGCCATAAAAGTTCCTAAATTCTACAGCCTTAATGTAACAATTTTTATTCCTAAAAATAAAAATGGCTGTCTTAAACAAAACTAAATTCATTGTAAAATGTTACCTAAAGTTAGCACAGGTACAGAAAAATTGACCATGGTTATCTCATAAATTAGGATGATCGAGAACTTTCACCTTCTATGCTATATATTTTGATGGCATAAATTTATAATTTAGGGTAACATTTCAAATCAGAAAAAAATCAAGATATTAACACATTTAAAAAATTGTCTATCATTCAAAAACCGGGATCATACTTCACAAACTATTCTTTACCTTGCTTTGTTGGCAATGAATGTTATTTCTCTTTCTACATTAGTATCTATCCACCACCATCAGCTGCCATGAAGTTGATTCTGACTCAGAGAGATCCTATTTGTGTGGAGTAGAACTGTGTTCCATTCAGTTTTCAGTGGCTGATTTTTCAGAAGGAGATCACCAGGCCTTTCTTCCAAGGCACCTCTGGGTGGACTTGAACTTCCAACCATTCGGCTGACAGCTGAGCACACAAATCATTTGCACCACCCAGGGATTTCTCAGTATCCATAACCCTACCTTTTCTTTTAATTATAGCACAGGATGGGGGAACCAAGTTTTTATTCTTTTCTTTATTAATCAGCTCTTCTGTTGCTATTTCAAACCATGCTGCCATGAATGTGATTACACAAATCTCTGTCCAAGTGTGGGGGTTTTCACCAGGCAGTGCATGGAATGAGTTATTTTTTGCAGGTGGTAACACTGGTGGTAGGCAAACATGTATAAAAGTATTTTTAACATTACTTCGTGGGAGTTACACAGAGGACTTTTTCTTAGAGCATATAGAAGGTTTTCCAACTGCCAAAGAAGTCATCTTGATCAGGTCTATTACTTTCTTAGGGTATCCATCTTCCTGCTAATAGGTTTTATCAGATACTCAAAATTACTTTGTCTAAAATCCATTCTAACTGCTAGTCTGCAGCCTCTGGAAAGTTAAAAACTATATTTCTCAGACTCTTTTGGAGCTAGGACATGATTAAGTTTCCACCATACTCTTGTGAGAATATTTGGAAACTGAATCAAATGTAGGAAAAAGCCAAGTTTGAGATACACATTTTGCTGCCGAGAATCAAGGCCGAGGTGGTAGCTATAGCACTGACTTCCCAATGTGGTGGGTGGATTCCTGATTCAGCAGCTTCCTAGAGCAGCAGTGGCATATTTCTGGATCATAGCAGAGTAGCCTGGGACTGAAGTCAGCAGTACTGGCAGCAAATTCATAATCTGTCAGCTTTCTGCTTCTGTGATGGTGGTTTTCCTCATCAAGACAGAGGCAGGGCAGTTCTGGGAGCTACGAGTTGTTCTTGGCTGTTAAGGCTAGAACTATCCCTCTATTCCTTCCAATAATTTTGTAGGTACTGAATTCCCTATACAAAATTCCTACTATATTCCCTATACAAAATTCCCTGTACAAAATACCTAGAGCAAAACTCAGCAAACTACAGCCATCGGCCAAAACTGGCCCACTGCCTCTTTTTTGTACAGACTGGCAGCTAAAAATGGTTTTTACATTTTTACTGGTGAAAAAAATAAAAAACGAAAGAATAAATATTTCATGACATGTAAAAATTATGAGAATCAATTTCAGTGTCCAGAAATAAAGTTTTATTGAAACACATCATTCCCTTTCATTTACATATTATCTATGGCTGTTTTTGCACTACAACAGCAGAGTTGAGTAGTTGTGACAGAGATTATAGGTTGCTCACAAAGCCTAAAATATTTACTATCTGGCCCTTTACAGAAAAATGTTGTCAATCCCTCATCTAGAGTGAATGTTCTTGGCTCAACTGAACCGTGAGTAATGTAGATGCCAATGTATTAAGAAATGTAAGAAAATGGTGGCACAAACTCTAAACAGTATATTAATTGTATTGAAATTATAGTTATTAATATCTTTTCTGTTTCTCACATCTGGTTCTGGTTAGATGTTTTTCCATGCTGAAACATCACAGAAGGTTACAAAAGGTTTACAAATTGTGGTGGCCATTATTAGCGTTATTCACCAATTATTTCTGGTTTTCCTCATGGGCATATGATAACATTGCATTTCTATGTCGACCTTGAAGTTAGATATGACTGCGTGACTTGCCTTGGCCAATAGAATTTGAGCAGAAGGGATAGATATCACTTCAAAGCAGAAGTTTAAGAGCCCGTGTATGACTTACTATGATCTCGTTTTCCTCTGCCACTGCTAGTTATGAGCAACATTTGAGATGGTGGATGCTCTATCAGCCTAGATCTTTCACTGACTATGAGTAGAGATAACCTGCCAACCGGAAATAGGCATGTAGTGTGAGTGAGAAGTTAACTTTTGTTATTTTAAGGTTCACCCCCCATCAGTCTGTCATACTCTGGTGCTATGATTCTGAAGCTATGCTACTGGTATTTCAAATACTAGCAGCACCAGCTATGACAGACAGCTTTCAGCGGAGCTTACAGATTATGACAGAATAGGATGAAAGTCTTTGTGATCTTCTTCTGAAAATTAGCCAGAGAAAACCCTATGGATCACAACAGAATATTGTCTGATATAGTGCTGGAATATGAGCCCCCGAAGTTGGAAGGCACTTAAAATACACAGTGGCCACAAGAATAGACGCAAGCACACCAATAATTGTGAAGATGATGCAGGACTGGGCAACATTTCATTCTGTTGTACATTGGGCCACCATGAGTTGGAGTCAACTCAATGGCAACCAACAACAACATTTTAAGGCCCTGAGATTTGGGGGTTGCTTATTACTACAACATAACCTCAACTATGCTGACTGGTACCTCAATATATAAATTGGAGTGAAGTACTTAAACTCTATAACTCAGGTATGTAAAATATAAATATGATTTCTCTACTTCTAAAATAGATCATAGTTTGAGCAAAAGATCTCATACCCACAGATAGTGGCCGAAAATATTGAACCTTGCCAATGAGAAGTCACTTTGCCTTTTCTGTTTAATATAATCTCTTTAGGTTAATTAAGTTTCTGTAGTGTAAATAAATATTCAGCCTGTCAAAACTTTAAATTCCTATAGAGCATATTTCTCCCCACTTCAGTGAAGGGTTAAGGTTGTAGGTCCATGTACTCTTCCCCAAGTGATTCTGCTTCATATTATTGCAATGGATTGTCTGGTCTTTTCCCAGGGTATCTGGCAATGATGAGACTAGAGTATGGCTGGTGCTGATGAGATTTTTGGGGCATGGTGCTGGCACCTGCTGCTGAAGTCTATGCAGCCTGACCCCATGTCCTCTGATTCTTTCAGCTCTTCTTCATTTCCATGTGAAACTGTATGTTGCTTTTTCTCACTCTCACCTGAAGTGCACAGAGCTTTGTGAAGCCTTCCTCTGGGTCACCTTCCTTGGCCTTTTCTAATCTACTGCCTGGTGCTATACTGAATGTGGCTCCATGCCAAAGAGACAGCTTTTCCAAGAGTCTTGCAGTCTCCTACAGGCTATGTTAGGGACTTCCCCAACTCTATATGGATATTTCTTTGTCCTTCTGTCTTTGGGTTTTGACCAAAAGATGGGAGCAAGAGGGCCCTTTGTCTTATCTCCTGTGCTTAGCTTCATTTCACTCTATTCTTCTTTACCCTTTCTGGAATCATAAGTTCTTTCTTATTTCTCTTCTGGTTGTTAGGAGCTTTCTCTATTCTCCTTCTTCAGTCCTGGGTATTCACCTTCCCTTACTCTATGACAATATTAGCTAATGTGTCACAGGGAAGGCAAGTGGCTACCAAGAAGGAGAAATATGCCAGACAATATTTAAAAAAATATTATCCCTATTACATTACCCTCAACAGACTCAATCATTAAAAGAACAAGAACTCTATATGCTCAAATATAAGGTGAGTTATTTTCTCACAATTATTCTTCAGAAGCAAGAAAGTCACCTTACAGAATCCCTCATGTTAAATGCTATGCTTTTATTTTAATAAAAAAATTTTATTTGGGAAAGACTCCTTAACTCAATTAGTGATGGAATTAAATTTTTAAATGGAGGCAAATGTATTTATGCATATTTAATAATTATTCCTTGGCAATGACCATAATCTCAAGGTTTGGATATAAACCCATCTGTTAGATATGACTTTAAAAAGCGAGTAGTAATAACAAACTTTTGAAACTAATGACTATCAAATAGTTATTTGTGACTAGGGATAAAATTTGTTTTCCCACAAATTAAAAAATAACTGTATTTCAATAACTTAGATGGAAAGAAAGGTAATGCGTTCCTTGCTTTAGATGATTCAAAAAGTGATTATAATTCTAACAAAAATACTGAAGTCTGAAGGATACTTTTCAGAAAATACTTTGCCTTATATTCATGCATTATAAAATATTTATGCACTTGACAAGGTTTAATATAGTTGTTTCATGGAATGTTCTTGTTGCCGTTAGGAGCCCTGAAGTCGAATCTGACTCATAGTGACTCTATGTACTACAGAAGGAAACATTGCCTGGTCCCGCGCCATCCTCACAATCATTGCTATGTCTTAGTCTATTGTTGCAGCCACTGAGTCAATTCATCCCGTTGAGGGTCTTCCTCTTTTTCACTGACTCTCTGCTTTACCAAGCATGATGTCCTTCTCCAGGGATTGGTCCCTTCTGATTAATATGTCCAAAGTACGTGAGACGAAGTTTGGCCATCCTCGTTTCCAAGGACTCTGGCTGTACTTCTTCCAAGACAGATTTGTTCATTCTTCTAGCAGTCCATGGTATATTCAATATTCTTTGCCAATATCATAATTCAAAGGCATCAATTCTTTGGTCTTCTTTATTTATTGTACAGCTTTTGCAGGCATATGGAATAGGAGCTTGGAAAATAGCAACATTTGTTAGTGTATCTTTTAAAACAATGTGTGATTTTTAAAATTGGGTGTAGCTAAAATAATTAAATTTTATAAATAGATCTTGATACTACATCCTAAGAGAATGTACATATATATGTCTGTGTCTAAATATATGCATATATATGTATTTGTTGTTGCTGTTGTTTTTGTTGTGTTGTATGCCACTGAGTCCATTCCAACTCGTAGCAACCCTATGAGACAGAGTAGAACTGCCCCATAGGGTTTTCTAGGCTGTAATCTTTACGGGAGCAAATTGTCAGGTCTTTTCTCCTGCAAAGCCACTGGTGGGTTCGAACCACCAAGCTTTCAGTTAGCAGCCAAGCGCTTAATCATTGTGCCATCATTGGAAAACAAAGTAAAACAAAAATATAAAATAAAATCTTCTTTTGGAACTTCTCTCTGAAAAAGAAGGCATCATCTTATATTCAATTTTGCCTAATATACGATAAATAACACAATTTTAAGCCTGTCCGACTGATATTCTTCTACATGAATGTAGCTCCTACTACTTAGGAATGAATGTACTTTTTCAAAGTTCCCAAATTTCTGTTAGTTCTGATGACTAATCTGTGGTTAGCAGGTTTATACAGTTTTTTTTTAAGGTTTGGTGTATTTTACTGATTTACTATATTCTTAGCTAACATATCCATCTTCCATCAAGTCCATTACCAGAATTATTAGTAACTATCACTTGCTAAAAAAAACTCTCCAAGTCTAGATGTGCTCCAATACATTGTTATTCCTCTTCTACCAATTTTCAGCCAGCCCTGAAACCAAATCTTAGGCAATTTCACTATGAGTTCACTTGACCTTAACCAGTCTCTGCTGGATCTGCCTTTCGTTAAATCACACAGTGACCTCTGCTCTTTGGAATTTATTTTAAAGAGTTTTTTTTTTTTTAATGTCATTTGGGTAAAATGAAGAACTTCTTTGGTTTGAAAATAGAAGCGATTCTAAACAAAAAAAAAAAAGAGATGGAGAGAGAGATAGAGAAAGGGGAAAGGAGAGAGACAGAGAGAGAATAATGAATGACTACAGAAAAAACAACAGAAAGTGAAGAATGAAACAAAAGTGGCCCTGTAAGAAGCTAGGAGAATTTTGTGGGAAACCAGCTTGTAGTGTCTAAAAATGTGATTTCAAGTTTGGAACCAGTTTCACTTCCACAAATGACAAATTTCTCTTTGAAAAGGTCTTACAAAACTTTACAAAAATATTGTTAATAGCCAACCTGAAATAAACCTGGAAGAAAGTAAGTTACACGTGTATAGATTCCTAGACCCAAGAACACTTTTCTTGAATTGTTCATTCTCATAGTGCTTTCTACTTTTTACAAGAACCTTCTCATGTTTTCTTGCAGATTAGACAGGGGGGTATCATCTCTTCTTTTCCTGAGAAAGCCAAGTGCAAAAGCAGGTTCAGTGACTTGCTCAGGATCACACTGCTCAACCAGAGGTAGAAGGAGGCCTAGAGCTGGTCCAGGATTCCCGCAGCTGGGCTACAGTGTCAACGTCAGTTATTTTACAAGGCTTCCAAGTTCTGATCTGGATTCAGCAACGTTAGCAGGAGAGCTGGCCAGAAACAGCCCTCATCTAGTATTCTAAGTCATCAGGACAAAGCGACAGTAATTTAACCTCAGCAATTTTTTCACTCTTACCTTTAACCCAAGGGATGAATACATTATTTCAAGAAGCAACTGCCCCTTGGCTGGTATTTTACATTACACTCTAAAGGCTGATGGTTTATTACAGCAGTTACTATTCTGGGCCTCACGAATGAGGCCAACCCCAGTAATCATACTGCACAGTGTCCCATACTGCAGAATCCAAATCTGCTTTCTTCTCCTATCTTCTCCCTCTGTGCTAGTACACACAGGTGCATCAGGTGAGTATGCCAACAGCAATCTCTACAGGCACAGCTGAACTGATTTCTCACCCTCTTATCATGAACAACATCTGCATCTGGGCAAACACAGAGAGAAAGTTCCCTCAGCAAAATTTGAGTCATTTTGGATTTACGGACTGAAGAGATCTGATCACATTTTATTATATTCTCTGTGATTAAGAACTGATTTCTGGCATGAGCGAAAAGGAAAGAGAAGAAAAGGTGATTGTTGTGTTTCTGACACCATTGAGGATACGCTTTTGAATGTCTTGACTGACATATATCCACAAACATGACGAAAACAAGTTTTCTAGGTCTTCTTAGCACTGTAAATCACCCTGCGACAGTTCACAGAGTATGTTGATACTTGTTGGCAGAGACAGAGTATATTCAGTTACATGAAGCATTTCCTAGTGATGTGTGAACTATGTAGTGAAAAATCATGACTCAACAAATGTTCCACCATAATCTTGATAGGTGGACACTAGCAGTAACTGGGTTGGTCAACCACGCTCTCCCTTGACTCTTAGAAGGCTAAGTTATTCAAGCTCCCCTGCTTCTCTGGCAACTTCTTCATCTTTTTCTATGATTACTCTTCCCTTTGACATAGGGTTCCCCAAAATTCAGCCCTCAGTCTTCTGTTCTCTTTTCATACTTTACCTTCCTTGGAGTTCTCATCTACATTCATGACCATTACTTTCAATGTCCTACTTTTAGATTATCTAAGGAAAAATAGGTATCTATGTACATGAATAAAAATGTTCTATTTTAATGACTTTAAATCCAAATTCTCTGAGAACAAATTTTAAATGGGTATTCCCACTTACACTGACTGCTCTGACATTCACCTCAAATTCAACATCATTAAAACTAATCATCGCTCGGTCATCCCCACCTCACCTCTTATCCAACAACTCCCTCTTTCTGACTTCTATAGTTCCACTGACTGACACCCTGCCTCCAGTCTTCCCTGGGAATGAAGTCTTCATACTGCTGTGAAATTAATCTGTCAAAACAGCAACCATTCCCCTGCTGAAAACCCATGAAACGATGGTCCACTTCTTGTAAATAGGACTGTTTGGCCTACAATACAGGAGTGGCCAAAATCTGGTCTTCATCCATCTATGCAACCTTCTCTCTGACTAGTGCACTATGTGAACTCTCTGATCCCGTATCTTCCGTATTCCCAGTACACCTTGAACTTTCACACCTTCTCTCTACTTCACTTCACTCCATTCTCATTGCCAGGAATGCATTTTCCTCCTTTTTTACAGATATTTAAGTCCCACCCATCATTCAAGGCTCAAAGCAAACTCCACCTCCGTCAGAACTTACCCCAATCATCCCATCCTGACCCACTCCTCTCTTCTCTGTGCTCTTTGCCTCTCTGACTTGCACCACTTTCTAAGCATCGATTATTCATAGTCTCATGTTGTTTGGTATGATTTCATTTATATTCATATCATCTTCCCCAATAAATCATGTGCCTCCTAAGAGCGCAGACTATCAAACAACTCATATATCTTTACGTTTATGGTTTTTCCACAACAAAAGCATCATTGATTTGTTGGTATTTATGTGTATTACTATTAAAAGAACAATATTTAGAAAATGTGTTATAGACATATATACTTTGAGTTATTTGTACACGTGATTGTCATGAATTATAGTCTGACTAAATCTGAATATAAGCAGAGTTTGCGGTTGTCTAGAGGAGGTGGGGAGGAGGTAAGAATTTAATATCTGGCTTAAAGGAAAAATGAAAATAAAGGCTAAATAAGTAAATGAAACTATTTTTCACTACTTGTAGAGCATACAAAGGAAGCAAAAGTGGGAGAGGGGAGACTCTCAAATGCCTTGGTGGTGGCTAAGGGAATTACATTGCTAACAAAATGCCAAAGATGAGAAAGATAATGCAGCATTCCCAACCATCAACCCAAAGAAATGGCAAAAGGGTGATAATGTGGAGGCAATTCCATGTTTGTACAAATAATAGACATTTGCTAATTTAAGAATGTAGAAATTTACAAACTTGTGAAAGTACATGGAAGTAGATTATTTAGTATTGTATATATTTTTCCAACGTAAGATCCATTATGCTGTGACTTTAAGTCTGTATTTTCTCTGCCAATCTTGCTGACACCTTTTCTCAACTCACTTGCTCAAATATACCACTCTAAGTCACACTGTATTAGGTCATCAGCCTGTTTTACTGGATCTGTCTCTTCTGCAAAGTAAATAATGTGTGCTGTTAAATTTTTTAACAGTTGTCATGGAAATTTCAGCTTCAATGTTACTAATGGGTTGTGCTTTTTAATTAACAGAGCATTTGATTTTTATAAATATGTGCATGACCTTCTTAATACCATTTTAATTGATTTTGTTTAAATGGCTTTATTTCCAAAACTGCAATCAATATGGTTCCTTGAAAAACGAAGCAGACCCAAAATACTGGACCTAAGCCATTTTACAAGATGTCTTTCTGTTTAAGCAAACTATGTAGAAGAAAGATGAAGTTTTAATTATACTATTCAATTATATTTCCAGTATACTAAATTTATTCCAGTCTAATGGCGCTATAACTTAGTCTTGCTTAGATCATTCCAATGGATTTCTCAAACATATATTCAAGAAATACTTACATAAATAACTGGTTTCTGCTAATGAAAACAGAAACTACTACTACATATGTTTTAGGTCCTAGGCACATGAAAAACAGATTAATTTTAAAAACTAATTTTTATTCCAGGTCAGAGTAATTTTTAATGTTATGTAACTTGCCATTGAAAAAAAAATACGCTCATTTAAGCAACCATGCTCCCGTACATATTAGGAAGGATATAAATTAGAGACATCAGATCCAATGAAAAATTTAACAGTTTTCCTAATTTCTTTTGTTTGTTTAGCTTCATAAGTTTTTCATTTCAATAGAAATTTGTATTTGTGAAGAACTCTAGATGCTAATCATCAAGATGCATAGAGAATATCCACTACAAATATTCCAAAATTTCACAGTTGAGGACTTCCCCAGTCCCACTCCCCCCCAAAAAACTCTGACAAATGAAATTATTGATATTTAAGTCAGAAGGTACAGGGAAGAGAGCAAATTTGGAGAGACAGGGAAGAGGAGGACAAATTCTCATGACTTTTGAGATACATGGGATATTGATTACCAGCTAACTTCTCCAGTTAATGGGGGCATACTAGCCTATTGAACACCAGCAGATGGTCCAAGTAACGCAGATGGGTAATGAAAGGAATTGGGCATGACTGAGAGGAGTGTTAGTAGTACTGGAAAATGTAGATGGGCCTAATAAATTTTACTGACTAAAAAGAATTTTGTTGAGTCTAATGATCTTACGCATCTGAAATAAACACCCTTTTTATATGCAATTTTATTAAAACATAGATTTTTAAATACCTTTACTTCCATCACTATATTTGATCATAGAAATTGTGCATATTAAAAAAAATTATCTCATATACTTTACTTCACACTATTTTTACTAAACTAAGAATCTGGTTTTTTTTTTTTCCCCCTTTCAGGGAAAATAGACCTGTTTCCTTCACAGATTTTATACATATTTTTAAGCTTTCATCCTGAATATTAAAAGAAACCATTCCGGTTTGTTCGTTTTTCCTATTCCTTAGTTCAAAATGACTATTGCCTTTTTTAGGGCAAATCACTAAGCTTTCTTATTTAAATAAATAACAGGCTAATAATCTACATGGAATTTTAGTGAACCAGAAGCTGACCTGGACATTTAGAATCTAGTAAATTGGAGGTTAAGACTGTCATAAATTAGAAATCTTTCAAATACATGCCACCTTCAAGTAATGGAGATTCCATGAAACTATAGTTTTCTACCACTGCTGATGGCAGAGGAAAAACAGTCGCCTTTGAAACAATGCTTGCTAAATATTTAAAGTCTGTTAAACCAGACGGCTGTGTGCAGAGTGAGTGCGCTGACCTTTTGTCTTCTTTATGTTATGGCTGCTGATTGTTCTTAACAACCCCAGATGTGCCTTGCTTTCAACCTCTTTCTCTTCTACTTCCTGACCTTACAACTTTTGTATTTCTTCTGGAAAAGGTCTGTGGAATTGCCTTTCCCATCTTGTGACTGGGATTAAGTCTTTAATAAAACATTTCCAAATGACCACATCCCTTTACTCTTAGGCACTATGAAAGTGTTTTCCGTTTTTCCTACACCCACTCTTACAAAGACCATATCTTTTGCAGAATAATTCATATTCTGAAAATAATTAAAATGAGGCTACTATAAACTAATGCTATGATGTATGGGATTTCACGTATAGAATCCCATTTCAACAGTAATAAGCCTATTTTTAAAACTCTTAATTTTAAACTTACTGTTAAAAGTTACTATATATGCCAGATTTCTCAAGTTGGGCTTGATTTTTAAATTTTTATTTCCTTGACTCCATTAAACATGAGAAATGCCCTTGAAGTTACAATATTTTGGCAAATGGTGATTAAGCTAAACAAGCTGTTGCTGTTAGGTGCACCATCAAGTTGGTTCCAACTCATAGCAACCCTGTGTACAACAGAATGAAAACACTGCCCAGTCCTGCACCATCCTCACCATTGTTGTTATGCTTGAGCCCACTGTTGCAGCCACTGTGTCAATCCATCTCATGGAGGGTCTTCCTCTTTTTCCCTGACCCTCTACTTTACCAAGAATGGTGTCCTTCTCTAGGGACTGATCCCTTCTGATAACATGTCCAAAGTATGTGAGACGCAGTCTTGCCATCCTTGCTTCTAAGGGGCATTCTGGTTGTACTTCTTCCGAGACAGATTTGTTCATTCTTTTTGCAGTCCATGGTATACTCAATATTCTTCACCAACAAACACCGCAGTTCAAAGGTGTCAACTCTTCAGTCTTCCTTATTCAAGCTAGTAAGTATTAAAATCAAAAAATGCAAATAAAGAATACTCAGAGGAACAAAACAGAGAGAAGATGTAAATATTAGTTTTAATACAGTTAGATACCTAATTAGTTATACATAATTATATATAATTGAATAATTACATATAGTTATATAATTAGTTATATGTGTGTGTGTATATAGAGATAGATACAATATTTATATGTATGAACACATGTTGGCAATGCTTTTTAAAACACATAGCCCTTGAAATCTGATTAACTGATAGAGCATATAGTTAGTCTAGTTATTGGTCTTATAGTTTGCTGTTTATTCAAAATTGCATAACTTACAATTTTTAGTGTCATAAAAAGCTGTCCTAAAGAACAAGAGGAAGGACACATTTAAAGACACTTTTCAAGGAAAATGAGTATCTTTTTCTAAAGAAATACAGTAATTTTACACAGTACTTTACACCCAATATATTAGCGAGATAAGCAGGGCTCTTGCTGGAAGTCTGACGTCAGTTCAAGAGTTCTTCCCATCAAAGAAGCAGTATTTACTTCTCAAGTCTGTAGCTTCCAGGTCTTTTATCCATAAGAATTTTTAATAAAAGGCAATTTTCTTAACAAGAGGCTTTAATAAAGAAAAATGTAATTGCATCTTATCCTCTAAAAACAGAGTTTCAGATTTAAGCATGCACCTTTAATCTTACCTTTTCGTTATTTGAAACTAAAATCTCAGCAGCCTACACGGAAGCAAAGCAACTACGAAAAAACCATGACTTTCACAGGCCAGAAGATTTTTCTGGTAGGCATTAGACAAAACCACTCGCCTCATTGTTATGACTGATTTGTCTATATACAAATACAAAGTCATTGCTATGGTGAATCCACACATACCTAAGTAGATGTGAAACACTTAAACAGCAAATCCCCAGAAGGATATTAGGTGTTTGAAATTAATAGTGACAGTAAAGGAGGGGGAGAGGGACCCTGTGATGGTGACAGTGTGACATAGGACATACATAAACAAAGTAAAATAATGGTGTAGGGATGGTCCTTGTGAACTCAGAATATAACCAGAGAGAAAGGAGACATAATGGTAGCTGGAGGAAAGAAGAAAAAGTTGGCACAACAAAGAAAGAGATTTTTTTTTTTTTAACTAGAAACTCAGTATACAGGGAGTGAGCCCACATTAAAACTTAAATTGACTAATGCTAGCAGTCCAAAATATTTAAAAATACATTAAAGTGCCCATTCACTGCAACCAGGAAGTCATTTTTTACTGATTAAGAACTTTGGGGGTCTGGATAAGCCATCAATGAACTTTGAAACCATATAACCTCTTTTTTACGATAGAAATGAATTAACAGTGTCTTGCCAAGACATATTTGATAAAGGAAGAACAAGTGGTTATTGAATAAGCTAAGTTCTTCAAGGAAGTAGAAAAGAACAATACGACATCAACTTTGTACTAGACAGGCCAAGTCTGAGAAAGCTTGTCTCTCTTATTCACCCTTTTTCTAAAGGAAACACCTCACCCACAGCTACTGCTCCTTAAACAATCCTGTTTTCCAGACTAGATACCAGTTCTCCCAGCCACTGCTGTCTAGACCAGACCTGGGCACCAAACCTAAGACTGGCCAGAAATTATAGTATGGCCTGATATAAAAAAAAGGTTTCCTCTCAGAAGCATGCACTGGAAAGCATCGAGTGACTTAGCCCGTTAAAAGTGGAAGCTAAAGCTAAAGGAGATGGGCGTGCATGAGGGGGCACGATGGGATATGCCTGAGGTAAAGTTGTCACAGAGAAGAATTGTGAATAGGCAGAGAAAGTCAAAGAAATTGAGATAGCCAAGCAGAATGCCCAGCGAGAGAATGAGAGTGGCTGCTTCTCCACAGCCTGTATGTTACTTTGGCCCATATGCATTTCCAGTGATGGTTCTAGGCCCCATGTCAACCTGAAGGAACTCAAGTTTCAAGTTAGCTTAGCAATAGAATAGAACAACCTTGAGATGGTTTAGCATAGTTATTAAAAGAAAGACTGTGGACTCAAGCGGCTTGATTCAAATTCCTACTCATCTACTTACTAGCTGTGTGACCATTAGCAAGTTACTTATCTTCTCTGTTCTTCAAATTCTACTTTTGTAAAATAGGTATAATAATAGTACCCACCTCTTAGGTGGTTGTGAGAATTAGATGAGTTAATATGTGTAAAACATACACATATGTAAAAACGACACGGGGGCGATATCTGACCCCCTCCGACCCCACAAGGGGGAAGGATAACCAAGATCAGCAGCTCAAGGCTGACTCCCATAAGGCAGAGGCCAGATAAGCCTCCTCTCTCCACCATCTTTACCAATTTTGACACCAACCATCCCTTCCACAGGACTCTCTACTGGGTGTGATAATTCGTTGCAATGACCACACAGAACTCACAGATCATACTCACGATTATGGGGTTTATTAGGGAAGTAATAGTTACAATTCAGGCTCAGGAATACTCAGGATATGGTTCTTCCATCAGGACAGCCTCTTTTCAACTGTGCTCGCAGGCACGCCTCTCCCCAAAGACACTCAGCTTTCTCTCTCGGTGGGCCAGGAAGCCCACCGTGCCATCTCCTGCTGTCTGGTCTCTGCTGCCAGGTCTCTCCTGCCACTGCTTCTCACCGTCTTCAGGGTTATAGATGGCTTTCTCTCTCTTGGTCTTCTGCTTTGGTCTCAGCACAGGGATCCCAGGTCCAAAGGACACACTGTCAGCTCCTGGCTATTCTTCCTTGCTGGTAGTGGGATCTTCCTCTCTGCTCTGCAATTGGCTCTCTTTTAAGGCAAAACTGACCAATCCCCTTGGTAGGCCACATTACCCTATCATACAGTTCCGCTCAATCACCTGGGTGGGAGTTACAAGACCAGGGCTAAAAAGGCCACACAAAAGTAATCAATCACACTGCAACACACCAAAAGCTATATAAGTGTTATTGTTTTTTTATTTTTGAATGACAAATTTCAATATAAGTTTTATGTTATTTTGAACCTCAAAGACCAACAGTCTGGGTATTTTACCTATTACTGAGAAAGAGGAACTCAATATTATATTTGACAAAATGAGCCATTTCCCTTGACAGACATTTAAGATTGGGTATCATACAAGTTCCTGTAGCAGGTCAATTGTTTAAGTTATACTTTACTGATAATTTCCAACAAACACTCAGGGAGATCTTGTTATTCAAAATTCAGACTTTCACATGAATATTAACTGGGTTCTTTTAGGGCTATAGTGGTATTGTACTTTGAAATAATTTTCAGGTTATAATTACCCTTGCCAATCTTGATGGCTATCCTACTAAAACTGGGTTGATCTTACCTTTGGGAGAGGTGGGTCAGGTAGCACTCAAAGCTAGTCTATAAACAAGACTCATCTTCTTTGAGTTTATTTAAAACATTGTCTTAATATTAAAACAAATGTAGTATTTTATGGAATGGGAATGTAAAAATATGTATATATTTTGAAATCTCAATTTATATTTTAAAGAAAGTAAAGATTTATGGCACAGATCATTGGAATTTTTCCCAAATCCTACTAGTTACCAGGTAAACTTGACTCTTATTAGAAGTACCTTGATGGAAAAGTTTGAGAAGCTCAGACATATTGGATAGCACCCTCACATTCCACCATCTTGTGGAGTGAGACAATTCAGTCCACAGCACTGGTTAGGGTTTTGAATTTTCTAGCTATATATTGATCCTTTAATAGTTCATCTGGATTCCAAATGTTACTGGTCTATTATTAATCATCAGCATGAAAACCTCAGCCTAAGGTCTTCTCCTCAGGGTTCCCTTGAATGATATGCAGCTCCTAACAAACAGAAAATATCACCAAGAACTGGGTTCAACATTTCACTCCTCCTTGCATTCTATGTTGTACCCTCGAATGGGGATTGAACACACATTGTCACCACATTCCCTGAGACCCTCCAAGAACTGTCTTGTTCCCTGACATTTTAATATTATGCCTTTGACTTTAATTGAAGGTCTTTAAAAGAAAAAGCCACATGAGGGCCATTTCTGCATTTGCTGTGAAATTGATATAAGGACATTGTCCATTAAATTACTGAATGTTCCCTACCTAAGACCCACGTGAGAACTTGCTCTGAGTTAGGTATCGGGAGAAAAAAAAGTGCCTTCCTTGAGAAAGTGGTAAATTTTTGTCTTTTCTATCAGTGAGTTATGTAACCCATTGTGCTTCCTTTTTTGTCTTGGCTGACAAAAAACATACAGACAGTTTCTATGGACAATCATACCCACTGGGTTTGCCTTTCTGGTTGGCATATTTCCTTCTTTCTTTTTCATTAGCCTTCTTTATTCTAATTTCTTCCAATCACATTATCGTATAGATCTTTTTACATAAGTCAGCTAAAATCTGTATTAGAAAGTATATTGAAATAAAACTTTAAAATATATTGTTTTTCTTAATACAGCTTTTTATGTATTTTTCTGTTTTGTTTCATAAAATGCTATTGAATTCAGTATAGACACCTTATTAAATGTATAATTGAATATAGCTAATCATATGCCTTTGGCAAAATTTTACAGACATAAAACTTTAAATCAAGAGATAAAAAGCTCAGAGGCATAATCACCACAGCCATAGTAAAAGTTGATCCATTCATTCATTGTATAAGTAAATTTCAGCATTCATTCAACAAATGTTTACTAGAGCTAGTTTTGTGCAAGGCAGCATCCAGGTTACTGTGGAGAATACAAACTGGGATCAAAAAATGGATTATCCTCAATCGAAATAATGGTGTAGCAATTAAGAGAAATGGGAGGTATTTCTAGTCTAGTAACATTCTATGCCTGTTTTGTTTTTAACAAAGTTATAAGTCTTATAGATAAAATTTTGTTATGGGGGAATTTTGTTTTTAAGAGAAGGAAATCTTACACATAATGATTAATAGTTAAGCTTCCCTCAAATCAGTTATTTTCCGAAAAGGATTATGGGAAGTAAAATAGAAGCATGACTTTGTTATGATCCTGAAAGTAGCACAGATACATGATTTCTTTTATTTTAATATGAGCAATATTTCTTCAAAATAACACTTTCTTAAAGGCAAAAGGAATTTCTGATGGTTATACGTGGGCTGACAGTATAAACATTTTATCAGTGCCCAAAGCCCCCACACAGGAAGTAAGGTTATGGGAATATTTTCATAGCTTGTTGTTGGCCGCTCAAGAATTGAGGGTTGAAGGCTGCTATAATGATTTGCTTTTCATATTCCGCTTGCCTTTTTTCATTAGGTGAATAACGCAAGAGTCTGGAAGCCAACCCTGGGGTGGGGGTTTTGCCTAGAGATCTGTTTAGATTGGTGACCAAACTTCCCAGCTTATGGTCACTGAAGGTCACTTGGTCGATAGCTACAATTTCAATTGGAACCTTGTCATAGAATCAGGATTTAAAGCCCAGCTGAGACTTTGTCTCTCCTGTGAAAAAGGAGGTTGTTTTATGATTAGCTTCAGAATGTTAAATTAGGTGTTGGCAATTATGAGCCATTTTTGTAGTTTAAATTGCACCATAGAAGCTCCTGTCCAGAATAGCAAAGGAAGGCATGCTTAAAAAAAAGTCTGAGTTTCTCTTATGTGCGGATTCTATTATGCATGAATAGCCCTACTTTTATTATCAAACCCTAGAAGCCACACTTAACCACTCGTGAAAAACAATACTTTTTGTATCCTTTAACAGTGAGTCTCAAGAACAAGTACCTTATAAAAGACATCTTTTGCATGTGGCAAGGGAAAATGACTTGCGTAGAGTCCGTTTTTAAAAAGACTGAAATGTTTTCCAATTTATTTTCAATAATTTTTTTTAACCTTTCAGTAGTCCTCATGTTCTTAGAAGAAAAATCTATTGAAGATCCATGAAACCAGGCCCTAAAAAGGGTACCCCCCCCCCCAAAAAAAAACAAAAAAGAAAACCCGTTGCCGTCGAGTTGATTCCGACCCATAGCGACCCTGTAGAACAGAGTAGAGCTGCCCCATAGAGTTTCCAAGGAGCGGCTAGCTGACCTTTTGGTTAGCAGCCGTTATCACTCAACCACGTTTAATAAATTATCTTGTTATTATTAATTATAAAGGGATTCAATACCTTTGGGTTCCCTGGTGGTGAAGTGGTAAAGTGCTCAGCTGCTAACTGAAAGGTCGACAGTTCAAACCCACCAGTCACTCCTCAGGAGGAAGATGTGGCAGTCTGCTTCCATAAAGATTACTGCCTTGGAAACTCTATGCGGCATTTCTACTCTGTCCTATAGGGTCACTTTCAGTAAGAGAGAACTGAACAAAAAGATCATTATGACGATAGGGAAGAAAACAAAAAAACTCTGAATAAATAAATTTGATAAAAATAATATATTAATTACTATCCCTTCAAGACCACTTTAGGGTAGGGACTTGGTGCAGTAAGGAAACAGTGAGGACAATATATATATATATACGTATATAATATATGGAAGTGTAGATTTCCACTTCCAGCTAAGATGGAGTAACAAGCACTGAATTCACCCTGTCACCTAGACAACCAAACAAAACAAGGTAAAATATTTGAAATAATGATTTCCATAACTCGATACCAGGCAATGCAGGAACTGATCATAGAGAGGTGGGCCCCATGATTGCCTCAGCTTACTGCTTTGAGAGAATTTCCAAACTGCTGCACAGGGAGAGGGGACCCAGGAAAGCCTGGCCGATTTCATGAAGAAGAGATAAATCTGAGCATCTGGGGAGACCAAAGCAGCTAGAGTTCACTAGACAGAGCACCAAAGAGGAGAGACATGCACAGTGAAAAAAAAAAACAGAAGCCTGAAGAGGGTCTCCCTCAGTAGTATCCAGCATAGTATTGGTCAGACCGTGCTTGTGAGGAAACTAAGGCCAAGGAAAGAACCATCTGTAAAGATGAAAGGGAACAGTATCTGATGCTCACTGGGGTTCTGGAATAGTGACCACATCAGTCAGACTGGAAAACCTACAGTTCACAGGGCACTAGGTAGAGAACTCAGAATGACTTTGCTTTAATGGTGAGGACATGAATAGTAGTTTACTAGACTTAGAAAACACTATTCTGATCCCACCTAACAATTCTTAACAGTAAGACCCAAAAAAATAAAACTGCTTCCAACTAACTTAACTATGTTCTAGAATAAAACTCAAGAATATTTATAGGAATATAAAAATACCCAGCACCAAACAAGGTAAAACCACAATATCTGGCATTCAATCAAAGATTACTAGAATACAAAGCAGGAAAATACAACCCAACTCATAATGGGAACTATCAATCAACTGAAATAGATATTAAAATAGCAGACAATTATATTAAGACAATTATTATGACTGTATTCCATACGTTCAAAATGTTGAAAAGAGATATAGAAGATATAAAAAAAGACCCAAATTGAATGTCTAGAGATGTTCACAAAAAAACAAACAAACTACAATGTGTAAGATAAAAAATATACTACATGGGATTTACAGCAGATTAGATGCTGCAGAAGAAAAGACTAGTGAACTGGAAGGCATGGTAATAAAAACTATCCAAAATGAAATACAGAGAAAGAAAAACATCCAAAGAACATTCATGAGCTGTACATGTATCAAATTGTACTTTTTAAATATATCCAATATGTCAATTATATTTCAATAAAGTTGTTTAAAAATATGAAACACGGTCAGTTCCTTCAAGGAATTTATAATCTAGTCAATAAATTAAGGCAAATTTATAAACAATATGCTACATAACGGCATTATAAACTGGTATCACTCTTACAAGCACTAATTTAAATTCCCAGTTTGGGGTAATAAATATATGCACTCAGAATAATTCTTACTAATAAAATTGAGGAATATTTTTCCCATACAGAGAACATTTTCAGCATTTTATACTTTTTTAAATATCTTCAATTTTTCTGTATAGGATAACAAATCTACTGTTACTGAAATAACATTTGGAATAACCTCTTTTAACCTTTGCAGAGTACATTATCCCAATTCACTTTTTCAACATACAATTAATTTTTATAGAGTTAAAACTTTTGAGTAGATTTAATTGCCAAAATAACTACCTAGGAAGTAGAAATAACCTTCAATTATGAACTAGGATCAAAGAGAGCTTTTTCATTTTTCACATTGTTTCATGAAATGACTTTCATTCCCCCCATCACCTTTTAAGTAACTTTGACATAACATTTTATTTTTCATCACCAATAAAATACTTTCCATTAAATACAATTTAATGAGACGAACCGCTTGGCCAACTGTAACACAAATCGGATTTGGGGGAAAAGTGCAGCCAGATGCTTAACGGAAGTTCACTGATCTGGGTATCGTCCGTGAGTTTTGTTTGAATGCTTCAGCAGACCCGATAGGTCAACACTGCAAGGTATAAAGGTGATTAGTAAAGCTGATTTGTAAATCAGTGGCAAGGCGGGTATCTTTTGTCATCAATAAATTGGTAATGCATGGATCTTTCTAACAGGACTGGAAAGTCAAATGTACTCTTATTGTTACCCCATTCTCAAACAGCCTTGTCTAATTATTTTCTGAATAGATTAGCTTCTGAAAGAAAAATATATACAGAAGTTATAAGTTGTAGAGTATCAATTAAAAGTATCCATCTCAAAATGTGGCTCTGAGTGTGGAAGTAGTGAGCACAGTACAACCATAGTAAAGATGAGTGTTTGAGCACAAACAGGATATAGGCACGATCAAAGAAAACCTTGACAAACTGTGATAAATGTCACCAATGTCAATGAACAATTTATCTAGAAATTTGTACTAAAAAAATTCATTGGGGGATATACAGTTTTGCGACAATAGTAATAACTAAAAAAATATGTGTTTGGTTACATATATACCAAAAAAAAAAAAAAACAAACAAAAGCCCATTGCCGTTGAGGTGATTCCGACTCATAGTGACTCTATAGGACAGAGTAGAACTGCCCCATAGGGTTTCCAAGGAGTGCCTGGTGGACTCAAACTGCTGACCTTTTGGTTAGCAGCTGAACTTTAACCACTACGCCACCAGGGTTTCCACACAGATATATGAGTATGTAAAAATATGTACAAGAAGGCATACATGAATAACTGTAGGCATATGTATATACATGTTTATGTGTGCTGCATATATTTTCAAGTATAAAATAAAACACATAGGGTGCACAGTTATGGGTACTTCCTAGACACAATCAAACACCTCACAGGTTTGGTCTACTTGGTTTGAGGGTTTACGACCATAGTCTCATGGTATAGTATAGTCCATAAAGACAATGTTCTACATCCTAGTTTAGTGAATAGCATCTGGGGTCTTAAAAGCTTGTGAGCAGCCGTCTATGATATAACTATTGGTCTCTACTCATCGGAGCTAAAGAGAAAGAAGGAAACAAAAGACTCAAAGAAGAAACTAGTCTACAGAACCAATAGTCTACACAAATAACAACATCAGCTACTTTGAGACCAGAAGAACAAGATGGTGCTCAGCTACCATTACCAACCGTTCCTACCAGAGACCCAGTAGATGGCCCCAGTTAGAACTGGAGAAAAATGTAGAAAACTCAAATTCCTAAAAAAAGACCAGACTTCTGGACTGGTAGAGACTAGATGAACTCCCAAGACTATCTCCCTGAGATATTCTTTACACTTAAAACTGAAACCACTGCCAGAGGTCATCTTTCAACCAAACGACAGATTGGCTCATAAAATAAATAATATCACCCATGAGTACTGTGATCCTCAAAATAATAGTCTAGATGAAACCAAATAGTTAACATCTACCCTAGACCAAAGATGAGATGGTTAGGGGGAACAGGGAAGCTAGATAAATGGAAATCCAGAACAACCAAAATGGAAATAATGAGAATGCTGATACATTGTGAAGAACACAACCAATGTCATTGAACAATATATACAGAAATTGTTAAATGAGAACTGAATTTCCTGTGTAAACTTTTATCAAAAACACAATAAAATATTTTAAAAAATAATAATGGAGCTGGATGTGGAGGCTACGTGTAAAAATGTATTTAAAAATAAAAAAGTACCCGTCTGTTATGGATTGAATTGTGTCCCCCAAAAATATCTGTCAGCTTGGCTGGGTCATGATTCCCAGTATTGTATGATTGTGTGATCTGATGTGATTTCCTTATGTGTTGTAAACTCTATCACTATGATGAGGTTATATGTGATCTCCTTATGTGTTGTAAATTCTGTCACTGTGATGAGGTTATACTGATGAGGTTTACAAGATCAGATAGTGTCTTAATCCAGTGTCTTTTGAGATATAAAAGAGAGAAGCAAGCAGAGACACATGGGAACCTCACACCACCAAGAAAGCAGTGCTGGGAGCAAAGTGCGTCCTTTGGACCTGAGGTTCCTGCGCTGAGATGCTCTCAGACCAGGGGAAGACTGATGCATCACAAGGACTTTCCTCCAGAGCCGACAGAGAGAGAAAGCCTTCTCCTGGAGCTGATGCCCTGAATTTGGACTTGTAGCCTACTAGACTATGAGAGAATAAATTTCTCTTGTTAAAAGCCATCCACTCGTGGTATTTCTGTTAGAGCATCACTAGATGACTAAGACACCATCTCTGAGAAACGTTTTTGGAACACTAAAAAATTTTCTTTTACTACATTTCCTCAATTTTAAGAATTGATTGAGGAAATGGTTTGCCCTCGTCTGCTAACCTAAAGGTTGGCAGTTCAAACCCACCCAGCATCTCCATGGAAGAAAGACTTGGTGATCTGTTTCATAAGAATTATAGCCTAGAAAACCCTATGGATCAGTTCTACTATGTAACACATAGGGTCACCATGAGTCAGAACTGACTCAATGGCAATAGGTTTGTTTGTTTTACATTAAATGTCCACCTATATTTTAAGATAGATCCTGATTTTGGAAACATTAACATGTGAAACATTTGAGTCTTAGAATCAAGGTAATGTGCTATTTTAACATAAATCATAAGTTTAAATTCTTAATACACTTTAAACAAATATATATGAACAGAGCAATCTGAAAGTAAAATACTAGTTTTGATTCAATTCATCTTTATGGATAAATTTAAAGAAACTCTCAAACATATATCATTGCATGTTTTTTTTTTTTTTACTTCCAGCTCTTTTCACACATTTCGAAATGCTATCACCATTGTGGAACAGAAGGAACAAGTTTTGAAAGTCAGAAGTTAGGTCATTATTTGGTAGATTATATTTTCAATCTACTTTTAAATAATTGTTTATCAAAATCTGATGCTGTCTGGATTCTGGCTAATTCCCCCTCACACATTTAGCTAGGGATCTAGCTTAAATTGCACGGTCAGATCTTTTGCATATGTGACTTGTTCAGAAAAGCAAAAGATAGAATAGAGTCAAAAATATCTTAAAATTGGAAGTCAAGTTTATAAACTGATACCCATTTAATTAAATCTGTTCTTAATCAACAATCAGTAATCGATAATTATTCTCTGGAACCCACTATATGTACAATATTTCATTACAATTTTATCAAATGTATAAACTCAACAGAGCACCAAATGATTTAAGAATCTCTAAACTGGCAATATTAACACATTGAACAGGAACATTGGAAGTTGTTCCCTTTACTTTAACAAATGATACCAATGCCATTGGCTGTAGAGCCAACATCTAGAAAGTAAAAACTTTTCAAGAGCAGAGGAATGAAACTTGGGAATGTAAGTCTCCTTGGGGTACTTGGAAAAGATACAGTCTATGAAGTAGGAGGTTTTGTTTATATCTGGCTAAGATACCTTAGACATGACTCATTCAATAGTAGAATGAGGCAGCCCAGAGAGCAACATTAATCTGAGGGAAGAATACCCTTCCCCCACATTCAGTTTCCCAGCAGACTTGGCTGCTTCTGTCCCTGCTTTCCTTGTTTACTAGAGGTTTCTTTATTTCTTTTTCTTCTGTTTTCTTGCTTGGTTTGCATCAGTGCTTCACTTCACACTAATTGCAATTCTTAAGAACTTCCTCCAAAGTAGTCAGTGCATGTAATCTGGAGGTGAGCCCCTAAATTCCTGATGCTGAATTGATTTCAGATTTCTAATTGCTTTACTGTGAGAGTTAGGACACACCAGGATTTTGTCTATTTTGGAGAATCTCTACTATCATTCATGAGTTTGAAAGATGTGCTTTAACCCAGTAAAGAATGATTACTTCTTTTTTTTTTTGCTGTTTCGAGAGATTCTTCTAGGTTAAGCAAAAAACCAAACCTGTTGCTGTCAAGTCAATTCCAACTCATAGCGACTCTATAGGACAGACTGGAACTGCCCCATAGGGTTTCCAGGGAGTGGCTGGTGGATTCAAACTGCCGACCTTTTGGTTAGCAGCTGAGCTCTTAACCACTGCACCACAAGGACTCCTTTTCTAGGTT
>NW_004443948.1:17316502-17345727 GCF_000243295.1 Trichechus manatus latirostris | reverse complement strand
GGATTCAAACTGCCGACCTTTTGGTTAGCAGCTGAGCTCTTAACCACTGCACCACAAGGACTCCTTTTCTAGGTTAGTGTATAGAAAATTCTGTGTGTTTGTGATTTTTTTCTGGAAAGAAGGCGCATAGCTTACATCAAACTCTCAGAAGATGTTTTTGTGCACAAAAATGATGAAAACCACAGTTCCAGGTGCTTCATTTACTCAGCGAATGTTTATTAATATGGCATTCTTGGCCAGATATTATGCTAAATACTGAGGAGCAGAGGAATAATAGTTCCTTTCCTGAAGAACACAGACCACCACATGATAATGCAGCAAATTCTGTAATAAAAGTAGTTGAGTGCTCTTAATCACAGACGAAGGAGGAACTGAGTCTGGGGGCAGTCAGGAAAGAGTTCATCCGAGTTGGAACATTGTTCCTGGGTATTGAAGGTTGAGGAGGCGACAGGCTGTTTTTGCTCTCTCTCTTGGCTAGCCAGTTGATTAACTACATGCAGCTGTTGTGGGTTTAGAGCCCCATGTATTTAGCCTATTACCAGCAAGGAATGTAGCCCAAACTTTTACTGACTTCATAGATTCCACCGACTTATTTCTCTCAGAGTCTTTCCCACTTCGCAGTTATTTCTGTGTTCCCTTGATACAGATACTCTTCTGCACGCATTTTCAAACTACTCTATCTGGCCATTCCCTCTGGCCTTCTCATTTTGCCACACAATTCTTTTGCTCTGCTGCTAATGCCTTTCAGAAAACCTCTGCTTTGTTGGGCAAACTCGGCTGCCAGTGACCACTGTTGATTCCCCTATTTGGGTCCCAGGAGCCCAGGTCTTGGTACCTCTCCTCACTTGCTAGTGGGGCTAGGCATAGCCACTTGAGGCCAGAGGACTCCATTGCTTCCCAGAAGATGTTTGCTCAAAAAACTTTCACTTCTCTGTTGTGCTGATGCTCTTGTAACTATGCTGCTGTCAGCAGAAAAGGGAAGTTCTGTGTTGATTCTAGATCCTAGTGTGTTCTCTATAACCAGTCGTGTTGGATATTATTGGTGTCCCTTCTCATCTTAGTTGGTGGTTCTGTATGCCCATTCCCAACTCTGTGTTCTACTCTAACTGCTCACATCTGCAGCTTTCTTCAGATGATTGCTCTCGGACTACAGGAGCAGAACTGGACGTTCCTGGAGTATACAAATCCTCATTCCTAACCCCCTTGCCTACCTGGAGGTCAATGACTGCCTGCTGCTGCAAGTGGATGAAATCGTAGCCCCCTTGCCTCAAGGCAAGAAATCTTTTTTTTTTTTTTTAATTTCAGGGCCCAGTTAATGTGTCCTTGTGAGTCCTTGTTGCTCCAGTTGGGTCACTTTCTTTTTTTTTTTCCTTATTTTATTTTATTTTTTATTGTGCTTTAGATGAAGGTTTACAGAGAAAATTAGTATCTCATTAAACAATTAATACACATATTGTTCTGTGACATCGGTTGCCAGGCCCATGACATGTCAACACTCTCCCTTCTCGACCTTGAGTTCCCTATTTATTACCAGCTTTCCTGTCCCCTCCTGCCTTCTCATCCTTCCCCTTGGGCTTGTGTACCCATTTAGTCTTTTTTTGTTTTATGGGTCTGTCTAATCTTTGGCTAAAGGGTGAAACTCAAGAGTGACTTCAGTACTGAGTTAAAAGGGTGTCCTGGGGCCATACTCTCAGGGTTTCTCCAGTCTCTGGCAGACCAGTAAGTCTGGTCTTTTTTGTGAGTTAGAATTTTGTTCTACATTTTTCTCTAGCTCTGTCCAGGACCCTGTACTGTGATCTCTGTCAGAGCAGTCAGTGGTGGTAGCCGGGCACCATCTAGTTGTGTTGGACTCAGTCTGGTGGAGGCTGTGGTAGTTGTGGTCCATTAGTCCTTTGGCCTAATCTTTCCCTTGTGTCTTTAGTTTTCGTCATTCTCCCTTGCTCCAGACAGGGTGGGACCAGCGGAGTATCTTAGATGGCTGTTCATAAGCTTTTAAGACCCCAGACGCTACTCACCAAAGTAGGATGTAGAACATTTTCTTTATAAACTATGTTATGCCAATTGAGCTAGATGTCCCCTGAGACCGTGGTCCCCAGCCCTCAGTCCAGTATTTCAGTCCCTCAGGAGTCTGGATGCGTCTGTGAAGCTTCCATGACCTTGCCTTGGTCAAATTGTGCTGACTTCCCCAGTATTGTGCACTGTATGACCCTTCACCAAAGAAGGCAACACAGTCTTGAGGCATAATTACACTCCAGAGCGCCTCTCAGTATCAATCACATCTTTGCCTGGCATTTGCCCCTTAAATGTCCTGATTTTCCCATGCCCTTTCCAATTTCTCCTGGAGCACTTCCTTAATAAATACAAATATTCTTACATCAGAATTTGTATCAGGAGAACCCAACCTAGGTCACTAGGTCAATTCCATTCCTGGAAGTCCCTAGTCTTAAGAAAGTAAGAAGTTTCTCCAACCCCTAGTTCAAAGGTTCTTGCCCCATATTGAAGAATTTCCCAGAAGTTTGACAATGATCATATTTATTCTTTTTCAAGGGGGGAAAGGAGTCAGTTCTCTCAGAGTGCCCCAGAGCATCAACAAGATCATCTCAAAATGATCTGATACTAGTGTTTTCCAAGATCTGGATTATACAATTTTATCCATGATCATTCACTACCTGTCTGTCAATTGTACTCTGGTGGCTTCCATGTTGCTATAATGCTAGAAGCTATGTTACCAATATTTCAAATACCAGCAGGGTCACCCATGGTGGACAGGTTTCAGCAGAGCTTCAAAATAAGACAGACTAGGAAGAAAGGCCTGGTCATTTAGCCAATGAAAATCCTATGAATTAATACAAAATATTTTCTGATATAGTGCTGAAAGATAAGCTTCCTGAAACTGGAAATCACTCAAAATACACAGTAGCAAATCTTTGATGTGATGAAAAAGAGGTGAAATTGTACACTACAGATTAGTAACTGCATAAGTAAGCCCATGTATACTTTGCTTACTGGATAATCCATCCCTGGTGGCAGCAACAATGGATTTGAACATAGTAGCAATAGTGAGAATGGCAGGATGCTGGACTACGCAACATTTTGTTTTGTTGTACTTGGGGTCACCATGAATAGGAGCTGATTTAACAGCAATTAACAACAACGATATCCATGGTCATAAAATTCTTCTCAGAGCTTGAGCTGGGGTTCTGGGGAGAAGCTAATGGTACACAAATGTTGCATATGGAAAGGTTACGGTAGTAATTCCAATGTGACTGGAGAACAGTATAAGCAACTGAGAATTAAAGATGCTGCCAGGCTTTATGCCCCACTACACAGTTTGACCTTCATCCTATTCAGGAGTGGTTTAACTGAAGTAAAGATTTGAGTAGGAGTATTTTTAAGAAAGATAAAGGCCATAATGGACTGAAGGGAATGAAGTGGGAAGAGACATGGACATACAGATTGAGAAGTCATCTGCATGAGGAAATACACTTTAATATAAGATAAAGCTCTAGACGAGGAAGATAGGGCCATTTGAGAACTCTGTAGGAAAACTAAAATGGGTATCCGGAAGAGTTACCCTTTACATACTGAGGGAATAAACACCAAAATGCAATGGATGAGCAGGATGGAAGGACAAAAACAGTAAACAGATAGAAACTAGCAAAGACTGGTGCCACAGAACCCATGGGTACACCAAATTCTATAGAAAAAATCTAGGAATATGAGAAGAAAATGAAATTTGGCAATGATAATGTCATTTGTGGCTAAAGGAAGAACAATCTTAGTAGGGTAATGAGAATGGAAGCCAGATTGTAACGAGGTGCAGCATGAGTGAAATTTGAAAAGGAAAAGTCAATGAGTGTGGTGGTTTTTTCCCAAGAAGATTGGCCATAAATTGAAAGGAGAATTAGGAAGTAGCTCAAAGAGTATGAAGGAACAAATTAAAATAATTTTGAGGGTGAGAGAGACTTGATCCTGTCAATATACTCTAGAGGAGGGAATCAGGAAAAATAGCAGAATATCAAGGAAAAGAGAGGTTACATGATCTATCAAGATCCTAGAGTTTGGGGGCGGGGTCATAGAGAGAAGGCTAAGGGACACTGCTCTGAGACAGGAGGGTAGATGGATACGGATGAATTCCGGGGTCAGTTAATTTAAAGTAAGGTCCAGGATACCAGGGAGAGAGGTGAGATATTCCCGGTGGCCTCGCCTTTGAAGAATTAGACAGAGTCAATTGCTGAGGGTTAGAGAAGTGGAAGTGAAGTGAGCAGCCTGAAGAAAGATATAAGATATCTGAACAGTAACAGCAAGAAATATGAAAGGGCCATAATCAGACACAGGAGAAAAGATTACCCAGTGGTGTTGATGGCCCAGTTGATTTGGAAGTCATAAGGATGTATTGGTACCATTCAGCACAGTTAATAGAATTTTAATGTTCAACAACCAAGGACAAGAGATAAACAAAAATTGTGGTTATAAATAAAACCTAAAGGTAGATTGGTCTTTGGCCATGTATTAACATAGTGGTAGCTGGAGGTGGGTAATCCCTAAAGAAAGACAAAATAGAGAAGAAATTGAGGGTGCTGGTGAATGTTCATTTAAAGTGATAAACCACGCTGTCTAGGCTGAGTTGGAAAGGAATTGTTGTCAAAAGGAAATATTCAGATTTGGGGAATCAGAAGGATATTGCAGGCAAGGAAAATAGTATAAAGAAAGCTAGAGAAGCAGAACAAACCTTCACAAACTGTTAACAACCTGCAATACGCAGATGATACAACCTTGCTTGCTGAAGTTAAAGAGGACTTGAAGAACTTACTGATGAAAATCAAAGACTACAGCCTTCAGTATGGATTACACTTCAACATAAAGAAAACAAAAATCCTTACAAGTGGACCAATAAGCAACGTCGTGATAAACAAAGAAATACTGAAGTTGTCAAGGATTTCATTTTATTGGGATCCACAATCAACGCCCATGGAAGCAGCAGTCAAGAAATCAAATGATGTAGTGCATTGGGCAAATTTGCTGCAAAACACCTCTTTAAAGTGTTAAAAAGAAAAGACGTCACTTTGAGGACTAAAGTGTGCATGACCCAAGCCATGGTATTTTCAATCACCTTATATGCATGAGAAAGCTGGACAAGGAACAAGGGAAGACCGAAGAATTGATGCCTTTGAATTATGGCATTGTTGAAGAATACCGAATATACCATGGACTGCCAGAAGAATGAGCAAATCTGTCTTGGAAGTACAGCTGGAATGTTCTTTAGAGGCAAGAATGGCAAGACTTCGTCTCACATACTTTGAACGTTATCAGGAGCGATCAGTCCCTAGAGAAGGACATCATTCTTGGTAAAGTAGAGGGTCAGTGAAAAAGAGGAAGACCCTCAATGAGATGGATTAACACCGCTGCTGCAACAACGAACTCCAACATAGCAATGATTGTGAGTATGGCTCAGAGCTGGGTAGTGTTTTGTTCTGTTGTACATAGGGTCGGAACTGATTCAAGGGCTCCTAACAACAACAACAATCTTTATGGAAGCATACTCCCACACTTATCTCCTGCAGAGAGGCTGGTGGGTTCGAACCACCAACCTTTTGGTTAGCAGCCGAGGACTTCCTTTAAAAAAATATATATCCTATGGGCCTGATGGAGTTAATGCTCCTAGATTTAATTTTTCTGTCCAAAGGAGGATCACCCTCATCATATTGCAAAATAATTTATTCATCATAAGTACATAAGTATTAGTAATTTATGGCTTACAAATATTGTCTCTGGGGCTCTTTTCTTACCCATAGTGCTGAGTAAATTGTCTTTATTAGGCCAAGTCTATGAGCTATATCTGCTAATTCTGAGGTTAATGCAAGAAACAACGAGATTTATCCCTCTTAGTTCTACTAACCAATATTTCCTTCTTTCTAGCTCAAATTTTCCTTTCTTATCCTACATTAATATTGTCTTGGTACAGTCTAGTTTTGTATTTCACATTAGGAAAAGTAAACTTCTTTTTCCAAATGAGAATAATACAATAATATACTGGTTTAGTGCGTTGCTCATCTTTCATTATTTTTTCCCTTCAAAGCACAGGTGACATATCTTGTCCCATAGTACTTATGCTTACTATCCAAATTGGTAGGCATAAAGTAACTTATCAGCTTCTTCCCCAAGTATTTGGAGGAATAATTCTATCCATAGCCCAATTAAATCCCTTTTCATAGCCAAGGGTGTATCCCTCCAGTGACTGGCCAAGCACAGGTGGTGTTCACAACGACTTACAAATGAAACGCTTTCTCCAGAGTGAAGCCCTTCTTATGAGAATTTTCCGAGTACAGTGTGTTCCAGGCATGCAGCACCTGTTACCCACTTGTTTAAATGTCTCGGGAAGGGGACGGAGAAAAAATAGTTTTTCTCTCTGTCTCCAGGAACATACATAAATTTAGCATACAGCTCTTTTTTGGCAAGTACAAGTTTAAATTACCTTCAGAAAGACCATAAGACATAATTTCTTGAAGATGGTCTTCACATTTGATTCCATAAAATGACTGACTGAGGGGAGGTGGTGGTGAGAAGAATGGAGGGAAAGGATGAGCATAAAAGAAATTAAAATAAAAAGGAGGGCAATGTTATAAACCCAGAAATAAAACTGAGATGAAAAAGGGAACTCAACAGACCCTTACTGTTAATGTTTGCATTGTGTCAAATTATTTGGTCTTCTAATTCTATTTATTTATGGCACATGTAAGATCCAGGCTACTGCAAATTAAATATTGAAATATCATTCTCCAGGTATAAAAATGGTATCAGCCAACTCTCCTTAGGAAACAGATCGAGTTTATATTGTTTTCTTCTATTTTGATATGAGTTCAGAAGGCCTAATTTTTTTTTTCCAAAGAGATTGGAAAACACATCTGTCAGTGGAGGCTTGCATGTCGCTAGGATGTTGAACAGGTTTCACTAGAGCTTCCAGACTAAGAGAGACTAGGAAGAAAGACCTGGTGATCTACCTCTGAAAATCAGCCAATGAAAACCCAATGAATCACATGTTTCATTCCATTGTGCATAGGGTTTCCATGAGTCAGGGGCTGACTAGATGGCTGCTAACACAACAATAACAGCAACTAGTCTTAATTTCATTGACGTCATGCTCAAAAAAATTAAAATATACTGCTCCAACATTACTTTATTGTCTTATTAAGTATATCCACTGGCATTGCTGAAAACCTAGAAACACTGGATTGATTTTAGAAACAATATCATTGCAATATTGATTTAAGTTGTACCATGCCCTTAATAAGCATGATCAACTGCAAAATGGGAGTCTCTGGCTGGTCAAAGTGGTTGACACGCTCAGCTGCTAACCAAAAGATTGGAGGCTCAAGTTTACTCAGAGATACCTCGGAAGAAAAGTCTGGTGATCTACTTCTGAAAAATCAGTCACTGAACACCCTAAGAAGAACATTTCTAGTCTGACATACATGGGGTCACCATGACTTGGAATCAACTCAACAGGAACTGGTTTACTAATTACAGTGGGATGCAGTACTCACAAAAGTGAGTACTTTGAAAGCAGATGTGCATGGGTTGCGCGTACGCACATATGACTATATGCATTCACGTGGACACATACACACAATACACAAATACCCACAGTGTTCAGACAAAGCTGTGGATGCTGAGTACCTGAACCTCTTCAGCATTTCATTTCAATATTGAAGAGAAGCACCTGTCTACACACTTTGGAAAACTGTAACTTTCATACCACTGTTTATTAATAGCCACTTTGTGAATAGTTTTCCAGCCTTCTGGGGCTGCTTTTAGAACTACTGACATAGTCATAAGAAGGGAACTCAAGGTCAGCATTCTGTTAAGCAGGTCCTATATTTATAAAATGTTTAGAAATGGATAACTTATCATCCTTCCTATCCATGCTTGCTGGGCTCGGGACCAGCCACTATTTTCACTAAATCTTTTTTTAACACAGGAATGAACATCTAATGTGCATCTGTGGTTCAAGCTCATCCTGTGTGTTTGTCACTCTGGTGATTAGCTTAGGAGTAACGCTTTGGAATCAGTCCTACCTTCTCTTCCTGCCAATCTGGCTCACCTCAGGAGCAGGTGCAAAATACAGGGGAGCATCCAGCCTTGGAAAAATGCTTCATTGTTGCTGCTGGGCTTTCCAGGAAGCACAAGAATGTGCATTGATGGAATTTTTTTTTTTTTTTTTTGCTATTTGTGTATGTGTGTGTTTTGTTGCATTTTGTTTTTTCCTTCACTGTTTTCATTTTTGTTTTTCACCAAACTTGAAACCTCAGGGCTTGTATTAAGTTTTTGACTATGAAACTGCCTCTTTAGGACCCCCGCAAATATAATAATTTCATCTTCCTTGATTTTTGTGAGAAAATAAACAATGAAGATTTTGTAGAATGTTGAGCACATTGTTAGTGTATAATACAGGTAAATAAAAGATTTACACATAGAATTAGGAACAAAGTCAGAAAAAAATCAACAATTAAAAACTATAAAAATCATTATAAAATGAATGTAGTTAGCCATGCTTGAAACTCTTCCCAGAAATAATTCAAGTAAATGATGAGAATTCCTTAGATTTCATGAAGAAACCTGATGTTTTCCTAAATTCTCCTCAAAAAGACATAAATCTAAAATGCAACTAATATCTGACAAAGTACAATGAAATAAGGAAAAATACATAAATCATCTAGCACTGTACAGGGTACAGAGTAGGCTCTCAATAAATGTTAGTTCCTGTCTCCCCCAAATAATTATACAATGTATAATTGTAATAATAGATACCAGTGCTCTGTATGAAGACTAGAGAAAGAAAAATGGAAATTTGTGTATTATCAGAACTGTCCAGTGGTGAAGGCTGCAGAACTGGCAAATATAAGTTTTCTGTTTAATCTTAGCAAGCAAGTACTTATATGGAGAATTCAGGCTAGGAAGATGTGCTAATATGAACTGTAGAGATCACTTAACTTCCTCTCCTCTGACTCAGTACTTACTAGACTTTTGGATCTTTAGTTAGTTTCTTACACTGACTTTCTTAGTGGCATAAGATTGCTGGCAAAGACCAATATAAATATTGTAATTTACTTAGTGATAATATTTCCAAGTGCTAATTAATTAATTGTTATTCTGTCTTGAAAATAAATTTGTGACACATTTTGCTAATGAGACTCTATCCAACAAAATCTGATCATCAGATTCATGATTGAAAGTTGGAGGGCATTTCTATCCCCCCTCTTCTTAAAATACAACTCCCCAAAATTCAGGAAAACAAAACAAATAAGCCAAAATGACTTACATATCTTTGAAGAAAATTTAGTAGACATATGAAGGTAGACTACAGTGCTTGAAGATTAAAGTAAATGGAGGAATAATAAATAATTTAGAAGACTGGAGGAGATTAAGATCTTGTAAAATATATAAAGAACTCCTATAACTTAATAATAAAAAGACAACCCAATCAAAACAGGGCAAAGGGCCTTGAACAGACATTATAGTAAAGAAGATATATAAATGGCCAAGAAGCACATGAGAAGATCAACATCATTAGCTATTAGGGAGATGCAAATCAAAACCACAATGAGATACCACTTCTCCCCCACTAGGATGGCTGAAACAAATCAAAACAAAACAAAAAAATGGAAAACAACAAACGTTGGTGAGGATGTGGAGAAATTGCAACCCTTATCCATTGCTGATGGTTACACAAAATGGTGCAGCCGCTGTGAGAAAAAGTTTGGCAGTTCTTCAAAAAGTTAAATATAGAACTACTCTGTGACCCAGCAATTCCATTCCTAGGTATATACCCAAGAGAGGTGAAAGCAGTGACACAGATACATGCAAAGCTATGTTCATTTGTAGCACTATTCACAATAGCAAAAAGGTGAAAACAACCTCAATGTCCATCAACAGATGAATGGATAAACAAAATGTGGTGCATACATAGAATGGAATATTATTCAACCATAAAGAGAAATGAAGTCCTGATATATGCTAGAACATGGATGAACCTTGAAAACCTATGCTGAATGAAATAATTCAATCACAAAAGGGCAAATATTGTATGATCTCTCTTACACGAAATAACAAGAACAGGCAAATGTATAGAGACCAAAGTTTATTAGTGGTTTTCAGAGGTGGGAGGGAGGTGGTATAGCGGAGTCATTGTTTAGGAAGCAGTGAGTTGCTGTTTATGATGATGGTAAATTTGGTAATGATTATGGATGATGGTTTCACAATATGATTAATGTGACTGATATCACTAAATTGTACACCTGAAAATTGTTGAATTGGCAAATGTTTTGTTACATGTATTTTTACAGCAATAAAAGAAAAAGATCTTTTAGATGGATATACTAGCGTAATTTGCCCCTTAAGAATTCTGAAAAGGCTCAAGAATTAGAGTTACAAGGAACAATTTGAAGACATCATGGAGAGTATTTGGAAAACTGTATAGGGAGCAGTTAGTTCCCCAATCCTGATCCCCACTTCACTTTGAGTTCCTTCAGATCACTACACCACCAACATACCTGCAGACACTAGACGCAAAGGACAGCAAGGTATCATATTGAAAAATGTGGAATGAAGCTTATGTTGGCTTACTGAATTAGGAACACTGAGCCTTCCTTTTCCACCAAATTGCAGAAAGCTGGTAGTCAAGCTAATACCCTACAGGGAGGTAGGTATAAGAAAGAATGTACTGCCTCAGAGAAAACACCGATATGAATATTGACATTTGGGGGTCCACAACACAGAAGCTAGCTGGACACTCATGGTAATCACAAAAGATTCCACAGTGCAGCAATTTAGCCCACACCTGGAGAACTTCCTATTCCACTTCTTAGGGCCTTCATCTTAATTAGAAACAAAACCAAAGATCACAGAAAACTTCCAAAATCAAAACAAGGAAAGAACTGAAACAAATTCAGAGAGCCAGAAAACACTGTAGTTAATATCCTTAGAGAGATAAGGGAAGGTCTTGAACCAATGAAACAAGAAGAACAACAAAAAGGCTACAAAAATGAACATTCATGGAACAAGAAAATGATATTAAAGAATAAAAACATAATCGCCTGAATAATAAAATTGAACAAAAGATTTAGAAGATCAAAACTACAAAGAGATAAGAAGAGAGAAAATATGAAAGAAAAAAAATTAAAGGACCAAAGAGATCCAATATCTAACAGGAATTCCATAGAGAAAACCATAAAATTCTCCACCTCTGAAGAATGTAAGTCTCCAGATTGAAAAAAAACCCATCATCAAGTGCCTAAAACTATAAATAAAAAATAAAAAAAGCATAAAATAGCAGGAAATAAAGAGAAGACCCTCCAGAGAGAAAAACAGAGTATACAAAAAAGATAAGGAATAAATAACTGCATTGACTTTCCAACAGCAACATAAAAACTAAAAGATAGTACAGCAATGCATTTCAAATTCTTAATGTAAATGATATCCATCCTAGTAATTGACATCCAACCACACTATCAACCACATACAAAAATGGAATAAGGACATTTTCAGAAATGCTATGTCTCAAAAAAAAAAAAAAATTACCTTCTGTACTGTGTTTCTCAGGAAGCTAATGGTATGCTCTACCCATAAAAGGCCAGAAGAGGAAGAGGAAGAAAGAAGAAGATGCAGGACCAAGAAACAGGGGATCCAGAATGGAGAGAGGCGAAAGGAATCCCAGGAGATGGCAGAGAGTCCAAGATAACAGCTGGGCAGAAACCTACATTACACAGAGAAAAACCATTCCAGATTGGAGTAGGGCAGAAGATCCCAGGAGGGATGCTTCCAAGGGAAATAAAAATGAAAAAGAAATTGATAAATTATCAGACAGATTTGACTGTGTAGAAAGTTGTATGAGGCAGTATTTATAGAGTAGATAATGACTTAGCAATAATTTCAAGGTAAAACAAGGAAATGGAAAAAAAAATGCAGTTATTAATTCCAGGAAAAAACTGCCATAAAAATGCAATATAAATACTGCATACTACTTGGCTCAGTGAAATATAGTATTTAGATTAGTCATGATAATGATAACACTATGGATTTACTACCAAACTGTGATATAGTTGGATATCTTTAAAATTGATAATCAAAGTAAAGCAATATTACATTGTGTTTAGAGTGAAACGCCAGAAAAGTTAAGAGAGGTAACGTTGGTTGTTTCCAGAGTGGATCACTGTGGTGAGGGGACAAGCAGTAGAGGGAAGGAAGGGCGCTGCTATCAGCCTATTAGCAAAAGTGTACTTTTAATGAAAATTAAAATTAAATTTTTAGAAAATTTATGTTATGGGTTAAATGGTTCCCACAAAAGATAAGTTGAAGTTCTCATCCTTGGTACCTGCGAACGTGACCTTACTTGGAAATAAGTGTCTTTGCAGATGTAATTAGTTAATATGAGGTCATTTTAGAGCAAGGTAGGCCCAGGTCCAATATGACTGGGGTTCTTGTAAGAAGAAAGAAGAGCGCAGATGCAAAGGGAAGACAGCCATGTGAAAACGGAGGCACAGACAGTTTTGCCTTTTTTTATAATTTAGATGAAGGTTTGTAGAACAAACTAGCTTCTCATTAAACAGTACACATATTGTTTTATGACACTGGTTAACAATCCCACGACATGTCAACACTCTTCCTTCTCGACCTTGGGTTCCCTCTTACCAGCTTTCCTGTCCTCTCCTGCCTTCTAGTCCTTGTTCCTGGGCTGGTGTGCCTCTTTAGTCTTGTTTTATGGGCCTCTCTAATCTTTGGCTAAAGGGTGAACCTCAGGAATGACTTCATTACTGAGCTAAAAGGGTGTCCGGGGGCCATACTCTCAGGGTTTCTCCAGTCTCTGTCAGACCAGTAAGTCTGGTCACTTGTTGTGAGTTAGAATTTTGTTCTACATTTTTCTCCAGCTCTGTCTGGGACCCTCTATTGCGATCCCTGTCAAAGCAGTCAGTGGTGGTAGTCGGGCACCATCTAGTTGTACTGGACTCAGTCTGGTGGAGGCTGTGGTAGTTGTGGTCCATTAGTCTTTTGGACTGATCTTTCCCTTGTGTCTTTAGTTTTCTTTATTCTTCCTTGCTCCCAAAGGGATGAGACCATTGGAGTATCTTATATGGCTGTTCACAGGCTTTTAAGACATCAGATGCTACTCAGCAAGGTAGAAGGTAAAACATTTTCTTTATAAACTGTTACGCCAGTTGAGCTAGATGTTCCCCAAGACCATGGTCCCCACAGCCCTCAGCCCAGTAATTTGGATGTGTCTATAGAGTTTGGATGTGTCTGTGGAGCTTCTGTGACCTTGCCCTGTACAAGTTGTGCTGGCTTCTCCCTTACTCTGTACTATTTTACCCTTCACCAAGGTTACCACTTATCTATTGTCAGAGACTACAAGCTACAAAGAACGCCTGTGGCTACCAGAAACTGGAAGACCCATGGAAGGATCTTCACCTGGAGCCTTCAGAGAGCGCATAGCCCTGCCAACACCCTGAATTCAGACTTCCAGCCTCCAGAACTGTGAGAGAATACATTTCCGCTATTTTAAGCCACCCACTTTGTGGTAATATTTTATGCTGCCCTAGGAAACTAATACAGCTGACGATTTCACTTAAACAAACAAAAACACAAACTAAATGTAGTTTCTAAACATGAAAAGTCAAGAATCAGACTCTGAATCCCACCAAAATACTGATACCCGGGGAGGACAGCTTGAAACAGCCCACTAGCTTCTCCTTCATTTACTTGACTTTTGTTTTGTTTTATTATGCACTCACTATGTTACCAAGAGCTAGGCAAAGAATGAAACAGAACATTTTTTTGCCCTCATGAAATTTATATCCAGTCTATAATATTTTAGATATAAAATATAAAACTCAGTTCAAGAAGAGAAGAAGAGAAAGGGAGAGAGGGAAAGCTGCTTGAAGAGGATTGCTGGAACAAATGAGATTGGTGGAAAATACTTTTAAGATCCATGTAATCCCGTAAAACGGAATACATTTTTAATATGAATAATACAGAAATATCCAAATCTTTAGAAAAAAAAAAAAAGGATTGTATATTTAAGAACATACCATATAAACTTTGTGATAACCTCACTGAGAAGAAAAGGAGAATACAAGTTACTATTCCTAAAAATTTGTACATGGAATTCAAACCCTCTTCTCTTAAACATTTTATGATAACCTGGCACAGTGGTGAAAGAGATCGACTGCAAATCAAAGTTCCTACGACCAACAGCAACCTGGGAGAAAGATGTGGCAGTCTGCTTCCATAGAGATTTACAGCCTTGGAAACCCTATGGGGCAGTTCTACCCGTTGCCGTCGAGTTGATTCTGACTCATAGCAACCCTGTAGGACAGAGTAGAACTGCCCCACAGGGCTTCCAAGGAGTGGCTGGTGGATTCGAACCGCTGACCTTTTGGTTAGCAGCCAAGCTCTTGACCAAGATGCCACCAGAGCTCCTATATAAAACAAGGTGTACCCCCACAAGTAGTGTCTCCATTCCTAAACTCGGTCTGCCAAAAGCACTCAAACTTTAATTAACAATAGTATCTAATGTTAACCATTCACTTGTGTACACTATGCAACGAATGTACAATTTTCATTTCACATACTCATTCATTTAACATACAGTTGTTGAGTACTATGATTTATCAGGCACTCTCCATGGGCTGGTGATACATGATGACCAAAACAAAGTCCTTTCTCTCAACAGCTCACAATTTAACAGGTAGAAACAAATGATCAACAAGCCAACAAATAAATATCCAAAAAATCTGCAGGCAAAGATAACCACTATAAGTAAAATACACCACAGAGAAAGAAGGTGTTAATTTAAATGGAGTGTGTCAATGAAACCTCAGAGCAATAGGCCACCTAGTAACGTCACTTAGCTTAGTAACACCTCTGATAGATCCCATGATCCTGGCCAGGGACTTCCTTTTTTTTTTTTCTCTCACCTAGTAAGCAGTTTGACAAATTGTCATTTTATTCCCATGGTCCAACATAGAAAGCATTTCTTGGCCTGTTTTCTGGATTTTTCTCCTCAGAGAGTCTGAACTGCTGACTCTCAATTTCCTTTCATCTGGGTCTTATTTTTGCCACACTCTACCTAGACAGCAACCTCCTGATTTGTGACCCAGCTCACATGCGTTTTCATTCTTCAAAATCCCTTTTGGAACTCAACTTGTCTGATGACCTGGAATTGTGTTTCTGTGTGACCCCAAAGAACTACATTCTGAATGGCAGCCTAATAGTTCTCTTACTGCAAGTCAATGACTGTTTTTCCTACTGCTCCCCTTCACCGATTGAGAACACTCACAAACTCGCCATGTAGCCTCTAGCCCTTTCCAGCATATGGTATGACATAGCTTCAATTCTTATTGAAATTCCATCCCCAAGGAACTTTAAAACATTTGAAAATCCTTTTTACTAGCAAAATAAATTTTATATTATTCTTCTAGGTTTTATAACATCAATACTACATTTAATTAAAAGTGAAGAAATCCTAAACAGTATTCTTGCTGGTTGTTAATTTTATGTTTTTTATACAATTACCATAACCTAATAAATGGATAGCTGGTTTTCTGAAAAACAGGGTGACAATGACACTGCAGGGTAAAAAAATTTCTACAAAAAAGATGCTAAATAAAAAGGCAATGAGTTGAACACTCAGAGCTTTGTAAACTATGTACATAAAGACAGTCCACCAGGCCACCACAAGGGCCCAGGCAGTGGCTAAGTATTGCTCATGGGCATGTCATCACTAATGAGCTTCCTAACCCCAAATTCTTCTCTGTATTTCCACTAGGAAAGTACTCATGATCTTATTTAGACCTCCCTGTAGTGCCTTTACCACAAAGTATAATTTTTTTCCATCTGGGGTTCTTTTCAAAATGCTAGCCACTGCACACTTTCTTTTCACAAGTTGGATCCCAGGTCTGTAATGCTATCTCCTGCTGTGTTGAACATCTGTTCAGAGTCTTACTACTTATTTTTCTTTCTCCACTTGCTTTCCCACTGGTTATTTCCCACACCAAAATTATTTGACAAAATGGGGTTGGCGACATTGGTGTGGATGCTTTGGGAGCCCAGGTTTTTTGTCTTTTAGATTTATAATATCCCACAGCACAGAGAAGAATGTTTTATGCATATTATGATTCAACAAACAGTTGTTGAAAGAAGAAGTACGTGGATAGATATCTCCCTTTTGTGACTCCTTGAAGTGACATTCAATAGATGTGATCTTCTCTTTCTTAAATGAAGCAGCTGGACACCATAACCTTTTATACCGTATTTTTATGCAAATAGTGCATGTGTTATACGTTTTTTGCCAACCATGCAATCCACCCTTGCTATTTTCATAAGCGAGCTATGTCATGTATTACATTTGTGGGTGTGTTATTTTCAAAAATATGGTATATGCTGATTAATAGGAAGGGGGTTTGGGAGTAACCAATCAAGTCCTCCATAAGGATTGAAGAAAGGAAACAAAGTGAGCAAGGCATTTTAAACAAAGATATGTTGGACATTGATAAGTTAGGCTGATTTTACATCACAGGGAAATAATACCAAAAAGCACTTTAAGCAGAGTGATGGGAGCACAAGAATGGAAAACGAAGGTGAAGGCCTTTTAAAAAAAAATATTAAAGACATCAAAAAGTTGCTCAGTGTTATGGTGAATCAGTTACACCGTCTCAGTCCAAAGAGAATTTAGAAATTATTAATCAGGAAAACAAAATTCTTTATACTAAGAAAAATCCTTAAAGAGAAAATAGTCACCATCCACATAATTCTCTAATTAATGGAATGAAAAATGCAGAGTAATTATGCCCTCCGAAATGTATCAGCGGTGGGAGAATTCTGACAACCATTTGTCCCACTGATCTGCAAACCAAGACATGGAAAAGCTTCTCTCTTATCAAGCTTTCCATTTCAATTTATGAACATAAAAGGTAAAAACTAGGTTCAGTGTAAATATAATTAGGTAAACCAGATCAATTTTCTTTAAAATTCCTAATCTGTGCCTAAAACTATCTAATTAGAAAACAGTTGCCCATCATTTCTTTTTTATTGTTAGAGTGAATTTATATACTAAATATCTGGGCCTGACCATGGCTGGTCAACAAGGATATTCAAAGGTGATCCTGAGCACCCTTTCTTCATTACCTAGCAATGAACAAGCTGTATCAGTACCCTGCATTCATCCCAGCAAGAAAGGGACAGGATGCCCCCTACCCCCCGCCCCCAGCCCACCCAGCAGATGTTGCAACTTCTCATGGGTTCCCTAGGTTTCTAGGAGCTGAGCCAATACAGCTGACACCTAAGCTGTCCGTGACTGAGTCCAAAATGCCTAGTGTCCCACCTTAAGGGACTTCTCGTGCGCATCACTTTTTATCCCAGCCAGGGGCTTTGATCAGCTTCCTACAGATCCAACCTGACAGTGCCTCCCCTCAAGCATGGGATTCCAGTCCCATGATCCTACTCTAGGGCTTCTCTGATGCCAGGAGAATCAGAGCGATAGAAACGCAGGATGAGTTAATACCCCTGGGGACAATTCTTGACCATTGGGAGACAAAAGCCAGTGGGTGAATGCCCCCCACACACACCCACACCCCCTGCTGCTGCTTCTTCTGAGCTGATGATCTGAGACATCTTTTATGAGGGTTCTCAGGCTGTTCCATAGTATTGAGAAACTCATCAGCCATAGCAGTAGCAAAGTGGAAACTCCCTGGGTCATGCTCCCTCCTCCCATGTTTCCCTCTGCCTATCCTTCATTTCCACCCCTTGGATCACACTCCCAAATATGCTACTCAAATGTAAGTCCTTGTCCGAGGCTCTACTTTCAGGGGAATCCAGACTAAGACAGTCACCATAGAGCCATTCTCTGCTTACATTATAAGAAGGTAAATTAGCAGGGGCCCAGGCTACAAGCTACTGTGAATCTAGCTATACTGCCAGGCACTGGCAAGCTTCTCTAGGGCTTCCTAAAATGGGAGATATATTCTGCCTCTTGCTAACCTTCGGCTTGGAAATTTCTCCCAATTCAACCCACACCATGTGTATTTGTATGATTTGCCCTCACTCTGCCCACAACCTTGCCACACTGACCAAACCCATAACCCCGTTGCCATTGAGTCGACTCCAACTCATAGTGACCCTATTGGACAGAACAGAATTGCCCCATAGGTTTCCAAGGAGTGGCTGGTGGATTCGAACCGCTGATGTTCTGATTAGCAGCCGGAGCTCTTAATCACTGTGCCATCAGGGCCTGCCACACTGACAGTTACAGAAAAATTCTGAGTAATCATTTTTGTTCTTCCAAGACATAATTAAAATTGTATAGATCTCACAACTACCATGGCCTTCACCAGACTGAGTCCAGTACAACTAGATGGTGCCCAGCTAACACCACTGACAGCTCTGACAGGGATCACAACAGAGGGTCCCGGACAAAGCTGGAGAAAAATGTAGAACAAAATTCTAACTCACAACAAAAGACCAGACTTACTGGTCTGACAGAGACTGGAGAAACCTCGAGAGTATAGCCCCTGGACACCCTTTTAGCTCAGTAATGAAGTCACTCCCAAGGTTCACCAGTCAGCCAAAGATTAGACAGCCCCATAAAACAAAATGAGACTAATGGGGCACAACAGTCCAGGGACAAGGACTAGAAGGCAGGAGGTGACAGGAAAGCTGGTAATAGGGAACCCAAGGTTGAGAAGGGACAATGTTGACATGTCGTGGGGTTGTTAACCATTGTCAGAAAACAATATGTGTACTAGAAAAAAAAAATGTATAGGTCCCCAGAAGAGTGTGCAAATGAAAATATAAGAGGGTGTGCACATAATTGTGTATATATGTGTGTGTTTTGCAGACTCTACTTGAGTTTCATCAGAGTGAAAATGACTTTTAATTTCAGTGATTAATAAGTGGAACTGTTAAAGTAACTTGAGATTGCATACTCCTTATTAAACCTTCAAATGCCTGTAAACCAAGTAATGCTATCTTTTGCATCTTTAGCACACTTTGTATATATCATAAACTTACCAAATGTGATAACATATAAGGTACATAACACAATGTGAAGCTCGCGATAAGTCTTCATTAAACGTTGGTTTCCTTCCCTTACTATCACAGCAATTTACGTTTCCTTTCTCCAGCTCTGTGAAAATGAACTGAAAAATAGAACTTCCTAAATATGACAAATGTTCAGAAGTTTGTGTTACATTCTTGGCAATGCTGTTAATGTCAGTGAGCTACTCCAGAAACTTGTATTGATGTCATTTTAATATTTGAAATGGTTCATTTGGCAAACGCAAACGGCAGCAATAGGTTTGATTCTATGGGCTTTTGCCTGGAAAATGGATGTAGAACTAGGTCCTAACTGAATTTTCTTGTTTTTTTGCTTTAAGTTATTAAAATTCAGATGGCATATCAGAAAGAAAAAAAAAAAAAAAGAAAGAAACTGTTAAGGTCCCTGTCATATTCAGTATCATCATCAGGGAATAGCGATGCCCTGGGTCCCAACTTCCTTAGAAACTGCCTGTCTTTCTACTTTCCTCCAACTTGTCACTCATCACCCAGGAACGGTCTTTCTCTGCCATAATCTGCCAAGAGTTAGAGATGGAACTTTACTCTGAGGCTTTCAGCCTTGATGGTGCATGCACTTAATTTCCTTTTCTGCCTTTCCTTCTCTACAGACAGTTCTATTTACATTGTCATGTCCTTGAGGACATGTGTGGTATTTCTGTTTTTGCTTGTAAGAAGGTTGATTCTCCTTTATGTTCCCTGGAGAAAACAGGATCATGAAGAGAGGGCTTCTGGTAATTTCTTCTGAGTGTGTAAAGGGTCAATGTGCTTAGCTGCTGACTGAATGGTTGGAGGTTCAATTCCACCCAGAGGCAACTAGGAAGTACTGCCTCGCAATCTACTTCCAAAAACCCAGCCATTGAAAACCCTATGGAACACAGTTCTACTCTGACATGCATGTGGTCACCATGAGTCAGAATCGACTCTATGGCAACTGGTTAATTACTTCTCAGACTAGCATTTCAAATCTAAGATGCTGTCTACTAGTTGACAACCAATACTCCCTAATATTGTCTTCTCTGTTTGGGGAAATATTTCAAGATTGAATGAATAGTTCCAAGGCACTCTCTAGCCATTCCTTCTTACCCATGATCAGAGCATGGATTATCCCCTTCACTTTGTGAATCATTCAGAACAACACTATCTCTAGTTCATTGGTTGAATAAATGACATTATCATTTAAAATGATTTTATTTATATTATGATACATTCTGAAACCAAAATACTCACAGTGAGGCATGTCTCTGTTCCATAGGAATGAACATTATTGCAATATAGAGCCAGAATGAGACCTAGGCATTGAATGTATTCCCAAAAGCCATATTCCTTAGAAAATCTTTGGAACACAACAGAATACTACTTTTAATAAATCAGTTTGTTAGTCTTAGTGTATATGAATATTAGCTGCTTGTTATATTTATTTATTTTTCTGATGATATGTTTCACTGTCTGAATTTCCCCATGAATTATGTTATTTAAGAGAAGAAAATGCACTTCACACATTTAAACATTTATAGCTTTGAGTGTGTACACCACAACCCATCAAGCAAATTATTGATTTGATAAATTTGCTTCGTTCTTATGGACACAGCTTGTAATGTTAACACAAAAACAGAACAATTTCCTAAACTGAATTTTCAAAATATCATGTAAATTCTCAAAGTTGAATATAATCAACAACCTAGTTAGGTTCAGAATTAGTATACCTATGAACAGTAGTTCATATATAAAATGACAGCATGTATAAAATTACAGGTTCTTCTATCTCAGTATTTATCAAAATGTGTCCTAGACCAAAAACATAATAATTTAGGGGTGTTTTTTTTTTTTAAAGGCAGATTACTTGACCCCATTCCAAACCTTCTGATCTGGATCCCTGGGATGAGAAGCTGGTAGTCTGCATTTTTAACAAGCTCCCTGGTTGGTTCGTCAACATACTAAAGTGTGACAGCTAAAAACTAACATGAAATAAGTTTAAAATCCTATTTGAGTGGAGGCTGCTGATTTGTTTTCCACACTAAATCTGTTACACTGAGGTATTCCACCAGATGAGAATCAGCACTTTTTTTGCAGAGTAAGACTCCCCATATTTGCTAAAGTAAATAATAGCAAAATTAAGAATGAGCTATAAATTGTACTAAATGCTGATAACTTGAAATCTCCAAAATGGAATAAATTACTGACTATTGCACTTTAAACTGGCATTAAGAGTGTTGCAAATTACCAAATGTTTTGCCATTTTGATAAATTGCTTTTAATTTTTTATCAGATTATATTTCAGTACCCTCCTGTAGCATGTGCCAGATAGTTGCATTAGCCATTCTCAACTGCATGTATTTCCTTTAATGTATAAACTCTATAAACCAAAGATAGTTTAGAGTTGATGGTGCCCAATTCCATTGCACCGCTGGGAATAGCCTCTCCTGTGTTTGGAGCTGTGCTCACCCTGTGATCCTTAGGAAAAAATATCAAAGTACAAGGAGATAAGCATAACTTAGAGTCTTTATTCTTTGATTTGTTTTTGCAAACATTACTCATGAACTGTTTTTGTTCTTACTAGGTGCCATCAAGTCAGTTTCAACTCACAGTGACCCTATGTGCAATAGAATGAAAGACTGTCCAATCCTGCACCATCCCACAATTGTTGCTATGTTTGAGCCCATTCTTGCAGCCACTTTGGCAATCTGTCTCGTTGAGGGTCTTCCTCTTTTTCGTTGATCCTCTGCTTCACCAAGTATGATGTCCTTCTCCAGGGACTGGTCCCTCCTGATAACATGTCCAAAGTACTTAGGACGAAGTCTCTCCATCTTCTAAGGTATTTCTTCCAAGAGAGATTTGTTCATTCCTCTGGCAGTTCATGGTATATTCTATATTCTTCGGCAACACCATAATTCAAAGGCATCAATTATTCTTCAGTCTTCCTTATTCATTGTCCAGCTTTCGCATGTATATGAGGCAATTGAAAACACCATGGCTTGGGTCAAGTGTACCTTAGTCCTCAAAGTGATATTTTTGCTTTTTAACACTTTAAAGAGGTCTCTTGCAGCAGATCAGCCCAATGCAATACATTGTTTGATTTCCTAACTGCTGGTTCAGTGTGCTTTGATTGCGTATTCAAGTAAAATGAAATCCTTGACAACTTCAATCTTTTCTCCGTTTATCATGATGTTGCTTGTTGGTCCAGTTGTGAGGAATTTTGTTTTCTTTATGTTGAGGTATAATCCATATTGAAGGCTATAATTTTTGATCACCATCAGTAAGTGCTTAAAGTCCTCTTCACTTTCAGCAACCAAGTTCATGTCATCTGCATATTGCAGGTGCTTAATGAGTCTTCCTCCAGTCTTTGTGCTGCATTCTTCTTCATATAGTCCAGTTTCTCAGATTATTTGCTAAGCATACAGATTGAGTAAGTATGGTGAAAGCATACAACTCTACTCTAACACCAATAGGCTCTCCCTGCATGTGTTTCACTGCCAGTAAAGGACATGCCTGGAACCGCTGGCCAAGAAGAATTACAGGCATCTGCTGTTACTTTAAAATATTCATATTCCAGCTACAACAGTGCATATTTTCAATTGACAGATATGGAAAAAAATTCTTAGCATAAGAACCCTAGGTAATTAACTCCTTCATTTCCTGATTTTAAACCACACAGTATCCCCTCGTACTGTTTGAACGATTGTCTCTTTGTCTATGCACAGGTTCCACATAAGCATGATTAAGTGTTCTGGAATTCCTACTGTTTGCAATGTTATCCAAAATTTGTTATGATCCACACAATTGAATGCCTTTGCATAATCAATAAAACACAGGTAATCATCTTTCTGCTATTCTCTGCTTTCAGCCAGGATCCATCTGACATCAGCAATGGTATCCCTCGTTCTGAATATGGCCTGAATTTCTGACAGTTCCCTGTCAATGTACTCCAATCTCTTCCAGTCAGTTGGCAAGGTAGCTGTCTTCCAAATTTCTTGGCATGGATGACTGAGTGCCTCCAGCATTGCATCCGTTTGTTGAAACATCTCAATTGGCATTCCACCAAATTTTGGAGCCTTGTACTTCACCAATGCCTTCAGTGCAGCTTGGACTTCTTCCTTTGATACCATCAGTTCTTGACCATATGCTACCTCCTGAAATGGTTGAACATCAACCAATTCTTTTTGGTAGAGGAACTCTGTGTATTCCTTCCATATTCTTTTGGTGCTTCCTTCCTCATTCAATACTTTGCCCATAGAATCCTTCACTACTGCAACTCTAGGCTTGAATTTTTTTCTCCAGTTCTTTCAGTCTGAGAAATGCCAAGTGTGTTCTTTCCTTTTGGTTTTCTAACGCCAGGTCTTTGCACATTTCATTACAATACTTTCCTTTGTCTTCTCAAGCTGCTCTTTGAAATCCTCTGTTCAGCTCTCTTACTTCACCATTTCTTCTATTTGCTTTAGCTACTCTACAATAAAGAGCAAGCTTCAGAGTCTCTTCTGACTTCCATTTTGGTCTTTTCTTTCTTTTTAATGACCTTTTGCTTTATTAATGTATGATGCCCTTGATGTCATCCCACAACTCGTCTGATCTTCTGTCATTTGTGTTCAATGCATCAAATCTATTCTTGAGATGATCTCTAAATTCAGGTGGGATATAGTAAAGGTTGTACTTTGGCTTTTGTGCACTTGTTTTAATTTTCTTCAGCTTCAACTTGAACTTGCATATGAGCAACTGATGGTCAGTTCCACAGCTGACCCTTAGTGTTGTTCAAATAGATGATATCGAGCTTCTCCATGGTCTCTTTCTGCAGATGTAGCCGATTAGATTCCTGTGTATTCCATCTGGCAAGGTCCACATGTATAGTTGAGGTTGATGTTGTTACAAAAAGGTATTTCTAATGAACAGGTCATTGGTCTTGCAAAATTCTATCATGTGATCTCTGGCATTGTTTCTATCACCAAGGCCATATTCCCCAGCTACTGATCCTTCTTCTTTGTTTCCAACTTTCACATTCCAAGCACCAGTAATTACCAATGCATCTTGAGTACATGTTTGATCAATTTCAGACTGCAGAAATTGGTAAAAATCTTCAATTTCTTCATCTTTGGCATTAGTAGTTGGTGTATAAATTTGAATAATATTTGTATTAACTGGTTTTCCTTGTAGGCGTATGGACATTATCCTATCACTGACAATGCTGTACTTCACAATAGATCTTGAAATGTTCTTTTTGACAATGAATGTGACACTATTCCTCTTCAATTTGTCATCCCCAGCATAGTATACTATATGATTATCTGACTGAAAATGGCCAATACCAGTCCATTTCAGCTCACTAATGCCTAGGATATCTATCTTCAAGTGTTCCATTTCATTTTTTACAGCTTCCAGTTTTCCTAGATTCACACTTTGTACATTCCACTTTCCAATTATTAACGGATGTTTGCAGCTGTTTCTTCTCATTTCGAGTCGTGCCACATCAGCAAATAAAGGTCCAGAAAGCTTTACTCCATCCACATCATTAAGGTTGGCTCTACTTTGAGGAGGCAGCTCTTCCCTAGTCATATTTTGAGTGCCTTCCAATCTGAGGAGCTCATCTCTCGGCACTATATCAGACAACGTTCTGCTGCTATTCATAAAGTTTTCACTGGCCAATTTTTTTTAGAAGTAGAATGCCAGGTCCTTCTTCCTAGTCTGTCTAAGTCTGGAAGTTCCACTAAAACCTATCCACCATGGGTGACCCTGCTGGCATTTGAAATACTCACGGCATAGCTTCCAGCATCACAGCAATACACAAGCCACCACAGTATGACAAACTGACAGATGAATGGTGGTATTCATGAATACAAAGAGAAAAATCAAAATTGCACCAGGCTGAAATGGAACAATTTGGTGGGAAATAAGAAAAGATTTGGATCACTTTATGCAAAAGTGAGGAAAAAAGTGTAATAAAGTCACTCAAGTCCTGAGAGTCTAAGGAGAGGGTAATTAACTCCTTGGCACCAATAGGCTCTCCCTGCATGTGGTTCACTGCCAGTAAAGGACATGCCTGGAACCGCTGGCCAAGAAGAATTACAGGCATTTGCTGTTACTTTAAAATATTCATATTCCATCCATAACACTGCGTATTTTCAATTGACAGAGACGGAAAAAAATTCTTAGCATAAGAACCCTACTTAATTAACTCCTTCATTTAACAAAACTGATAGTTTTCGTTTCAACTACTGATTTAGGGCAGTCAGTATTTTAAAATCAACCATCACAGGAGTTTGTTTTGTTTTGTTAATAGTACCCAGATTTGGAGGATGCAGTCACCGACTTAGACCTGATTGATAAAATAAATGCATATTGACTGAAAACTAAACACAATGCTGAAAACTATGGAAATGATGGAGAGAATGCCCCTCCCTCTCCCAGGCATGCTACCTCCATAAGCTGAAAGTCAGAAATGCACAAAAATAAAGCTTTAACAGCTTTACTGACCCAGAAAACAGCCCACCGACAATTAGATCCTGGTAACAAAGAATGAGATCTGGATGCAAAATAAAGATGACAATATAGAAATTACATACACCTAAGCCAAAATGATTTATAAATATTTTTTCTTCTTTCATTTCTCTCCCTATGAAAGTAATTTCCTTTCTCTTTTGCATAAAAATTGGAATAGTTGTATAACAGCCAGATTCAACCCACCCCTAACACTCAGCATTAAAGAAAAGTATGCATATGGCTTTTCTCTATCATTTATTGACACCAGGTGCTCGGTGTATCAAGAATCAAAAAGAAAGGATCATTGCTTGCTGTGTGAACTACATATTTTAAGAGTGGGCCTGTGACTGACAATCCAATATTGTACCAGAAGTAGGTATGTGAGCATGATATTCCACTACTTTTTCAATAAGCTTTGTCTTATCCTTTGGCTTTATCTCCTCATTGCATGCTGCAGATAAATTAACAGGCTCCTTTATCTTAATGCCTGTAAAAATCCACCCCTCAAAATCTTATCACATAAAACAACTCAAGAGCAGATATGCAACCATTTTCTCTTTATATTTCTGAAGCCAGCATAGCGTCTGACACATGGCAGGTGCCCATGATATGCTGGTTAAATTGAAATTAAATATCTCCTTTCTTTAGAAATTTGTTCCATTAAATTATTATGAATCCTGCAATCACCACTTTACCCATAAAGCAGATTCTTCATCAGCCTGGTTTATAATATTCCATTAGATTCTTGACAAAGCTTGTAGTGATGTTTTTGTTTTTGTCACCAAACTATACTTAATAATGCTCTAACTACATTGCTGTTAAAAATACTAGGTATGCGGGAGAAAAATGTAGAACAAAATTCAAATACACCCACAAAAAAAGACCAGACTTACTGGTCTGATAGAGACTGGAGGAACCCCCAAGACTATGGTCCCTGAACACCCTTCTAACTCAGAACTGAAGTCACTCCCAAAGTCCACCTTTGGCCAAAGATTAGACAGGCCTATAAAACAAACCATAACATACGTGAGGAATGTGCTTCCTACTTCAATCAAGTATACAAGACAAAATGAGCAACATCTGCCCAAAAACAAAGACGAGAAGGCAAGAAGGGACAGAAAAACGGGACGAATGGACACGGGAACCTTGGGTGGAATGGGAAAGGGGGAGAGTGATGACACAATGTGGGGATTGTAACCAATGTCACAAAACAACGTGTGTATAAATTTTTGAATCAGAAACTATTTTGCGATGTAAACTTTCACCTAAAGTACGATAAAAAAAATACTATGTATGGTCATTCAAGAGGTGTTGAATTTGTTTCCTAAACATATATTGTTATTAGGGCCTTTCAAAAAAGTACCACGAGATTTAAATTCCAAATGTGGTATTGGTTACTTAAACAACTCAATAATAATGATACACTCGACATTTCAATAGAACTTAATAGTGTACAAGGCTTCACCTACAATACTTTCTTTGATGCTCATAATGGTCACCTGTAACATACACAACACCTAACATCATCTCTGTCATGGATTGAGTTGGGTCCCCCAAAAATATCTATCAATTTGGCTAGGTCATGATTCCCAGTATTTTATGACTGTCTACCATTTTATCATCTGATGTGATTTCCCTATGTGTTGTAAATTCTATCACTATGATGTAATAAGATGGATTAGTGGCAGTTATATTAATGAGATCTACAAGATTAGATAGTGTCTTAAGCCAATCTCTTTTGAGATATAAAAGACAGAAGCGAGCAGAGACACAGAGGAACCTCATATCATCAAGAAAGCAGTGCTGGGAGCAGAGTGTATCCTTTGGACCTGAGGTTCCTGCGCAGAGAAGCTCCCAGACCAAGGGAAAATTGATGACATGGACCTTCCTCCAGAGCCAACAGAGAAAGCCTTCCCATGAAACTGATGCCTTGAATTTGGACTTGTAGCCTACTAAACTGTGAGAGAATAAATTTCTCTTTGTTAAAGCCATCCACTTGTGGTATTTCTGTTACTGCAACACTAGATAACTAAGACAATCTCCATTTAAAGAAGAAACTGAATATTATATTCTAGTGGACTATACAGTAAGTATATACTTATCTCCGACTATGCATTAATCTCCAACTATAACATTAATCTATTTGTGCAAACTGAAAGAGAAATTTACATTTCCAAAATTATTCTCAGATACTTGTGAGGAGTGTGCCTCTTAGCTCAAGTAGATACAAGAGACTAAATGGGCAGCTTCTGTCCGGAGGTGAGATGGGAAGGGAGAGAGGGTTAGGAGCTGGTTGAATGGACATGGGGAATCAGGAATGGAAAGGAGGAGTGTGCTGTCACAGTATGAGGAGAGCTGTTAGGGTCACATAACAATGTATGTATAAATTTTTGTGTGGGAGACTAACTTGAAATGTAAACTTCATTTAAACTACAACAATAAAAAAATTATTCTCAGAGTTACGCAAAATTTGTCTCTATTTTAACTAAATGTAACACTCCATTTCTCAGAAGAAACTTATAACTACTTTTTTGTTTGTTTGTTTTCAGAAGGGAGAGGTTCCCTACCTCACACATTCAAAAATGATGCAAGTGGGGTATGTGTGCACTTATTTACTGCATTATTTACAAATAATTTGGCAAAATTAATTTTTTAATGCAGGAAGAATAATATGAAACTTCTTTCCAAGGTTTTAGGCATGAGTTTTATGAAAAGTTTGTAAGTTCAGATTTTCATTTCAGTGGCTATCTTTATTTCTTCTTTCTTTTATTGTTGTAGTTTAAGTGAAAGTTTACATTTCAAGTTAGTCTCTCATACAAAAATTTATACATATATTGTTATGTGACCCTAATTGCTCTCCCTATACTGTGACAACACACTCTTCCTTTCCACCTTTGATTTCCCGTCTTCATTCAACCAGCTCCTACCTCTCTCTGCCTTCCCATCTCACCTCCGGACAGACGCTGCCCATTTAGTCTTATGTATTTACTTGAGCTAAGAAGCACACTCTTCACGAGTATCATTTTACATCCCACAGTCCAATCCAATACCTGTCTGAAGAGTTGGCCACGGAAATTGTTTTAGTTCTGGGTTGACAGAGAGTCCGAGGGCCATGCTTTCTGGGATTCCTCCAGTCTCAGTCAGACCATTAAGTCTGGTCTTCTTACTAGAATTTGAGTTCTGCACCCTACCTTTCTCCTGCTCCATCTGGGACTCTCTGTTGTGTTCCCTGTCAGGGCGGTCATTGGGGGTAGCCAGGCACCATCCAGTTCTTCTGGTCTCAGGCTGATGAAGTCTCTGGTCTATGTGGCCCTTTCTGTCTCTTGGGCTAATACCTTCCTTGTGTCTTTGGTGTTCTTCATTCTCTTTTACTCCAGGTGGTTGGGACCAATTAATGCATCTTAGATGGTTGCTTGCTAGCTTTTAAGACCCAGACGCCACTCATCAAAGTAGGATGCAGAACATTTTCTTAATAAATTTTGTTATGCCAATTGACCTAGATGTCCCCTGAAAGCATGGTTCCCAGACCCCCACCCCTGCTGCTCTGTCCCTCAAAGTGTTTGTATTCAGGAAACTTCTTAGCTTTGGTTTAGTCCAGTTGTGCTGACTTCGCCTGTAGTGTGTGCTGTCCTTCCCTTCACCTAAGATAATTCTTG
>NW_004443948.1:17238276-17315762 GCF_000243295.1 Trichechus manatus latirostris | reverse complement strand
AGGTAGTGTGAGGCCTCCCACTTTGTTCTTCTTCTTGAGTAATGCTTTACTTATCTGGGGCCTCTTCCCTTTCCATATGAAGTTGGTGATTTGTCTCTCCATCTCATTAAAAAATGCTGTTCAAATTTGGATCCGGATTGCATTGTATCTGTAGATCGCTTTGGGTAGAAATGACATTTTCACAATGTTGAGTCTTCCTATCCATCAGCAACGTATGTTTTTCCACTTATGCGGTCTCTTTTGGTTTCTTGCAGTAGTGTCTTGTAGTTTTCATTGTATAGGACTTTTACGTCTCTGGTTAGATTTATTCCTAAGTATTTTATCTTCTTGTGGACTATTGTAAATGGTATTGATTTGGTGATTTCCTCTTCTAAGTTCTCTGTCGGTGTAGAGGAACCCAGCTGATTTTTGTATGTTTATCTTGTATCCTGGTATTTGCTGAAATCTTCTATTAGTTCCGGTAGTTTTCTTGTGGATTCTTTGGGGTTTTTTGTGCATAAGATCATATCATCTGCAAATGGAGATATTTTTACTTCTTCCCTACCAATTTGGATGCCCTTTATTTCTTTTTCTAGCCTAATTGCTCTAGCTAGGACTTCCAGCACAATGTTGAATAATAGTGGTGATAAAGGGCATCCTTGTCTGGTTCCCATTCTCAAGGCGAACACTTTCAAAATCTCTCCATTTAGGATGATGTTGGCTGTTGACTTTGTATAAATATCAATGGCTATCTTTAGAAATCATTTTTGCAGTTTATAAAAACATAACTCCTTGCTTGAAGTCAGAATTTACAATGTAAAGCTTCTTTCACAGAATGTGACGGTTCTGAAGTCATTGTTTCTTAAACTGTGAATTCTCACATAATTTTTCTTCTCTAAGAATTTTGAATACTACTTAAGCTTGAGAAAAATTAAATGATTGTATTGATGCATTCAAAGTGTAAATTAAAGCACAGAGATTAAGAGTACTGGTGCATGGAGTCCGACTGCCTGGTTTGGAATCCTAGGTCTTGCTCCTTCCCATGTGCTCTGGGTAATTTATTTAATTACAGTGCTTCAGTTTCCTTACCTATGAAACAAGAATAACAAAAATAACCTATCTTAAGTTTATTATAAAGATTAAATGAAATGATCCTTGAAGAACAATTAGCAAAGTGCCTTGGCATATCATGAGCACATAATACACATTATTAATAATATTATTATTTAAAAATGCTAATACTTGTCCTAAAAGCACAGCACCAGATTTGCAGCACAGGAGAAAAGTCACCTCAATTTGGTGAAACTTTCATTTTCACTCTTTCTGTAATTAACATATTCACTCTCATTCATTCTCCATTAAAAAAAAAAAAGATTCTTCATTCATTCCACGGAGTTTCATAGACTCCATGGTTCCACAGACTCTAAGGTTGTCTTAGGTAGTGACTTTTCTTGGAAGATCAAGGTGTTCCTTATCTGTAATAAATATATTTTGCCTGTTCATATTCTTTTGGTTTTGCTATCTGGCTTTTCAGACAAACTCACTTTAAGGATGATTAAACATTTTCCTGAGGGCATATGAGATGACTTGAAAGTTTCCCACTCAAAGACTAAGGAGCAAAAGTAGGTAGCAACCCATGAAAACTCCACTGGCTTTAGCATCATAGGAAGTATATGTAGCCTTACTATTCTTTTGGTCTTAGTACAATGCTGTAGGCATTCAATAAGTACCTTGTAACAACACTGGCTACTTCAAAAGATTACTGAGCATGGTTCTCCCAATTCAAAGGTGAGATGAGCTTAGTGTAGTAAACGTACCTTAGTTTAAATGTCTTAATCGGTGTTTTGTTGAGCCTGTGCACAACCTTAGCAAATAATATTCTGGATGTATATTTCTTTGACTTTCGGTGGACATCCTTAGCAAATCACATTCTATATGTCTAATTCTTTGACTTATGAGTCTCCTTTCTCTAAACAGATAGGTACCTATCTATCCTGGAATTTTCTTCTTCTATCTCCTACCTCTAGCCATTACTTCTGCCCTATGAAAAGAAGTCAGCCAGATCTGATAGGACAGCTTTGAGATACTAGCATAAATGAGTCCAGTGGGCATATGGGATCTATTATGCTAATGCTTACGCAATGCTGAATTTTATCATTCTGCCACTGCCAGTAGATAGAAATATGGATGATTTATCCTTTATAGTCTGCACACTCAAAGTTCACGATTATCTCACTTTTTTTTTTTTTTAGCAGATTCTTCAGTTTTTATGTTGAAATCTTACAGGAAATGTTCTCAGAGATGTCTCCCTAGCAATGCTTCCCATCCCCACTTGGTTCGCTGCAGTCCGATGTGTACACAACAGTGTGGTATGCTCCCCAGGAGTGTTCTCTTCTATTTATTTTTGTAAGCTTCCCCTCAGCTATCCTCTACTTCTTTCTATTGGTCCCCTTCTCTTGCTTCTTAGGAGCTTTCCAGTCTTCTCCAGCATCCTGCTCTATAGATATCTCTGAATACAAGAGAGCTGGGCTCTGGTTTCCTCCTCCATCTTTTGTTGGTATATGATCTTGGGAAAATTATTCAATATCAATTAGACTTTAGTTGCTTCATCTATAAAGAGAGAACAATACTTTATTTGCCTAAAGATAACACTAAATGGATTCTTAATGTCTCTTCATTCTAAACTGTTTCACAGATCTTTTCCTTTTTCCATGTAACAGTTTTCTACTTTCAGGCACTCTGGCCCTGGTGGACTCATCTCTATTTGCATCATCTACATCTCCAAAGCTTCTAGTATCATCATTGATGTATTGAACACCTACATGAGAAATTATTCCTCCCCCAAGAGATGTAATTTTTGCCAAAGTGGCATGTGATTTGTGCCAAGTGATGATATAGCAATAGGTGTTTTAAGACTTCAGAGAGCTGGGCTGATAACAGAAGGCTTCCAAAGGAGGTGAGATATGAGCTAGGCATACAAGGTGTGAAATGGACAGAAATTGTGAGTTCACACCTGGCTTGGAAAGAGCCTCAGAAGGGTCAGAAGTAGAACTGTGGGACTTTTTTTTGCTGATTTAGCTAGACTGTGATGGTTATAGAAAAGTGATGGAGACACACTGTGAGACATGTTAGATCTGGGTTGTCCGCTTTGGTAGCCACTAGCCACATGTGGCTACGTAAATTTTAAAGTCAAATAAAAAAACCAAACCCGTTGCCACAGTCGATTCATAGCGACCCTGTGTAGGTAATTACAATTAAATAAAATTTAAAATGTAGTCCCCCAGTCACACTAGTTGCATTTCAAGTGCTCAAAAGCCATGTTACTAGTAGCTACCATATTGGACAGTACAGATACAGAACATTTCTATTACTGTAGAAATTTCTGTCGGAAAGTTCCACATTAGGATTTAAAATACCTAAAAGCCTAGACTTGTAATTTCACACAGACAAATTTCTTTCCAATGAACAGCTGCTCTTCACCCTGGGAATAACTCTCCCTCACATCTGTAAGACTGGCTATGCTAGGGAATTTTAAGACTGACTTTTAGGATTCCTAAATCTGTATTTGTAAGATTCCTTTTGGAGTATCTGCCTTACATATTCTTTTCTTTGAAAACTCTCTCTCCTTTTCTTTACCCCAAAAGTGAGCTATAGATATGTTTGCCTTATAGATCTTTCACATCCAGTCTTCTGTTTTTTGGAATAGGATTGCAGACCACCCCCTGGCCAATCAGATGAACTCTCCTAGAGATTTGGCATTGGGACAATTAGACATGTGATAATTATTGGGGGGCTCTGGATCTGGGACTATATAGCTCTTATACTGGGACACCAATTTCCAATTTGTACAGAGCTTCCTAACCTGAGCCCAGGTACTCCCAAAGATACAGGTATAGAATTCAGGTGATCCAAGAACTTGGAAGAAAAAATGGGCCACCAGCCCTCGTGGATCATCTCCTGCCATTCCGCACTGCCCAGAGTCAGGAGCCAGGAGCTGCCAGGAGCTGGGCACCTGTGTCTGCCACAGGAAAGTAAATCCCTAGAGCCCAAGGCACTTCCCCTGCACTGGCTGGGGCTGGCACAGGAGGCGGCCCATGGCGGGAGGTGATACCATGAATTACCACACTGGGTGATACCAACCCTTACGGACGCCACTGCAGCCAGCGTTACTCTCACCTCACACCTTGGCATTTATTGCCAGACATATGTCGTTAATGCGCAAAATAGTCAAATAGTAGATTTTTACTATTGTCCTAAATGAGAAATGTCAGATAACAAGATAGTCAATAAATGACGAGTAGGTGTATTTTTTTTTTTTTTTACCAACCTCTAAATATATTATGAATTTAGGCAAAAACTACAATAGTACTAGTAGTATCTATTATTTTATCTCCAGGAGAAATTATATTTTCATATCAAAGCCCTCAAATAATATTAACACCCACCACTACTTTGAAATTATGGTAGTTATTAGACACACTGCTGGATCTTGTGATTAAGTATGTTGTAAAGAAGCACATACTGTAATAAATCACAAAAATTTTAGTATTTTAAAATTGAATTTTAATATACTTGGTGTTCCTTTAAAATCCTATTTAATTTATTTTATGCATTGAAACCATATTCTGAGAAGTATTCCATAAGTTTCCTCAAAGGGCCAAGGGAACTCATTGTGCAAAAATGGCTAATAACCCTTAGTCCACAGAGAAAGGAAAGACGAGGTAGATATTAGAAAGAAGCAGAGATGAGAGCACCTACACCTCTGGGGAGATTCTGATGAATTTCTACTTTCTATTTTCAATACAGTCCCCGTTTTGCTTAAGTTAGCTGAGTCCAAATTTAAGATGCTTTTATACTGCCAGAGTCAAAGCTGTAACATAATTAGCCCAATTGTTTCATTTTTGCTCAACAAATGTGTTTATTGAACAAGAGAGATTAATCCACTGAGGTAAAACCAGGTACAGATTAGACCTCCCAAGCTGTTACAGCGCTTCCAGTACTAAATAGTAAATCATCACTTCTTAAGTAACCCCAACTCCTTTTGGACCAGTTTCTTGGGCTATTAACAGCAATTCCCTAGAGAAAATAAATGCACCAAAGTAGGCAGAAGGCCAAGATCCATTATTTTTGCTGAGTGCAGAGCTGGTCCAAGCTTCTCCAGTTTTTTTTGTCCCAAACAACCTTATAGAAGTTGACTGAATTTTACAGACTTCCTTTTATCCTTTGCTTCTCACTCCATAACCACTGACTTTTCTCTTCAGACTAGTACAGAATCCCACCCCTCTTTTCTATGAAGAAAAGCTGCTTATTGTATATTTCCATTCATAAATATTCACTTATTTTTTCCCTATCTAAAATAGCCCAAACATCAATTTCCAATACCTAGACTGTAGTCGAAAAGGCTACAAATGAGTCATCGTTGACTATCTAGACTTCCAAGCAGAAGCCATCCCTGGAAAATCAAGAGAGAAGAAATGAGAAGGGGGTAGAGACTATGCAGTTTTTATTTTGATGTATTTAAATATTTAATTCTACTTTCCCATATCTGTCTTAGGCTGGGTTCTCTAGATAACCAAAACCAGTAAAGTGTATATATAAATATATACAGAGACTTATTTCAGGGAATTGTGGAGGCTGGCTAGTCCCAAATCTGCGGGTCAGGAGGCAGGCTGGAAGCTTCTCCTGACTTACATGGTTGCAGGGGCTGAGTAACCCAAAATCTGCAAGTCAGTTGGCAGGGTTCTAGCTCATGAGTTTGTGGGAGCTGGTGAATTCAAAATCTGCAGGTCAGGTAGCTGGCTGAAAGGCTTCTCACGTCCCAAGAACCTGAGGTCAGAGGATGACAAGACGAATGCAGGATCAAGAGAGAGCAAGCTTTGCCAGAACATTCATTTTTATATCGTGAAGGCAGGCTACATCCCCAAGGAAAGTCCTCTTCCAACTGATTGGCTGCTCACATTAGATCACAAAATGGGAGGTGATACACAGTGCCTGACAAATCACTGGGAATTATAGCCTAGCCAAGTTGACACATAACATTAACCATCACAGCATCCTTCCTAGGAAGGTTGGCCTAAATTCACCTGTCACACCACTTCTGTGTGAGCTGGCATAAGAAGGTAGGTCCTGAGCTGTCTGTACATACAATAATAAGCACCTCGATGTCTTTTCTCTCTTCCTCCAGAAAACAGAGAAAACAACTGGAAGTACTCATTCAGGATTCAGCTTAATTTCTATTGAGCCTGGAAAAGAGAGGCTAGATCCCTAACTTGACCATATTCATTCTACCACCAGCTGCTGTATCATTTGGGTTAACAAGTTCACCTTTTAAACAAGAAAATCTGCATCCTTCATGCCACGGTGTTAATAAGTTTAATTTGTAAAGTTCAAGACTCTAAGGGTATTGTGTTTGTGTTGAACAGAGCAAGATGATATTTTATAGAGAGGGAAGAAGACGGAGGAGGAAGAGGGGAATATAAAGGATGGAGAAGAAAGACTTAGAGAATAGAATGAGGCCACTGATTGCCCAGGGGATGAGACATAAGGCACCTGATAAGATTCAGAAATGAAGGTGGACAGGCAAACGTTGTCTAAATTTCAAGTTTACCAAAGCCTTTGTTGGCAGAGTGTGCACACAGCCGCAAAAGAAGAGGATTACTAATTTGGAACATGGCCATTCTGTGCCCATATAGCCCAGGCTTTCCTGCTAGGGGAAGTAGTATGAGGTCAGAGTCCAAGTCTGAGTTAATCCTCAGCATGTGGTAAAGGCCCTGGCATATTTTGCTCTGAACCAAAAGGTTGGCAGTTCGAACCCACCCAGAGGCACCTCAGAAGAAATGCCTGGCAATCTGCTTCGGAAAGGTCACAGTCTCGAAAACCCTATAGAGTGCAGCTCTACTGTGCAACACTTGGGGTCACCATGAGTTGGAATCGACTTAACAGCAACTGCTGTTTTATATACATATATATATATATATATATATATCTCATAAGTGACTGAATGAATGAGGAAGAGAAATCATTTTTACCTTTCTCCTCTTTATTGACATTAGAAAACAGTACAATGAGGGAGATGGTCTATATATCAGGGGCTGGCAAACTATGGCCCAGCCCCTGCTCATTGGTCCCAGCCATACCATTTGTTTACGTATCGTCCATGTCTGCTTTCCCACTACAATGGCAGAGGGGAGCAATTGCAACAGAGACTATCTGGCCTGCAAAATGAAAACTATTTACGATCTGGTCCTTTACTGGAGAAGTTTGCTGATTCTGGTCTATATTAAGAAATTGGGAGTTTTCTTTGAGGTTGAAATAATTTGGGAACCAGAAGACCTTCAGGATGCTGTAGGGAGGGACTTAGAACAGGAAGAGGGTTCTAGTCACACTAGGAGGTCGAGAAAAGGGAGACCTTAAGTGAAAAGGCACAGAAGTTAAGGTGAAATGTCAAAGCAAATCTCTTTCTGATCTTACCTAGTAACAACTCCAGTCAAGCTATTCTCTTCACACTCTGGACGTCATCTCTTACTTAAAAGGATTAAGAGAAAAACACATTGAAATACTAAAAGGAAAGATCCCTAACTAATACCTGGGTGACTGGTACAGGCAGCTGCTCTCTGATGAAACTAGCCTGCCCTAAAAGAAGAGTAGATTTGATTCCAGATTGTGGTCCATCTTTACTGCACTGCATAGTCTACCGTCTTTAGGCTCTGATAGGAAGGTGAAAAAATGAAATTTTGTTGCCTTCAGTTTCCCGCCTGCAGACTGTGCATGGCTCCACTCACTGGACACAGGTCCAGAAAGAAATCTTAGCTGCTTTTTACTTCACCCTGCTTTTACCCTTCCTCTCAGGTGGCAGAAACACTAAATATGGCTCCATTTAACTGTCAAGCCAATTTCAGCCATTTATGTGCACTGGTTGCCTGTTATGCCATTGTTATCATGCAGTACAATTGCAATTATTAATACCATTAAATATGTATCCATGAACTTACCAATGATTTTATTCTTCTGCTTTCTGTGCAACAGCGAAGGCAGCACACACAGTAGTGTGCACATGGCCCTCTTAAAGTCAAAGACCTGCATTAAAGGTGCAGTTCTTTCATGTAACCATTGGGTAATCTTCATTATTCAACTTCTTTTAGTTTTGGTTTCTTCATGTGTAAAATAATGATAATAATAACAAACTCAGGGTATGAGAAAGGATGATATAAAATATGACACATATAAGGATTAATATTTTGTTCTTGGGGCATGGTGGGCCATTCTCCCTAAAACAAAGAAAGAAAAAAACATATTTCTTATGAGTGGGTAGATACTAGACTAAAATATTCTCTGGCCTTCCTCTCCCTTCCACCATCTGCCTTTCACTCACTTTCTGCTGAAACCACCCCTCAAAGTGGGGAAGGCATGATGGTAAGGAAACACTCCAATTCCTCTTTATTCAACACAGTCACCACTGCAGGAAATACTGACTTGGGTTTTAAAAACAGTTAAGTATGTTAAAGGCTATATATTATATGTCAACTAATTCTTAGACAATTAATCAAGGTCAACACATACATTCTAATCTAAAGAAAGGGAAACAGCTTTAGAAGATGGATTAACAGTTGATTTTGAAATGAGAGTATCTTAAAATTAAGGCCTCTTGAAAAGTCTTAGTGATACATTTCATTTATCCTGGTTGTGATTTTTAGGTTTCAGATGTTTTTGTTGTTGTTTGAATGCTGTATCTAAAATATAGTAAATAGTACTTTTATGAAGTAGGACTTCTAAACATAACTGCTAATAACAAAAACTCAGGTTGTTCCAGTGAATGTATATTTCCCTTTCAGTTTTTATCGAGAAGAATTTCAAAACTTGACATATTAAGGGTTATTACAAATTTCAAATTTAAACTAGTAAAAATAGTTTTGCATATTTCTCAAAGTAGTCAACCCTGTTAACTTCCACTTAAAGCTCAATTATTCAAGAACATTATAGATGGCAATGGGTCTTTGGGGAAAAATCAGCAAGACTTTAAGTGCCCATTAGCTAAAGCTAAATGATAGTGAAACATCTAGAAAAGTGCATGTGGTATCCATGTGAATACTAAATTAATTCACCATATTCGCACAGCTAAGATAAAATATTAACAAAATATTTCCTATGAAATGAACAAAAGATGGAAGATTAAAAATATAAATGCTGTTAAGCTATGCTATTTATCAAACAAAGACATTTAAAAATATTTACTGAATGGTAACTAAATACCAAATGATCATTTAAAATGTTTACATTATTAAGAAGTATCCATTTGTAATAGGATAAGCAGCTATTATATTACATAAGTCTTTAAGAATAAGTGTTCTCAATAAGCAACCAGAAATTTTTAGCAAAAAAGCAAATTATCAATCAATCAAAAATCTGCTCTAGGCAGATTTAACAAAATGAAAACACTATATCTCTACCCTCAGGATTCATACAATCCAGTTGGGCAGGGGAAAAAAATATATATACATATAGATCAGGCACTGCACTAAGTGCTTTACAGAGAGAATCTTTTTTAACCTTTATAGCCATCTATGAGGGGAGGTCTATTATTAGGTCCATTTTACAGATACTTAGAGGGTCAAATATCTATTCCATGGTCTCCCAACTGGAAACCATAGAGCCAGGAGTCAAGCTTGGCTCTGTCACCCTTTTAGTATTTTATAAATTCAGTGGAGGGAAGTGGCTAAGGCTCTAGAAGCCAAGTACCTGGTTTTGAATTGTGGTTTTCCCCATTCCTTGGCAGGTGGTCTAGGGCAACTTTTTTAACCTCTAATAATAGTAATACATTTCAGATAGTTGGAGGTGTGTTTGCAGAGGGGAGGCATGGGCAGAGAAGTGGAAACAGGAGTGATGTATGTCTGAGGGATGCTGGCTGGGGTAAAGCCTTTATGCTTCAGAGCCGTGGAAATTAAGCCCAGAGGACAGTAAACTGTGGTGGGTCTTACATGCAAAGGCATAGGGTTCTCATTTCATCCTGTTAGCAATTGGGGGGCATTAGAAGTTGTAAATAACAGCTATGTTCTGTATTGTTGTTGCTAGTTGCCCTTGAGTCGACTCCCGACTCATGGCGAACCCATGTGTTACAAAGTAGAACTGCTCCATAGGAAACTCTTGCTATAATTATTATGGAAATAGTTTGCCAGACCTTTCTTCTGCAGAGGATCTGGGTGGGTTCGAACCACCATCTTTTAGGTTAGCAGCCATTCACAAACTGCTTGCCCAACCCAGGCTCCTTATGTTCTATATTGCCTCTCTATGATTAGGCCTGAAAAAAAGATACTACTCTCAAACTTTCTGGGTCTGTGTCTTAGGGGATTTATTTTAAGTACTTTGACACAATCTAAGGTAAATTTTGATGCTTTTATTGGCTATATCTCTAGAGCATCAATCATAAACTCTGAGAAAATTCAGGGTGGGTGTTAAAATACCTAGTGAATAAGCTGGTCAATATTTCAAAAACAGTATAGTGTGCACAAGCTTTCTTCATACACCATGCCCCATCCCCCACCTCAGCAAATAAGATGCAAAGAAAATATCAAAAGATGAAAATTGATGGTATAAACTACTAAATTACTTGTTATTCTAAACTACTTGTTATTTTTCAAGCTAGCTAATATGATTAATAGTCAGTAGACATACGAAGACAATCTTTAGCAGGCAGCTCAGTATCCCAAGAAATAGATTTTCCATGTTATCCTATATATAGCAGTAAGTAAATACATTTTTACTTCTCTCATGAGACCAGTCTTTGAAAAGTAACTTAATGTATTTAGGTTGTGAGAAAATAAACTGTATATATTCTCATGGTTTTCACATCATTCATCTTTCAGAGGTCTTTTTTTTCTTCCCCTACTAGAAAGTACTAGTTATCTCTCTCAATTCCATACATACTTTAATATATGGGATTAAAACATTAAGACCCACTTAAGATTTGAAGAAACATGAGTAATACTACTATCTGATCTTTTAAATGTGCAAAGCATTAGATACTGTTTGCTAAGATCATTTCTGAAAAATAAATAATTTTGTCTCACTTTTTTCTAAAATGTTAAGTGTTTTGATTGTTTTTGTTTAGTTTTATATTGCTTCGGAGCCCTGGTGGTGCAGTGGTTAAGAGTTAGGCTGCTAACTAAAAGGTCAGCAGTTTGAGTCCACTAGCTACTCCTTGGAAACCCTATGGGGCAGTTCTACTCTGTCCTATAGGGTTGCTATGAGACGAAATCTACTTGACGACAATGGGTTTGGTTTGTTCGTTTTTTTTTATATTGCTTCAGTAGACTTTAATTATAGCCACTACACATTCAAAACAGTGAACAGAGGCAAATATTATACCTTTTATGGATTGACAACCCAAAACATGAAGATGTTTTATGACTTTCACTCCTAGAAAGCAATAGAAGGAATCCTGGTGGTGCAACCATTAAGTGCAGGGCTGCTAACTGAAAGGTTGGTGGTTCAAGCCCACCCAGCATCTCTGGGGGAGAAATATCTTGCAATCTGTGCCAATAAGAATTACAGCCTAGAAAACCCTATGGGGAAGTTCTACTCTGTCACATGCATTGGCTATGAGTCAATATCAACTCAAAATCAGCTAACAATAGCAGGCACCAATAGAATGTCAAGAATCCCACATCTTCTTCCTGCTCCTTGATCTGTTCTTCCAAAATTCTATTAAAAATTGTTAGGGGAACATCCCCTAGTGATGGACTAGGGCAAAATTTCCTACCTTATAACAAAAAACCAAACTCGCGGCCATCGAGTTGACTCTGGTTCATAGCGACCACACAGGACAGAGTAGAACTGCCCCATAAGATTTTCAAGGCTATACACTCTTTATGGCCCCACACATCTGTCAGTTTCTCCTAGTGTGGTGGCTTTTGTGTTGCTGTGATGCTGGAAGTTAAGCTACTGGTATTTCAAATATCAGCAGGGTGACCCATGGTGGACAGGTTTCAGCTGAGCCTCCAGACTAAGACGAACTAGGAAGAAGACCTCGTGGCCGACTCCTGAAAAAAATTAGCCAGTGAAAACCTTATGAATAGCAGCAGAACATTGTCTGATATAGTACCAGAAGATGAGCCCCTCAGGTTGGTGGGCACTCAAAATACGACTGGGGAAGAGCTGCCTCCTCAAAGGAGAGATGACCTTAATGACGTAGATGGAGCCAAGCTTTCAGGACCTTCGTTTGCTGATGTGGCACGATTCAAAACGAGAAGAAACAGTTGCAAACATCCATTAATAATAGGAACGTGGAATGCACAAAGTATGAATGTAGGAAAATAGGAAGTCGTCAGAAATGAAATGGAATGCATAAACATCAATATCCTAGGCATTAGTGGGCTCAAATGGACTGGTATTGGCCATTTTGAATAGGACAATCATATGGTATACTATCCTGGGAATGACAAATTGAAGAGGAATGGTGTTGAATTCATCGTCAAAAAGAAAATTTCAAGATCAATCCTGAAGTACAACGCTGTCAGTGATAGGATAATATCCATATGCCTACAAGGAAGACCAGTTAATATGACTATTATTCAAATTACCAACCACTAATGCCAAAGATGAGGAAATTGAAGATTTTTACCAACTTCTGCAGTCTGAAATCGATCAAACATGTAGTTAAGATGCATTGACTATTACTGGTGATTGGAATGCAAAAGCTGGAAATAAAGAAGCAGGAACAGTATTTGGAAAATATGACCTTGGTGATAGAAATGATGCCAGAGATAGCATGATAGAATTTTGCAAGACCAACACCTTCTTACTCGCAAATGACTTTTTTCACCAACATAAACAGTGACTACACACTTGGACCACGCCAGATGGAATACACAGGAATCAAATTGACTATATCTGTGGAAAGAGATGATGGAAAAGCTCAATATCATCAGTCAAGAATAAGGCCAAGGGTTGACTGTGGAACAGACCATCAAGTGCTCATATGCAGTTCAAGTTGAAGCTGAAGAAAATTAGAACAAGTCATGAGAGCCAAAGTACAATCTTCAGTATATTCCACCTGAATTTAGAGACTACTTCAAGAATAGATTTGACTCATTAAATACTAATGACTGAAGACCATTAACAGAATTTTGGAAGAACAGATCCAGGAGCAGACATCAAGGACATTATACATGAAGAAAGCAAGAGGTCATTAAAAAGACAGGAAAGAAAGACCAAAATGGATGTCAGAAGAGACTCTGAAACTTGAATACAGAGTAGCTAAAGCTAATGGAAGAAATGATGAAATAAAAAAGCTCAACAGATTTCCAAGGGTGGCTCCAGAAGACAAAGTAAAGTATTATAATGAAATGTGCAAAGACATAGAAAACCAAAAGGCAAGAACACACTCGACATTTCTCATTTCTCAAGCTGAAAGAACTGAAGAAAAATTCAAGCCTTAAGTTGCAATACTGAAGGATTCTATGGGGAAAATATTAAATGACACAGGAAGCATCAAAAGAAGATGGAACTAATACACAGAGTCACTGTACCAAAAAGAATTGGTTGACATTCAACCATTTCAGGAGGTATTATGATCCTGAACCAATAATAGTGAAGGAACAAGTCCAAGCTGCACTGAAGGCACTGGTGACAAACAAGCGTCCAGGAATTGAAGGAACACCAATTGAGATGTTTCAACAAACAGATGCAGAGCTGGAAGCACTCATTAGTCTATGTTAAGAAACATGGATGAAAGCTACTTGGCCAACCAACTGAAAGAGATCCATATTTGTGCCCATTCCAAAGAAAGGTTATCCAACAGAATGCAGAAATTATTGAACAATATTATTGAAATCACACACAAGTAAAATTTTGCTGAAGATCATTCAAAAGTGGTCGCAGCAATATATCGACAGGGAACTGCCAGAAATTTAAGCCAGATTCAGAAGTTTCAGAAGATGACGTGGAACGAGGGATATCATTGCTGATGTCAGATGGATTTTGGTTGAAAGCAAAGAATATCAGAAAGATGTTTACCTTTGTTTTATTGACTATGCAAAGGCATTCAACTGGGTGGAACATAACAAATTATGGACAACATTGTGAAGAATAGGAATTCCAGAACACTTAATTGTGCTCATGCAGAACCTATACATAGAGCAAGAGGCAGTCGTTCAAACAGAACAAGGGGATACTGTGTGGTTTAAAATCAGGAGAGGTGTGTGTCGGTGTTGTATCCTTTCACCATACTTATTCAATCTATACGCTGAGCAAATAATGCGAGAGACTGGACTATATGAAGAACAGCACAGTATTAGGATAGAGGAAGATTCATTAACTACCTGCAATACGCATATAACACAATCTTCTTTGCTGAAAGTAAAGAGGACTTTAAGCATTTATTGATGAAGATCAAAGACTGCAGCCTTCATAAAGAAACATAAATAAAGCAAAAATCCTCACAATGGGACCAAGATACGGAGAAAATATTGAAGATACCAAGGATTTCATTTTACTTGGATCCACGATCAACACCCATGGAAGCAGCAGTCAATAAATCAAACCACGCCTTGCACTGGGCAAATCTGCTGCAAAAGTTCTCTTTAAAGTGTTAAAAAGCAAAGATGTCACTTTAAGGACTAAGGTGTGCCTGACCCAAGCCATGGTGTTTTCAATCACCTCATATGCGTGCAAAAGTTGGACAGTGAACAAAGAAGACCGTAGAAGAATTGATGACTTTGAATTATGGTGTTGGTGAAGAATATTGAATATACTATTGACTGCCAGAAGAAAGAAAAATCTGTCTTGGAAGAAGTACAGCCAGAATGTTCCTTAGAAGCAAGGATAGCAAGACTTTGTCTCACATACTTAGGACATGTTATCAGGAGGGGCCAGTCCCTGGAGAAGAACATCATGTTTGGTAAAGTAGAGGGTCAGAGAAAAAGAGGAAGACCCTCAATGAGATAGATTGACACAGTGGCTGCAACAATGGGCTCAAGCATAACAATGATTATGAGGATGGCACAAGACCAGGCAGGATTTAGTTCTGTTGTACGTAGTGTTGCTATGAGTCAGAACTGACTTGACAACACCTAACAACAACAATCTTTACGGTAGCAGATTTCCACATCTTTCTCCCAGGAGCAGTTGGTGGGTTCAAACCATGGACCTTTGGGTTAACAGCCAAGCACTTTAACCACTGAGCCACCAGAACTCCTTATGATTGCAAATCCATTGCCGTTGAGTCAATTCCAACTCATAGCGACCCTATAGGACAGAGTAGAACTGCCCCATAGGGTTTCCAAGGAGCAGCTGGTGGATTCGTACTGCCAACCTTCTGGTTAGCAGCAGAGCTCTTAAATCAGTGTGCCACCAGGGCTCTAGTGACTTAAGACAATATAAAATTATCATCTTCCAGCTCTGAGGATCAAAAGTCTGGAATGACCCTTATGGGGGCTAAAACCTAGATGTCCACAATACTACCATTCTTCCAACTTCTAGAGACTGCCCACATTCCCTGGCTCCTGGCCATATTAGATCTCTACTTCCATTAGCAGATCTCCTCCTTTGTCTCTGACTTGCCTGCATCTCTCTTTCACTTATTAAGACCCTTGTGATTACACTAAGCCCACCTAGAGAATCCAGGATAATCTCCCCATTTCAAAATTCTCAACTTAATCACATCTGCAAAGTCCCCTTTGCCATGTAAGGTAACATTCACAGGTTCTGGGGATTAGGATATGGACATCTTTGGGGGCCATTATTCTGCCTACTATGAGAGGGAAATAACTGTAAGTAGAGGAAGAGGTCAGAACCTCAGGACCCAACTAACCACAGAAGAGACAGAAAAACTGACAGACTCTGATCCGCTTTCTCCTCTTGGGGGCCCAGCTGCCCTCTCCCAACCCTGCCTCCCACAGCCTTGCACCCTGTGATCTCATCCTCTTTTCTTCACTGAAGGGAAACTGCTCTCAAATTCATCTCAAAGACAATGAGCTAATCTAGGCTAATGTACTCTTCAGGCAGAGCTGCATTATCACAGAGGTTTTCTGAGAAGAGAATGCCCCACTTTTATTGACCTCTCCAGTTAGTAAGTTAACTGTTGAGAATTTGTGGCCACATGGAAAGGGATGGAGACCCCACTGGGAAGGTGATTTGCTGAGAGATCCTCTTAAGTCACACCAAACAAGGAATTTCCTTAATCCCCTACCCCTTTATGTAGGTCTGGACCTAGAGGCAGAATTGTTCCTCCTACTGAGTGGAAAGATATTCCCAGGCTTTTCCTGGCTATGTCTTTGAAATGCAGCCTTCTCCAAACAATCATGAAGAAAATTGTTCCCCTTGGTGTCAATTAGTGAGTCACACAAGGATCACCAAAAATTTTAACAATGTCACTTGAGCCAGCACCCAGAAAATGAGACCCTTAGTCCATTTGTTCTAAATTTTTGGCCATTCTAACAAAGAAAACTATTGGAACTGTTGGTGTTTGTGAAAACTACAGTTTTAATATTTGCTTTATCTGATACCAAATGGTTTATCTAAATGCTTTCCACTTCTTTCTATTTTTTTAATCCATTTCTTAGCCTTTCCTTTTTTAAGTTAAATATGCTCAGTATCTAAATATTTTTATGAATTTATATTCACTGTCTCTGATCCATTCTTGAGTTGTTCACTATTAGTTATGTTAAAATGTTGCCATCCTTTCTGATACATGAAATCCCTCAAAAGGAAGAAAAAAGTAGCTGAGATATCATTGGCACATTCTTACAGCACTAAAGTGTAGTATCATTATAGCAACTACTTTCTGTGTGATCATTATCGTGTGTCTAGCTTCCCAGTAGATCATAAACTTCTCTAGAGCTGGGACCATGCTTTCATTTTTGGAACTTTGGCACAGAGAGTTGGACCATGACCCGCAGATACTAACTCAATGGATGCTAGTACTGAGCAATATTTAAGAACAAGGGCTCTAGAGTTGCAATGAGCATGTTCAGTTTCTTGTTCTACCACTTTCTAGCTGTGTTTTGTTAGCCAAGCTACTTACCTTTCCACCATTTAGTTACTTCCTCCATAAAATGAAGATAATAATAGCACCTTCGCAACTTCATTGGGCTGTTGATAAGATTAAATGGATAAAATTGGTAAAGTGCTTAGAATAGTGCATTGCATTTTTGTTTTTACATTTGTGATACTGAAAGATAATATCACTGCTGTCTTAGTCATCTAGTGCTGCTATAACAGAAATACCACAAGTGGATGGCTTTAACAAAGAGAAATCTACTTTCTCACAGTCTAGTAGGCTACAAGTCCAAAGTTAGGGCATTAGCTCCAGGGGAATACTTTCTCTCTCCATTGGCTCTGGAGGAAGGTCCCTGTCTTCAATTTTCCCCTGGACTAGGAGGTTCTCTGAGCAGGAACCCCGGGTCCAGAGGACGCGCTCTCCTCCCAGTACTGCTTTCTTGGCGGTATGAGGTCCCGGGTTCTCTGCTTGCTTCCCTTTCATCTCTTGTAAGATAAAAGGTAGTGCAAGCCACGCCCTAGGGAAACTCCCTTTACATTGGTTCAGGGATGTGACCTTAGTAAGGGTGTTATACAATCCCACCCTAATCCTCTTTAACACAAAATTACAATCACAAAATGGAGGACAACCACACAATACTGGGAATCATGGCCCAGCCAAATTGATACACACATTTTTGGGGGACATAATTCAATCCATGACAACTGCTAATGCCCTTTCCATCCAGACTGATCTGTCTGTCTGGCTCATTACTCAATCCCTAGAACAGTACCTGGTATATAATAGCCACTAAATAAATATTTCTTGAATGAATGGAGAATTAATGAATGATGACAGACTTCTGGACTCCCAACTTCTCTCTTTCCAGCACATTTTCCACACTACTGGCACAGTGATCTTTCTCAAAGGCATATCTGATTGCTTCCCCACATTACATACCTCAGTTGCTCTCTTTCATCTTCGTAATAAAATCCAAACACATTACCAAGTCATCAAGACTCTTCCATGTCTGGCACCTGCATTCCATTCTAGCTTAATTCCATAGCAATTTCTCACATGCACTAAATAATCCAGCTATGGAGATTTACTTACACTTCACTAAAAGCTAAGTTCTTTCTCATGGCCCACAGACATGCCGTTCCCTCTGAACATAATGCTTTTCACCTGGCTGATTTTTAACCATTTTTAGGATTCATAGGCATCACTATCTCTGGGAAACCTTCCTTGACTCCCTCATTCTGGGTGAGAGGGTTTCCTTATGTGCTATGATTGGGTCTGATGCTTATTTCTCTCCCAGCATGCATCACATTACTATTTGTGTTCTTGCCTTCCACTAGATTATGAAGTCCCAAAGCAAGTGAAGTGCTTCAGTTATCTTGGGATCCTCATAGGTGTTCAGTAATGGCTTGATGAACAGGTGAAGAAGCCCTCCCAGAGCTGGTGAGCTGCAAGAGTAGAAGGCGATGGACACAGCAACAACTTACTCACCACCACCAGCAACCTGTGAAGAGCACCAAAGAGAGTAAGGAGAACTCCCAAAGTGGGGGTGGGAGGAGCAGTATCTCATTAAAACATTTCAAGACAACCAAGGTCGCCTTGAAATATTTTAGTGAGATACTATATATGTTTGCTCCTTGTTATGTCTCTCACCCAAGCCCCCACCAAGTGGCTGGCACACAGCAAGATTTAATACCTATTGACTGATGGATTGCCTAATTCTGACTCAATAGAACCCAAGAAGCAAGGCCTAAGTCCAAAGTTGCATAAAACAGACCTAAAAATTACATTATTCCAAGGCCAGATAATCAGAGTGATGTACTGACAGCCAACATTTACTGGCTTCCTACAGTGAGAAAGACCCTTGTAGTAGCTGGTGAGCATCCATAATAAAGGAATACAAAAGATGGAATCTGCTTTCACCTTTGCATTGCTAACAGAAGAAAGAGGTTATGTATGTATAGTAAAAATAATGTAAAACTATGTATCAGGAGTTATTCTGGCCTTGATAGTGGGAACCATGCCCACTTGAGCCCCTGACCATCATGGAGTTTAGTTCTGACCACGCACAGCACAACTGGGTCATAGGAACAAGAGATACAATGGTTTACTTCTCCACATACATTCAAGCTTCCCTTATTGTGTAGGACTCATGAAGTGTAACTCATGAGGTTTTCCAGAGATGGACTTATCCCCCTTATCACAGAGTAGCCCAATCAGAGCAAAGCTTAGGAATTTTGTTCAAAGGGTTGATAAAGAAGCATATACTCCCTGTTGTTGCTAATGACTATCTTGCAACCATGAAGAAACCAGTCTAAGGATGAAGCTACTATGTGGATGAGGGTATAGCTGAGAAAAACCCAAGGAAATGAAGCAAGAACTCCATTGGAACCACACCTGAAGCCTTCTCTATCTCAGTACTTCTCAGTTCTATGAGCTAAAATACCCCATTTATCTTCTATTGGAGTCCCTGAGTGGTACAAATGGCTAATGCATTCAGCTGCTAACCTGTAGGTTGGAGGTTCGAGTTCACGCAGAGCCACCTGAGAAGAAAGTCCTGGTGATCTACTTCCAAAAAAATCAGCCACTGAAAATCCCATGGAGCCCAGTTCTACTCTGACACACATCGGGTCACCATGAGTTGGAAGTGACTGCAGGGCAACTGGTATACAAATTTGTGTATCTTCTATTGAGTTTGAATTGGGCTGCTGTGCTTGTTAGCAAAAGCATTCTCAGAGGTACAGGAAGGAGCATCTATATCGCCTCTTCTTATGTCTGCTAGCTGGTCTATCATATGAAGAGAACCTTTGAAAGGCATCATACTATAGAAAGTTAAAATCACATGTGTACATAAGAAGAAACACAACCCACGGAAAAGGCAGAAATATTGGCATAAGACACCAGATATGCAACCTGCTGAAATGCAACGGGATTATAACAACCAAATTCAGGTAAAACAGATAGGAGAAAAAGCACTCCTCTATAAAAATACCTGGAGGATTGATAGTCACTCCTGTCTGATTGGGGCTAAAGAACTCCAAATGCAATCACACACTCACTGAGAGAACAGGAGCATTTAAGTATCAAGGAAAGGTAGAATTGTATCTACCATTCTAGCAGTGATCATCACTGACAGGATAAATGTGGAATTTTTATTAAATAATTTCCTTTCATTGAAAGCAAATATGATTTCGCTAGCATAAATATGGAAAAAGAAACAACAGGTGCTAAGTACAATTCAAGGCATTAAATTTCCATGACTCACTGGAGCCAGATGGCATGCATTTGAGAATTCTGAAGGAATTTAAGATCAAAGCATTTTAGACACTAACAATATAGGTAATTTGTCATATAAAACAACTATCAGAGTTTGGGAGATTGCCAGTTATATTATATGACACTATTAGGAGCAGCACAAATTGTTCAGACAACTCAATTAAACGCAATGAAATCCAGCAAATTTATCGGGCACCACCAAGTGCAAAGCACTGTTCTAGGCACTGAGCTTTCAAAGGCATTTAAGACAAGGTCATGTCTTCCATCATCCACAATTGAGAAGGTTGCTACATTGTAGGTAGCTTTTATTCCCCGCCCCCCCAAACATACAGAGCATTTTTATAAATAGAGCAATCTCTAAAGAATTCCCTTATAAAATATTTTTATGTTTGAATGTGAATTGGTCAGGGATCAGAAGCAGATACTAAAGCCATTCTAGCTAGGTTAAAACCAAAAAAACCAAACCCGTTGCCATCAAGTTGATTCTGACTCATAGTGACCCTAAAGGATAGAGTAGAACTGTCGCATAGGGTTTCCAAGGAGCAGATGGTGGATTCGAACTGCCAACCTTTTGGTTAGCAGCCAAGCTCTTAACCACTAAGCTTAAAAAGAAGATGGAAATTTTGGCGCTGTAAGGTATTTCGAAAGACTAGAAAAATAGGCCTCAAGTAGAGCTTCCAGGAACAACTTCCGGAACAACACTCTAGAACTAGCCCTCCATGGGAGATGCCGCCTCTGTGATCAGGAGTTGGAGAAGCAAGAGGCTGCTAGTTCCAGGACTACTACATCACCTCTTGCACAAACTCTGCCAGAAAAATGAATGCCCCACACACTGCCTTTCAATACTATAAACCTAAAAACTAGACATTGGAACCTCTACTATAGCCATCATGTAAGAAAAACACCCCATGACCATACTTGGCAGCAGAAACAGCTGAAGCAGGGCCATAGTATCTGCCTCAGGATGACCACATCTACCTTCCAAATCTCAGAGGTGTCCAGGTGACTGGAACTCTAGCTGCAAGGGAGTATGACGAATGTAGATTTTATCAGCACTGCATTAGAGTGTAGTATAGTACTATATAGCAAGGCACACTGAAAGACGGTGGAATGCAGTTTGACTGAGCCAATTAGTTTTACTTCAGATACCAGTGCCTTACTACAGGTCCTCTTTGTCTTTTAAGTAGATTATTATTAAGTTTCTTTACTAGTCATCTAGTAGCTTCTTCCCCTTTAAAGCCATCTTCCATGTATGTTTACTTTCAGAATTGACTTTCTAAAATAAAAATCTTATCACGTCACTCCTTTATGCAAAACCCTCCAAAGGATCCCCATTTCCTGCACAGTAACATCTAAGCTTTTTGGCAGGGCATTCAGAACCTTTCCCAATCAGACACTATCCTATCTCTTCAACCTCTCTTCTCTCCAGTCCCATATCCCCTTGATCTCTGTCTAGTAACTTTACTTCTCACCACTGCCCAGGTAGACCATATCCATCTATAGCACCATCCCACCCATATGTTTTGGGTTTCTTTTTTTTTTTTCCTACCTTGGATAGTACTTTCCCTCAATCAATGTACTTTTATTCCTTCTTCAAAACCCAGTTTAAATGCTACTTTTGCAAAACTTTCCCAAGCAGAGTTTCTCTGTCTCTCCTCCACACTGCTATAGTACATTTCTCACACAGCTACTACAATGCTGTTATGGATTAAATTGTATTCCCCAAACAGATATGCTGAAGTTGTAACTGGGGTACCTGTATACATGATCTTGTTTGGAAATAGGGCCTGTGACGATGGTATCAGTTAACATGAGGACATACTGGAGTAGGGTGGGTCCTAGTCCAGTATGAGTGATGTACTTATAAACGAGAAGAAACACACAGAGGGAAGATGACCACGTGAAGACAGAGACAGACAATGGAGTAATCTACAACCAAGGAAAGCCAAGGATTGCTGTCCATCACCAGAAGTCAGGAGAGAGGCATGAAACAAACTCTCCTTCAAAGCCCTCAGAAAGAATCAACAACATGGCCGATACCCTGACTTGAGACTCTTAGCCTTCAGAACTGTGAGACAATAAATTTCTGTTTTTATAAGCCACCCAGTTTGTGGTACTTTGTTAAGGCAGCCCTAGGAAACTAGCACAAGTGAGTTGTACAATATATACATCTTTCTCAAGCCACATGTCTTCCACCAAAGTAGCTTTAAGGCAGGGACTAAGTTTCATCCAGATTCAGATTCACATATCCCTCCATACCACCCTTGAACCAACCGCAGGATTGGTACATCAGACTTCAATAAATATATTTATTGAATGACCAGATGAACAAAATACCAAGGTATTTATAAAACACTTTTTCAAAATAAAAAATAATTCAAAGATAAAATATATCAACCTATAATGATAAAATAATATTCCTCTTCTACCCACCAAGTGAAAAATTAAAAGATGATGTGGGAGTAGGTGTCATGCCCTCTTAAAGAGCTGCTCAATCTCTAAAAGATGTAAACGTGGCAGCCTGACTTAAAAGAGTCAATTTGAGCGCACACAAGTTTCATTCAGGCAGCACTGGCTCTCTACCCAGAATGAGCCAGCAAAATCACAGAACCCTATATACAGTGTTTCTTGGACTATGTATATATTTAGATTACAGTAGAGTGGCTCCAGAGAAAATTGTTGGCTTTCATGTAAAACCTAAAAGAAAGAAAATCTTCTCAATTTCAGGAGGAACTTGTAAGTCAAAGAACAACTAGGCTCAATTTTGTTGTATTAATACAAATAATTATGTAGAAACTAGAACCTATATCATGAGGTATTGGTTCAATAGTAGAATATTCGCCTCTCATGCAGAAGACCCAGGTTCAATTCCCAGCCAATGCACGCAACGCACAGCCACCACTCGTCTGTCAGTGGTGGCTTGTGTGTTACTCTGATGCCAAACAGGTTTCAGCAGAGTTTCTAGACTAAGATGAGTTAAGAATAAGGTTCTGGCAATATACTTCCAAAATTTAGCAAATGAAAACTCTATGGATCACAACAGTCTGATACACAACCGATCATGAGGATGACGCAAACAGGACAGTGTTTCCTTCCACTGTGCATAATAAGGTTGCCGTGAGTTAAGGCCAACTGCAAGGCAGCCAACAACAACAACATAATCTATAAATGTAACAAGAAGGGTCATAGACCTACATTTGGTCCCAGAGAAACAAACGACAAAGGTATTTGATTGAATATTATTCTTATGGGCATTTGTTTCAGAGCATAGTTTCCTAAAGTGTATGCCATGCAACACTAGGTAGGGGATTTGTGGTTAAAAGAGTATGGAAAATCAGCATACTATTGATTTCTGGGAATATCACAAACATTGGCATAAGATGACTATGAGAAGTCCTATTAAACATTGTTTTAAATCCAATGTTTCTCAAACATATATGGCTACTCTTGTCTTCAAGTAACAATATTAATAGCCAGCAGAACTTCTGGGGAATGGAAGGGATAATAACAAAAAGGTAAAGTTGGTAGTACTTTCATAGGAATTAAACATTTAGACTAGAGTAGCCCTCTGACTATAAAGACAAAGGAGGAAGAAAAAAAAGGAAAAGAGTACTTGGGAAAATGATCTCCCATGAAGTAGGCTGAATGATAACCTCCAAGAAAATATGTTTATGTCCTAAACCTCAGAACTTGTGAATCTTACCTTCCATTGCAAAAGAATTACCTTATATGGCAAAAGATGTGATTATGTTATGGATCTTGGAGGAGGAGCTTATCCTGGATTATCTGGGTAGGCCTTAAATAGAATCATATGAATCCTTATAAAACAGGGCAGAAGATAACATGAAGATAAAGGCAGAGACTGGAATATGGGGCAGCCACCAGAAGCTAAAACAAGGTTAAGGAATAGATTCTTCCCTAAAGCCCCCAGAGGGATTGTGCCCTACCAACACTTCGATTTCAGACTTCTGGTCTCTAGACCTGTCAGAGAATATATTTATGCTGTTTTAAGCCACCAAGTTTGTGGTAACTTGTTACAGCAACCACAAGAAACTAATATACCCTAGTAAAGCTACTCTCTGACTGAGGCATTAAACAATGTCCTGCTAACCTCCACAACATTTACAAAGGTAAGGGATGAGCCTGCCACTTCCACCTCTGGCATCCCAATTTTGTTTAATAACCTGCTATAGTCCTTCTTGAACCTATTTATATATAATGGCCTATATAATATCTTGAGGCAATGAGTTTCATAAAGTTACTACCCACTGTGAATAGCATCTTGGTGTATGGACTTTTTTTATGGCACAGTGCATTTTCATTATGAATCAATTTGTCCCATTTTTCAACTTTTGCTTAATGCTTCTATCATTAGCTTAAATAAATGTGGGAAACAATTGAACTCCACTAAACAGGACAAAGGTCACAGAGGAGAGCTTGAAGCAGTTAGACCATATTCATGAGACTCATAAAAGGCAGCTCTTTCTGAGGTTGAAGGCTTCTGGGGAAAGTACCCTGTTTTAGAGTGCTGAAGTTCATACCGGAGGACATGTCAGAGGAGGGCCTTGCAGGCAAATATTCATCTTGGGAACGTTTCAAGAGGAGATGACCCAGAGTTAAACTCATGCAAATACACAGAAATTAAACTCAGTACAGGGATCCACCTCTTCGGGATACATTGTCTTTTGGCCTTTGGTAGGAAAATGACCATATCATTGGTCAACATTATTGTGTAAACCCTGACAAGATTAGTGGAAGAGTCTTAATGATTAAGCCCATAAACGTGTCTTACTACTTGTTTTAACATTTGCACTCCACCTGCCCCCAAGAGTCCAATTTATAAAAAGAAAAATTCTAATTAAATACAATGATTTGAATTTGTAGTCTACACTCTTACGTGCCAAATAAACACTATAAAGCAGAGCATGTGAAACACTGGTTACTCAGCATTAATTAAACCTTACCTAAGATTCTAGATGATTTATTCTCAAACATTTGTATACCTAAGAGTCACCGAGGTAGAAAGATAAAAATGGAGGTTTCTGGGCACTCCCAATTTTTCTAATTCAGTAGGTCTAGGGCAAATATGGAGAGAGTGCCATGTGTCAAAAAATGTGGCTTTAGGATATGTGTGTGTGTTTATGTATAAATATATGATTTTCTACTTATGCTAACCCAAAGATTGGTGGTTCAAACCCAGTCAGTGGCTCCATGGGAGAAAAACCTGGCAATCTGCTCCTATAAAGATTCAAAAAAAACCTGTTGCCATCTAGTCAGTTCCAACTCATAGCGTCCCTATAAGACAGAGTAGAACTGCCCCATAGGGTTTCCAAGGAGCTGCTGGTGAATTCAAATCGCTGACCTTTTTGTTAGCAGTCAAGCTCTTAACCACTGTGCCACTAGGGCTTCCCTGTAAAGATTACAGCCTAGAAAATCCTATGGGGCAGTTCTACTCTGTCATACAGGGTTGCTATGAATCAAAAATCAACTCCACAGCACCTAACACAACAACATGTTACAATCTGAGTTGGGGGTAGGATGAGGGCAGAAGAACAGAATGCAGATACAGATGATATAGGCATATATACAGATACAGAGATTCAAATACCTTGTACCAATTTATACATTTATAAAATATTAAATATAAAATTCTGGTCAACCTATCTACTTAATCATCTTGAAGATAGCTGTATTATACATACAAACGGTATCTCTTTTGTAAATCTTTATACTCTTGAAAGAAGTTTGCATACTTAAAAGGAATAAAAGTCATTAACCTTTAGTGAGGACTTACTGTGAGCCAGCACTGTTCTGAGTTCTCTATGCCTAGTAGCATATTTAATCCTCACAACAACCCTATGAGTTAGACGCCATGATTATCCTCTTTTATGGAAAAAGGCCAGAAGTTTGCTCAAGTTCCCAAGGTCACACTGCTAGTGAGCAGTAAAGCAGGTGTCTGAACTCAAGCAGCCAGCCCTGGGAACCCAACACCAGGCAATACTGCATCTTTAAAACATTTGCTCCCCATGATTACATTTATTGACTTTTTTTTAGCTTTTGTATATGATTTTTTGTAGAATAAGGGAATTCTACAGAGCTATTTTATTTTTTCTACATTACTTTAAGCCACATATTAAATGGATGAACTTGGATTTAGGATCCTGCTTCCTTCTTTTCTGACCTACCAAGGGTGTTATCATTAAATAGAACCTGTCTTGAGACTCTAGAGTAAAAGAGGACCTTTGCCACATTTTCCAGAATCAAGTTTTGCAGGAACAGGAATGACAAAGACCGTTTAGAGCTTGGGAGGTGGATTGTCATGGTGCATTCTGGAATATTGCAATTCTAACGTTTCAGGTTCTTTTAATAATCCCCTACAGAAAACGAAGCACTAAGCGATCTCTTTTCATAATTACAACATCACAGACTCCAAACGACATGGTTATAAATATCTCAAAGACTACCTATCTTTTTTCATTAGCATCAAACGATAACATTTCTATTATAGATGTAGGAACACATCCACATTACGCTTCCCTTCACAGAATTACTGATCCAACTCCTGGACTTTTCTCTGATTTTCTTCTTACTTTTAAATTTAGATCAACTTCTTCCTGAAGACTTTCTTTTCACACTGGCCTAGTGCATAGGAGTGATCTTATTTTTAAGGTTAAAAAAAACAATTACTGTTGAGTCAATTCCAATCCATGGTGACCCCGTGTGTTGCAGAGTAGAACTGCACTCCGTAGGGTTTCCACGGCTGTCAATTTTTGGAAGGAGATCTCCAGGCCTTTCTTCCGAGCTGCCTCTGGGTAAGTTTGAATGGCCGCCCTTTTGGTTAGCAGCAAAGCTAATAAATATTGATTATAATCCCTTCCCTTACCCCGAGTGCCAATTCTACTTCTTTCTTTGTGTTTCCGTTTTGTCTTCCCCAGGCTCATCCCCATTTTAAAGCTACTGTTGGGCCTCTCTCTCCTGTACTAAGGATAAGGTGTCACAGCTTTAATACAAGTTCTACATGCATCAGACCCCTTGATCAGCCATTTAATTTCTTTTGGAATAAAGATTACATAGTTATTAAAGCTATAACTTCAGGAACCATCTAACATTTTCCAGGATAAGGGTACTGGTTAACATGCTCAACAGCTAACCAAAAGGTTAGAGGTTCAAGTCCACTCAGAGGCACCTCAGAAGAAAGGCCTGGTGATCTACATCCAAAAATAATCAACCATTGAAAACAGTATGGAACCCAATTTTACTCTGACACAGGTGGGAATACAAAGAATTTAGAGGCTATTGATCCTGTCCTCAAAGCTTTAAGATTTAATCAAGGGGAAAAATCACGCAGACAAGAAAGAACACGTTATAGAGCCAACTAAATGTCAGAGGATAAAGTCCAACTTCCTTAGCCTTTACACAAATCCTTTGTGATATGATCCTCCTGGCATCTGCAGCCTTCTCTCCAGCTGCTCCTGACACACTCCCCACACTCTGCGCAACCCGAGCTACAACGGGCTCCCTGAATATGTCAAGACCCTTCTTGCTTCTCCTCGTTTGTACATACACGTTCTTCTGCCTGGAGAGCCACCACCTCCTTGTCTGCCTGGCAAGCTCTTCCTTCCTCCTTCAGTTTCAGCTGTCACTCCTCTGGTAAGTCTTCCTTATTTACCCAGGTACACACATTTTAACATTTTTCACATTGCTCTAACTACATCCACGGTCTGTCCTCCAGCAGACTGTGAGAATCCACTGAAGAGCAGGGACTCTGTTCTGATGTCCCCAGCACTTAGCAGAGGAGTCAGATACCTTTAACTTTGCCATCTGCGGTGGAGTCAATTCCAACTCATGGCAACTCCATATGTGTCAGAGTAGAAGTCTGCTTCATACGGTTTTCAGTGGCTGATTTTTGGGAAGTAGATCACCAGGCCTTTTTTCCAAGGTGCCTCTGGGTGGATATGAACTTTTACCCTTTCAGTTAGTAGCCGAGCACATTAACTGTTTGCACCACCCAGAGACTCCAGTCTGATACCTCCAAAAAAAAAAAACAAACCCAATCCTGTTGCTTTTGAGTCGATTCCAACTCATAGTGACCCTATAGGACACAGTAACATTGCCCCATAGGGCTTCCAAGGAGTGGCTGGTGGATTCGAACTGCCACCAAGGCTCCTAGTCTGATAACTACTAGGTGCTTAATAAAGGTGCTTGAGCAGCCAGGAGCTCAGCCGAGTAATTAAGTGCTTATGTGTTGCCGTTAGACTAATCTGGGTTCACACCCCAGACCTGGTAATCACTACCTGTGTGACCTTGAGAATCTTAATCTCTTTAAGCTTTAGTTTTCTCCTCTACAAAATAAATATAATAATACCCACCTCAGAGGGTTGTTGTGATGATAAAAAGTTTGAAGGAATGAAGTAAGACTTGAAAAAATTGTAGTTATTAATTTTGTCATCAGCAAGGAATAGTTAAAATATAATAAAACTTCATATATTTGTATCGAGGATGGAAACCATGGTGGTGTAGTGGTTAAGAGCTATGGCTGCTAGCCAAAACGTCAGCAATTGGAATCCATCAACCACTCCTTGGAAACCCTATGGGGCAGTTCTACTCTGTCCTATAGGGTCACTATGAGTCAGAATCGACTCAATGGCAGTGGGTTGGTTGGTATTGAGGATGTAACGAATAGAAAAGGGATGAGTCAGATGTAGGTAAATCACAGCAGGCTTTCTGGAGTAAGGGGATTTTAAAATTTAAAGGTTATATTGCAAATGAAAGTCACAGGAGGGAGAAAAAAAATACCTAAGGTAGAATTAATGACACCAGGAGTGGATAAATGACCAGATTAACATTCAAAGCTATTGAAAACCAAACCAAAACCAAACCCACTGCCTTCAAGTCGATTCCGGCTCATAGGGACTCTATAGGACAGAGCAGAACTGCCCCCATAGGGTTTCCAAGGCCATAAATCTTTATGAAAGCAGACTGCCACATCTTTCTCCAGCGGAGCCACTGGTGGGGGTTCGAACTGCTGACCTTTTGGTTAGCAGCCAAGTGCTTAACCACTGTACCACCAGGGCTCGTTAAGCCTATTGAAGGAGGTGACAAAATAATGATGCTGAGAGATAATGGCGGGAGACATTGAACAACAAACAGAGTAACCAAGATGGGACATGCACCCCAGTGAAAGCTCTTGAGCCCGCGGACTAAAGTGAGTACTGAAGATTTTTCATGAAGTTGTGTACAGGATCTTTTGAAGTAGGAAGAGATTTGGAAGCAGAGAGAACAGATAAGAAAAAGCAGTAATCCAGGAACTCCATGTGGATACTCGATGGCTCTCCCTTACAAATGTTAATAAGGTAATGCTAAATGAGTTTACTTTGGCATTTTTTTTTTTTTTTTTTTTGGAGTGTTATTAACACTTGCTGAGGAAAAGCCACTTACTGGCTCTGAAGCTGTAGCAACCAGAAAAACAGCTTTACTTCAAAATACCCAGAAGTGAGTTAATGGCCAATCCCAAAGGGGAGAAGTGCAAGCACTTTTCAAGCATTTGCTGATCAAGACTTTTGCATATCTGAGCTTCTACATATCAAAGGGGACTTCCTGCTGGGTTTGCTTATCCCCTTAACTAAGTCCTTGAATTTAAGGACAGGAGAAGTTCCTGAAAGTGGAGAATTTTGAATAGTGAGAAGTTGTATTCAGACCAATATATCTGCTCTTCCTTTTGGAAAATGAAGCAGCTAGGGTGGTATTAATTAAGCAAAATACTTCCTCACCTATATTCCAGATGACCTTTCAAAGGTGGTTGTAAAATTGGCAGGTATTGAAATTCGAATAAAAAGTGTCTTACCACTGTCATAAACGATTGCCATCCAAAGGTCAAAAGTCCCTCACCAAGAGGTCAGGTCACTAAGACCTGGCTTGCAAGGGTCTGAAAATTCTGCCAATAAGGCTGCATCCAGAATGTGGGATTGGATGAAACCCATGGGTGAGGGTGTAGCAAGAGAAAGATAATTAAGCTTATCTGACACGGTTCAAGAAATATGGGCTGTGGAATCTGCTGAACCTGAACATGTTTGGAAACATGACTTTAAACTTAGTTGTGTTGATAAGAATTTTATGTATCTCAGAGGGAGAAAATTGTGCTTGTCTCCATCTAAGGCCCAAGACATCAGTTTTATTGTTTGTTGCACAGACACATAATCTAATCCACTAGTGTGCTTTCTCTGGGTTGTGCTTAGTTGTGATGATATTCTGTACAAGTTTGACTCTGAAAAGGGATGAAACTAAGACCCGAGTGCCAACAATTTCCTAGCATTGTGTTCCAAATAATATTTTACAGGGACCAAAATTAGGCATGATTTACCCTAAGATATTGTATTTAAATACATATAAATTACACTTAAAACACTTTCTGTCTTGTGTTTTAACTTCTACTTTTCTTTTTATTTATGTTTTATTCTAAAGATTACATATTAACAGATTTAACCAAGACAATATATTTGGAACCGTTCATTAACAAATAACCAAATGGAGGTTTACAGTTAAAAATATAGACATACACCACACTTTGCTTTTAAAATATACTGGTTGTCTTAGTTATGTAGTGCTGCTATAACATAAATACCACGCATGGGTGGCTTTAACAAACAGAAGTTTATTCTCTCACAGTATAGAGGCTAGAAGTCCAAATTCAGGGTGCCAGCTCCAGGGGAAGGCTTTTTCTCTCTATAGGCTATGGGGGAAGATCTTTGTCATCAATCTTCCCCTGGGTCTTGGAGCTTCTCAGCATAGGACGTGCTCCACTCCTGACTCTTCTTGCTTGGTGATAATGAGGTCCCTCTCCTCTCTGCTTGCTTGTCTCTTTTACCTCAAAAGAAATTGACTACAATTTAATCCTGTAGATTGTGTCCTGCCTCATTAACATAACTGCCTCTAATCCTGCCTCATTAACATTGTAGCTACCCTATAAAACAGAGTAGAAATGCCCCCATAGCATTTCCAAGGAGCAGCTGGTGGATTCAAACTGCCGACCTTTTCATTAGCAGCTCAGCTCTTAGCCACTGTGCCACCAGAGCTCCATTAACATCATGGAGGTTAGGATTTACAACACATAGAATAATTACATCATATCACAAAATGGTGGACAACCATACAATACTGGAAATCATGGCCTAGCCAAGTGGATACACATTTTTAGGGGACACAATTCAATTTATAACAGTACCTCTCTTCTCCCATCTCTTCTTACTTGTTTAATCTCTTTTATATCTCAGAAGAGACTGATTTAAGACACACCCTACACTACTACTGTCTAATTAACATAACAAAGAAAACCCACTCCCAAATGGGATTATCACCACAGGTACAGGCATACCTCAGAGATATTGCAAGTTCAACTCCAGACCACCACAATAAAGCAAATAAAACAATAAAGGGAGTCACATGAATTTTTTGGTTTCCCAATGCGTATAAAAGTTATGTTTCCACTATACTGTAATCTATTAAGTGTGCAATAGCATTGTCTAAAAAACAATGTATATACCTTAATTGAAAAATACTTTATTGCTAAAAAATGCTAACCATCATCTGAGCCTTCAGCAAGTCATAATTTTTTTGCTGGTGGAGGGACTTGCCTTGATGTTGGTGGCTGCTAAAGGTTGGGGTGGCTGTGGCAATTTCTTAAAACAAACAATGAAGTTTACTACATCAATTGACTCTTTTTTTCATGAAAGATTTCTCTGTAGCATGTGATGCTGTTTGATAGCATTTTACCCACAGTAGAACTTCTTTCAAATTGGATTCAATCCTCTCAAACCCTGCAGCTGCTTTATCAATCAAGTGTATGTAATACTCTAAATCCTTTGTTGTCATTTCAATAATGTTCATAGCATCTTCACCAGGAGTAGATTCCATCTCAAGAAACCACTTTCTTTGCTCATCCATAAAAAGCAACTCCTCACCCATTAAAGTTTGATCATGAGATTGCAGCAATTCAGTCACATCTTCAGGCTCCACTTCTAATTCTAGTTCTCTTGCTCTTTTTACCACATCTGCAATTACTTCCTCCACTGAAGTCTTGAACCACTCAAAGTCATCCATAAGGGTTGGGATCAACTTCTTTCAAACTCCTGTTAATGTTGATATTTTAACCTTCTCCCATGTATCAAAAATGTTCTTAATAGCATCTAGAATGGTGAACATTTTCCAGAAAGTTTTCAGTTTACTTTGCCCAGATCTATAAGAGGAATCACTATCAATGGCACCTATAGCCTTATGAAATATCTTAAATAATAAGACTTGAAAGTTGAAATTACTCATTGATCCATGGGCTACAGAATGGATATTGTGTTAGCAGGCATGAAAACAATATTAATCTCCTTGTACATCTCCATCAGAGCTCTTAGGTGACCAGGTGCATTGTCAATGAGCAGTAATATTTTGAAAGGAATCTTTTCTTCTGAGTAGTAGGTCTCAACAGTGGACTTAAAATATTCAGTAAACCATGTTGTAAACAGATGTGCTGTCATCCAGGCTTTGCTGTTCCATTTACAGAACACAGGCAGAGTAGATTTAGCATAATTCGTAAGGGCCCCAGGATTTTCAGAATGGTAAATGAGCATTGGCTTCAACTTAAATCACCAGCTGCATTAGCCCCCTAACAAGAGATGCAGCCTGTCCTTTGAAGCTTTGAAGCCAAGCATTGACTTCTCCTCTCTAGCTATGAAAGTCCTAGATGGCATCTTTTTCCAATATAAGGCCGTTTCATCTACATTGAAAATCTTTTATTTAGTGTAGCCACTTTCATCAATTAGCGAGATCTTCTGCATAACTTGCTGCAGCTTCTACATCAACACTTACTGCTTCACCTTGTACTTTTATGTTATGGAGACAGCTTCTTTCCTTAAACCTCATTACCAGCCTTTGCTAGCTTCAAACTTTTCTTCTGCAGCTTCCTCACCTCTCTCAGCCTTCATAGAATTGAAGAGAGTTAGGGCCTTGCTCTGGATTAGGCTTTGGTTTAAGGGAATATTGTGGCTGGTTTGATCTTCTATCCAGACCACTAAAACATTCTCCATATCAGCAATAAGGCTGATTCACTTTCTCATCACTCATGTGTTCACTGGAGTAGCACTTTTAATTTCCTTCAAGAACTTTTCCTTTGCATTCACAACTTGGCTAACTATTTGGCACAAGAGGCCTAGCTTTCAGCCTATCTTGGCTTTCAACATGCCTTCCTCACTAAGTTTAATCATTTCTAACTTTTGATTTAAGATGAGAGACGTGCGACTCTACCTTTCACTTGAATATTTAGACACCATTGTAGGGTTATTAGTTGGCCTAATTTCAATATTGTCATGTCTCAGGGAATAGGAAGGCCCAAGGAGGGTGAGAAAGACAGGGAAATGGCCGGTTGGTGGAGCAGTCAGAATACACATAACATTTATCAATTAAGTTCGTCATCTTATATGGATGCAGTCATGGCACTCCCCCAAAATTACAATAGTAATATCAAAGACCCCTGATCACAGATCATCTAACAGATATACTAATGGAAAAAAAACTGAAATACTGCAAGAATTACCAAAATGTGACACAGAGACACGAAGTGAACACATGCTGTTTAAAAATGGTGCCAATAGACTTGCTGGACACAAGGTTACCACAAACCTTCAATTTGTACAAAACTCAATATCTGCAAAGTGCAATAAAACTAGGTATGCCTGTATCGGGGTTAAGATTTACAATGTATATTTTTGGGGGACACAATTCAATCCCTGACATTGATCAAAAATAACTATTATGATAACCTTACATTTTTAGGATGCTTTTTAGTTTACAGAGCATTTTCACATTATTATTCCATTTGATGCCCACTAGATACAACAGGGTCACTGATGGTTTAGTGGTAGAATTCTTGCCTTCCACGCCAGAGACCTGGGTTTGATTCCTGGCCAGTGCACCTCACGTGCAGCCACCACCTGTCTGTCAGTGGAGGCTTGTGTGTTGCTATGATGCCGAACAGGTTTTAGTGGAGCTTCTGGACTGAGATAGTCTAGGAAGAAAGACCTGGTGATCTACTTTCAAAAATCAGCCAATGAAAACCCTGTAGATCACAACATTGCAACATAGGAGTGGGCAGCGTTTCTTTCCTTTGTGCATGGGGCTCCCATGAATTGGGGGCCAACTCAGCTGCAGCTAACAACACCACGTACAACATACCATACATAAATAATCAAGTTAATTGTGAAACACTTTGGTATTAAATGGCACTTGGCCAAATTAAAGACAATGAGTCAGTTTTCCGTTTTTTTTTTTTTTGGCATGGGATTTTAATTAGCTCTAATAAGATTATGTATTTAATCCTTTGTGCACTGTATCAAAAATAAATCCATATGACCTAATGTTATTAAAATGTTATCATCTTTGGTTCCTCCTGCCTCTGGAATGTACCAGGCACCATTCAGAATATTGCCAAGTATGCGTAATACAGAACAACAGTATAAACACTGAGATGTAATTCTGTTGTCTTTTCGAGATCTACAACAGCAGAACTATTGATAATATATCTCAGGTTCAGCAAGATCCAATTTTCCTCTCCAAAATAAAAAGTCACTTCCAAGATTTAGACTTTTAGTTTACAAAATTATTCCCTTAAAAATACACAAGAAACAAAATTATTCCCTTAAAAATTACACACAAAAAATGCTAAGACTATAAAACACCAAAAATATGTGGCTATAAATAAGTTGTTGCCCTCTAAGAAATTGGTGTTTCATTAATCACTGTTTCAGACTGTTCATCCTGATCTGTATGTGCCTTTCAGTGTAATATATAGAGTAGTGAAAGTTGCATGCAATGATTAATATTTTCACCACAATAAGAAAAGTTATATTTGTGAGAGCAAATTAATTCTTGATCAGACAGCCCTAAAAAATGATGTTCTTATTGTGACAGTCCCTTTTTCAAATAACTCAGAGGAGTTCTGAAAGCTGGGTTCTTATCCTAAGAAACATGTTCAAGATACTTTCCTTTAGCCAGAGTCTGAGGCTTTTTTAGAGTAACACCAGACATTTGATCATGTTATACTGTTTAACCCAATATAGCTGAAGGATTTAAAATCTTACCATTTTACAGAAATTTATGCAATTGTTTTTTCAGTTTTAAAGAAAGGAGTCTAACTCAGCCATATGAATACAATCAATGTTATCCTAAACTCATATTCAATCTTGTATACATTTATATTATTTCATCTTCCTAAAATAAGTTTACAACTCTTCTTCACCTATATAAATCTTATCAACTGGGCAAATCCCCATTCACAGCCCATTGCCCTTGGGAAGTCTTACCTAACTACTCACTTCATTTAAAATATAGCATGCATGGCCTATACTAGTCATATTTCACTAGTTTATGTATGTTTCCCATGTGTTAGCCATGATTCCCCAACTAGATCTTAAACTCATCAAGGAGAATAGGGAAGGAAAGCAATACTAATCGACCTGCTGTAAGCAATGCAATGTGTTACATACTTATACACACTATCCCGGATAACCATCTACCATTCAAAGTCAAAGTTTTACATGTCTTCTATAACTTCCAAAATGCAGGGCACAATTGGTGTTAAAAAAAAAAAAAGCTTGCTCATTTGAAAAAAATTGTGTTTAAAGTCAAATTTCTCCATACCAAAAACTCATTACTATCAAGACGATTCCGACTCATAGTGACCCTATAGGACAGAGTAAAACTGTCCCATAGGATTTCCAAGCCTGTAATCTTTATGGGAGCAAGATGCCACATCTTTCTCCAGCAGAGTGGATGGTGGGTTCGAACCGCCAACCTTTCGGTTAGCAGCAGAGCTCTTAACTACTGTGCCACCAGGGCTCCTATTTCTCCCATACAGGTTATTATTTCTACTTAATTCTATTAGCCATTAGTAGAGGTCTATCCATCTACGATTACCCAGTTTTCACGTTCAGGTGAATTTTATTCTCATTTTTGTAAGGGTACAATTCACAGATTCAGAGAAGTATCATGAGATAGCAATAACGTTTACTTCGTCGTTTTTTTTTTTTTTTTTAATAAAGTCTTTTACTCTCCCCTCCTTTCCATCCAGGGACTTAACATTGAAGGAGGAGACTGTAGCACATTCTTAGTCCTATTGTTAAATCATGGACTCTGGACTAAAACTGCCTGGGTTCTGGTTCTACCAACTTACGAAGTTACTTAACCTTTCTAAGGCCCAGTTCCCTTATCTATAAAGTCAAGATAACAGTATATATGGCAAAGACATCTGTGATGATTAAATAACATTTATAAAATGCCTGGCCCATAATAATCCTCAGTAAATATCAGCTATTATTTTCTTATTATTTCACTTATAGTTTGTCATTCTTCATTTCCTGCAAGGTCTTAGGAAAACTAAAATCACAACCTACCCAAAGAACTGGGAGACATTTTAATGGAGTAGTGTAACAGTACAGTTTATATTACTCAAATTGGCTGAACAGCTTTAAGCCCTGAGCTCCACCAAGCAGCAATCAATGAACCCACTCCACCAGCTTTAAACGGCTCTGTTCAACGAGTCACATTGCTCATTTGCATTTTTTAAATTTTCCTAAAAATTTAAAAATACTTAATATTTCTCTTCCTCAGTTTGTATGTAAGCACATATGTTTCTGCTTCTCTGTCTTCAGGATGATCTGTAAATCCATAAGCACTTTTGAGAAGGTAGTATTTTTCCATAGTAATACATATTAGCATTTTGATTCTTGAGAATGAATGGGCTCTAAGAAGCAAATACAGGAATCAGAGCATTGATCCTGTGATGGTTAATTTTATGTGTCAATTTAGGTAGGCTATGGTGCCCAATTGTTTGGTCAAACACTAGTCTAGATGTTGCTGTGAAGCTATTTTGTAGATGGGATAAACATTTACAATCAGTTGACTTTAAGCAAAGGAGATTACCCTCAATGGACAGTATCCAACCAAATCTGAACCAACGGGTTTGGTTTTACAGGATAGTATAGGTATAAAGGAGCCCTGGTGGCACAGTAGTTAAGAGCTCAGACTGCTAACCAAAAGGTCAGCAGTTCAAATCCACCAGCTGCTCCTTGGAAACCCTGTGGTACAGTTCTACTCTGGCCAATAGGGTTGCTATGAGTCAGAATCCATTCAGCAGCAATGGGGATTTTAAAAAACCAAACCAAACCCGTTGACGTCATGTCAATTCTGACTCATAGCAACCCTACAGGCCAGAGTAGAACTGTCCCACAGGGTTTCCAAGGGGCACCTGGTGGATTTGAACCACCAACCTTCTGGTTAGCAGCCGTAGCACTTAAACACTATGCCACCAGGGTTTCCACAATGGGGATAGGTATAAATATATAGATTCCCTTTTATTAGCTCATTTAATCATGACAAAAACCTAGTCCCATTTTACAGATGGAGCCCTGGTGGCGTAGTGGTTAAGAGCTCAGCTGCTAACCAAAAGGTCAGCAGTTCAAATACACCAGCCGCTCCTTGGAAACCCTATGAGGCAGTTCTACTCTGTCCTATAGGGTCACTATGAGTTGGAACCAACTCAACCGTACCTAACAACAATAACAACATTTTACAAATAAGTTGAAAGCCATGGAATGTAAAGGATTTGCTTGAGGGCAGAACTGGCAAATTTGTCACAATTGCCTTCAGCCAAAGAAGCTGCTCCTCCTCTGTGCTCCTATACATTTCTGTTCATACCTCTATGGTAGTTCTTAGCCGCTAATCCTGAAAGTATCTGTCTGTATGTGTCCCATCTGCAGTTCTAGCTTGGATTCCTTCCTGAGGTTAAGAACTCTATAGTCTCAGAATTTGATATGTTTCTTGATATTCAAATGTTTCCTGAATAAATGAAGCAATCTATCAATGAAAAAGTTACTGATTTAAGAAGGAAAGCAAACATAAACTAACATTTACTGAGCACTTACTATTCACCAGACATTGTGCTAGATTCTACAAACTTTATTCAAGAAGAATTATTTAATGAGGTTTATCAAAACTCCCTGAGGTTACATAGATTATATAAAATATAACACAAATTTATAATACTTTTACCAAGTGAAGTCAACTTTTAAACTTTCAAGAATCAGATGCTTGCTGAAGACTTATTGTACAAACTGTTGAAGGTGCAACTCTCTTACCTGGGTCTTGTTAACAAAGAAAAAAAAAAAAAATCAGTGGCAGCCAAGCTACAGTCAGAGCAAAGGGAGTAAGGGCAGCCAATTTGTTCTCTACACAGATGTACACCCAGCAGTCTCTGCATTTCTTTTATTCATGGACGTGGAGGGAAAAAGTCTCCTTATTTTGCTGTGTTCCCTGTTTTATTTTAGGCTCTTTTGGTTGCAAGTAACAGTCTAGCTCAACTTAGCTTAAGCAAAAGGAGATTTTATTATAAGAATTCAGGAGAGCCTCACAAACTATGCATCTAAAGGAATTGGAATTAATAATAAAAGCTGTTAGGAACCCAGTCAATGACTCTCTCAGTATATGGTCTCTTGCCCCTGATTCTCTTTGCCTGTGTGTGTCATTCCTCACGGTTGCTTCTCTGCTTCTTTTTCCACATGGCGGGAGATGGGTGGTTGCCCAACATCTATGGACGTTTTGCATATCACTCATCTCCAGCCATTTTAGAGACTAACTAGATGACTCTGAATATCAGTTCCTTGGTATACAGGCAGTCCCCAGGTTATAAATGTTCGACTTTAAACGTTCACCTTATGGACAACTCGTACTTGTCCTCTAATGTTATGTGAATTTGCCCTTACTTTGAAACAGTTGAGCCAACCCCTACTCACAACAAATTCTTCATCACAATCACCTCACCTGCTGCATGTGCAGCTTTAAAATCATTGAAAAGGCTTCAAGCTTTTTCTTGCAGTAAAGTAAGGCTAAATAAGAATCATAGGCACCTGTTTGGACTTAACCTACAAATTTGACTTAAAGACACACTTAGGAACGGATCTCGTTCATAACCCAGGGACTGCCTATACTGATTGGCTCGGGATGGTCAGGTGTCCATTGTGAGGTAATAAACAGCACCAAAGTGGCAAAGATCTTGCAGCAAAAAAAGGGCAGCTGGACACCTAGGGGTGAATTTCTCAGAGAAAGGAGGTAGATGTCAACTGAGCAGACACCCCAATAATTGTCTATCCCATATATGTTCTTAATCAAATTTGTTCTAACACAGAATACAGAGGGTCTGTGTGTGTATGCACATGTCTATCTTCATTGTACATGCAGACAGGCTGTGCCTCAAACTTCCAGGCAGCCATAGATGGCCAGGAAGGAGACACATACATCCACTGGCATCAACCACTCTATGGGTGCTATGCTCATTTGTGATTGAACCAGGCACAAAAGATACTTACACGGCGTTGACAAAGTGAAAGCCATTACGAGTTTGGCTGCTAACCAAAAGGTTAGCAGTTTGAATCCACCAGCCACTCCTTGGAAACCCTATGGGGCAGTTCTACTCTGTCCTATACAGTCACTAGGAGTCAGAATCAACTCAACAGCAACAGGTATAGGAAGCAAACTCCCCCAAAAAACCACAGCCGTCAAGTCAATTCCAACCCTAGAAACCCTATAGGACAGAACAGAACTGCCCCATAGGGTTTCCTAGGCTGTAATCTTTACAGAAGCAGATTGCCACATCTTTCTCCCACGAGTGGCTGGTGGGTTTGAATCACCGACCTTTTAGTTAGCAGCTGTCAGGGCTTCTTATAGAAAGCAAATATTAAACGACAGATTCTCAAGGGGGTAATGCTTACCCTTCCCCCAATTACTCACGTCCATTCTTATGTTGTTGGGAAGGTGTGCCATGGTTCAGGTCAGATGCTGTGTTCATGTCACCACTGCCTCCAGCTGCCACAACACTGCATGGGGGCCTACATGGCTCCAAGGCTTCTGCTCTGCTGCTGGGCCTCAATCAGCTTTGCCCCACCGGCAGGAAGACCCTCACACAGAATCTCCTGAGCCTCTGTTACTGGGTCCTTCTAAGCCTCTGCTGCTGTCTCCTGAGATGTTACCTGGCCCTGCGGAGCTCTCTTGCCACCATAGTACCCAGGCCCCCACTGCCCCGGGTGGGGGGAGGTGTACAACCGCTGCACAGGGCACACTCAGGCCTCTCTTCCCCTGTACAAGCAAGTGATACAGCTCTTTCAGCTCTGCTGGCAAGCTTCCTGCCCAGAGATGTCCAGCTCTACACTGCTGTAGGAGGACCCTGCATAGACAACCCCTGGTTGGGGCACACTCAGGCCTCTCCCCTGCATGGGCAAGTATTACAGCTCTTTTTCACTCAGTGGGCAGGGCAGGCCCACTGTTGCTGTCTCTCACTAACTTCAGCGTTTGCTCTTTCTTCTGGGTCTAGGAGGTTCTCAGTGCTGGGACCTCAGGTCCTTGGTCCAAGGGACTTCTCTGCTCTGGACTCTTCTTCTTGACTGTAATGAGTTTCCTTTCAACCTCTGTGGGATTAGCTCTTATAAGACTAGCCAGATGGCAAAACTGACTAATCCCCTTGGTAGATCACAGTCCCATTATTTGCATAGTCCAATCCCTACAAGAGCTTTATGTACCTTATTTGCATAGCCTCAGCCAATCGTTTTGTGGGAGTTATAAGACCATAGCAAGAAAGGCCGTATAAAAGCAATTTACTGAACCACAATATGCTATAATTTTATCAGATATTCAAAATACACAATACTAAGAAGAGTCAATTTCCCAATGAGTTTGCGTTAAATTCAATTTTAAAAATTTAGACCACTGTTTTCTAGCCACTATAAAAATCATTAGGGATGATTGAAGCCACCTCTTCTCTGGTTGTTATGTAATTTTCTCCACTTTTCCAAGCAGAGTAACATTTTTACTTCAATGAAACTAGCACTAAAGAAAATCTGAAGAGGAAATGTCTTTTCTTATTACATTATAATCATGTCTGTGTCATAACAGAGTAGCTAAATGAAATGGACATACTCAAATCACTGTAGGACCAAATTAGCAAATTGAATCATTTTGGTGTGTTCACAGAATAAACTGTAACCTCAGGAGAGGCATGCTCCAGTACACAGAGGCTTCACATAAGAAGAGCCTCTATTTAAAGACATAATTGGACATGGATGAAGGGGCAGGGCAGAAAGTGCCCAAACCCTTCTATAATTTTGCCAAGTTCAAAATAATCAGCCTCCAACCAAAAACCAAAACCAAATCCGTTGCCATCGAGTCAATTCTGACTCATAGCAACCCTACAGGACACAGTAGAACTGCCCCATAGGGTTTCCAAGGAGCAGCTGGTAGATTCAAACTGCCGACCTTTTGGTTAGTAGCTGAGCTCTTAACCACTGTGCCACCAGGGGTCCAATTAGCCACTGGCCTTTAAAAATAGGCATAACCATTACATTGAACCTATTTTATACATAAATAAATTTGTAAAAATAAGATCACTCTAAGAAATTGCAGTTTTCAGTTTTCTTAAGGTAAGCAATCCCTCAAAGTTAGCTGACCAAAAACTTTTGTAACTAGACAATAAACTGGGTGTGCGCCCTTCCCATTGGCTGACCCTAGCCAGTTGTCAAGGAAGTATGAGAAATACAGTTACTCTTATATAGAGCAGGGCACAAGGATTTTGGGGAATAGATCCGAGAGTACACAGCTAAACGACAATCAAGAGACAGTTTTCAGGGAAATGCTTTCTAAACAAATTAACACTCTGACAGGAGAGAACTAGGGGTTACAGTGTGAGTCAATACCTTAGAGCAAAGACTAATTTTTATTTTTTATTTTTCCAGGAATGGGGAAAAGAGGGCCTGCTTGCTTATCCCTTTCCCACCCCTTCCCTACATACCATAAAGTGCATATGCTATTCTTTATGTAAAATCTACTCCACTATGAAGAATTGTCAGTAAGCATGCCACCTCTCACAAGTCCCTCGCAGAGAACACCCACTTCAGTATTTTGTTTTTTATTTTACTCACAACAATGAGTGAACAACCAAAGAACACAATCCATGTGAGGAAAACCAGAGGGTTAAAAAAAAAACTAGGATGGACAAAAAGAAAAAATGACCCCAGAGAAAATGGAAATAATTCACTGAACAGAATTATAATTGGTCTCTTCAGAGACATTCAAGAATATGTTTCCCTCCACAAATCAAAAACACTGGAAATAACAAATGTTGGAGAGGCTGCAGGGAGACTGGAACTCTTATGCACTGCTGGTGGGAATACAAAATGATACAATCATTTTGGAAAATGATATGGTGCTTCCACAGAAAGTTAGAAATACAAATGCCATACGATCCAGCAATCCCACTCCTAGGAATATATCCCAGAGAAATAAGGGCCGTCACATGAATAGACATATGCACACCCATGTTTGTTGCAGCATTGTTCACAATAGCAAAAAGATGGAAACAACCTAGATGCCCATCAACAGAAGAATGGATAAACAAACTATGGTACACACAATGGAGTATTATGCAATGATAAAGAACAATGATGTATCTGTGAAGCATCTCATAATGTGGATGAAACTGGAGGACATTATGCTAAGTGAAATAAGTCAATCACAAAAGGACAAATATTGTATGAGACCTCTATTGTAAAAACTCATGAAAAAGCCTACGCACAAAAAGTAACAATCTTTGCTGGTTATGAGGGATGGGGGGTGGATACTAAATAGACTATAGATAAGTGGTAACTTTGGTGAAGGGTGAGATAGTACACAGTACTGGGGAAGCCAGTACAACTTGTACAAGGAAAGGTCATGGAAGCTCCATAGACACATCCAAACACCCTGAGGGACTGAATTGCTGGGCAGAGGGCTATGGGGACCACGGTCTCAGGGAACATCTAGCTCAATTGGCATAACAGTTTGTAAAGAAAATGTTCTACATTCTACCTTGGTGAGTAGCATCTGGGGTCTTAAAAGCCTGTGAGCAGCCATCTAAGACTCTCCAGTGGTCTCACCCCCTCAGCAGCAAGGGAGAATGAAGAAAACAAGATACAAGGAAAAGATTAGTCCAAAGGACTAATGGACCACGACTACCACGGCCTTGAGCACACTGAGTCCAGTACAACTAGATGGTGACCGACTACCACCACTGACTACTCTGACCAGGATCACAACAGAGGGTCCCAGACAGAGCTGGAGAAAAATGTAGAACAAAATTCTAACTCACAAAAAAAGACCAGACTCATTGGCCCGACAGAGACTGGAGAAACCCCGAGAATATGGCCCCCGAACACCCTTTTAGCTCAGTAATGAAGTCATTCCGAGGTTCACTATTCACCTAAAAATTAGAAAGCCCCATAAAACAAAACAAGACTAATGGGTCACAACAGTCCAGGGACAAGGACTAGAAGGCAGGAGGGGACAGGAAAGCTGGTAATAGGGAATGCAAGGTTGAGAAGGGAGAGTGTTGACATGTCGTGGGGTTGTTAACCATTGCCATAAAACAATATGTATATTAACTGTTTCATGAGAAACCATTTGTTCTGTAAACCTTCATCTAAAGTACAAGAAAAAAAAAAATAGAATATGTTGCCCTCAAAAAGCAATCATACTCAAGAAGAGATTACTATGAAAAAGGAGCAATTAGAAAATGAAAGTTCTTGGAAATTAAATATATGGCTGGCAAATTTTAAAAAATGTATAGAAGTGCTGGACTATAAGTCAGTAAGTCTTATTCTAGAATATAGAATTTCAAAGATAAAAAAATATGAAAAACATAGATATGGAGTCTCAGTCAGGAAGTTGAACATCCCCATCTAATTCCAAAATTAGAATAACCAACCAAACAAACAAACAAAATAAAACTAAATCTGTTGCCATGGAGTCAATTCTGACTCATAATGACCCTACAGAACAGAGAATTGCCCCACAGGGTTTCCAAGGAGCAGCTGATGGATTGAACCACTGACCTTTTGGATAGCAGCCATGCTCTTAACCACTGCGCCACCAGGCCTCCAAAATTAGAACAGAAAAAACAAAAATAAGATGAAGCAAAAGAAAATGCAGGAGGCAGAGAAGAAGGATAAGGCACAAATTTCCCAGAACTGAAGACACGCGGAAGTGCTCATGGAGATCTAAGATGAAAGACCCATATCTAGACAACAACCAGACCTAGACATGATGTGAAAAGGCAATCAAGAGATCCTTTAGAGCTCTCAGTGTGAGGGTAAATAAAAATATGAGGCTATAAGATAAAAACATTTTCAAACACACAGTGAGTTATCTCCCATTTATCTTTTCTGACAAAAACTAATTATAGTTTTTTTTTCAAGTCAACAAAAAATGAATACAAGAAGGAGAAGCCATAGAATCCAAAAAAAAACAAAGCACCCAACACAAGAGTGCAATGAAAACAAATTCCTGCAGAGTAGGCTCTGGTGGGTGAGAAGAAAAATGGTCAAAATGTAACAGAGAGAGCTGTGACCACAATGTTTTCAAGAATAAATGGATTAACTTCAACATATAGTAGCTAAAAGGTAGGCTTATTTTGGTAATAAAATAAAGACTTATGCTTCTTTTGTCGATAAGGAAAAGAAAAAGGAATTTAGAAACTCCTGAAAGGGCAAAAATCTATACACAAGGAAGTCATGGGCCAAATATGAAGAAAAGTGCAACATGAAATGGTTGTGAGCTACGCATGGAGTGTAAGAAAAGAACGTAAGAGAATCCACCTGACCTTCACTTTTGGAACATCGTTCATCAAATGGCCCAGGTTCAGTCAAACAGGGTCACATGACTCTACTCAGTTCTGTGGTGATTAATAATTACTATATTGTAATACTGAAAATATTAACTGGGTTTAGATTTTAGAATCCAAACTGGAGAAGCATTAAATATTTGTTTTTGTTGTTAGTTGCCATGAAGTCGGCTCCAACTCATTACAACATTTGTGTAACAGAACTAAATGTCTGATCCTGTGCCATCTCCATGATCTTTCATGTGCTTGAGTCCATTGTCTCCACTATTGTGTCACTTCATCTTATTAAGGTTTACCTCTACCTTACCAAAGATGATGTCCTTTTTTAGCAATTGGTCTTCCCTTAAGGATGAGTCCAAAATAAGATAGCCGAAGTCTGTTCATCCTCACCTCTAAGGAACGTTCTGGCTGTATTTCTTCTAAGACTGATTAGTTCATTCTTTTGGAAGTTCAGGGTATACTCAATATCTTCACCAGCACCACAATTCAAATGCACCCATTTTTCTTCTGTTTATTTTATTTTTTTCATTATCCAACTTTCACATGCCTATGAAGCCATTGAAAGACCATGCCTTGGGTCAGGCACACCTTAGTCAGTAAAGTAACATTACTACTTTTTAAAAATTTAAAGAGATCTTTTGCAGCAGATTTGCCCGGCGCAAGGCATCGTTTGATTTCTTGACTGCTGCTTCCATGCACGTTAAATATTTAATTAATTATAATATTAGTACAAAATTTAAATAGTTTAAACTTTATCAAAGCAAAAACAATGGCACAGCTAATACAGCTAAAGAAGTATAGAGGAGGAAGAGGAAAGATGTACAGAAGCACTAATTTTCTTATCTTGATAATGGGATCTAAGGTGTCAATGTCAACTCTGATGAATAAAAAAATAAAGTTTCATAATAGCATGACTAATACAAATTTAAGGGAGAGAAATCAAATAGAAGTAAGGAGAGAGTGTAAGCGAGCAAACTGATCAGCTTTTATGTGAAAAAATAAACAGATGCCATTTTCAATTGTAAATTTGGGAGTTTACAATTTTTGACCCGTTTAAAGTTGTTCCATAGAAACCAGAGGTATGAACGTATGGTTTAGCACAGGAGTTGCAAGTTGGTGGCCCACAAGCCAATTCTGCAGAACGGACTTGTTTGTTTGTTCATGTTTTGTTTTTCATGAAATGTTTGTAAATATTCAGAAATTTTGTTAAAAAAAAAATCAGATTTCTGGTTTCCCTTGAAAAAATTGGAAGAAAGATCTAGCACCACTGAGGCTGCATTCCTGAGCAGGAGCAACTGGCCAGATCTGGGGAGCAGCCTTCCCTTGGATGGAGCCTGTTACAAGTAACCTGCTTTATCTGCTTATATTGCCTGCCCGGCCTCTATGAGATTGTTAGTTATGATCCTTCATCTGGAGTTACAGAGTTAAATACCAGAAGGACTACACATGGTTCAAGGTTGATTCCCCTGGGGACATGGGATCAAGGATGAAAAGGACGTAGGTTGGGAGATAATCATCTTTCATTTCTACCCTTCAGTACAGTTTGAACTAGCCCTTTTTTTTTTCAAAGAGTGTTTATACTGTCTGGTCTGGCCTTGGCCTTGACCACAGACTTATTCAGATATGAAGCTCCAAAAGGAATGAAAAGACCCTTATGCTAATTAAAGGGTAAAAGTACAAACAGGAAAATAACTTTGAAGGGAATAGTTCAGTGCCAGGAGCCCGTGGGTGCTATCAAAAAATAATAAAACAAAAATGTCAGAACAACCCATCTGCCTGGTTGAAGTAATGTTGCTCTGATCCTGCTTGAGGCAGACTGTTGGCCCCACAAATAATCCTGTGCTCCCTTATATTTCCCAGCCTTCCTTGAAGTATATTGCAATGATGTGACTGGACTCTAGCTGATGGATGTAGGCAAATGTGATGTAAGCCATTTCCAAGCTTGACCCATAAACTATTTCCAAGCAATTCTTCAGATCTCTCTTTCCCTTCCTCAGCAACTTGGAATCCAGGTGTTCAAAATGTCTTACCTAAAAGGTAGACCTATCTTAGACTGTGATACGAGCAAGAAATAAGCCTTTGTTGTGTTAAGCTATTCAGATTGTGAGGACTGTCTGTTACAGCAGTTATTATTAATTACCTAAACCAGTGGTTGTCGAATTTAGCACGTTTCAAAATCACCAGACGGGCTTGTTAAAATAGATCACTCCCAGGTGATTTAATATTCAGAATACCAGATACCAGCATTGAAGCAGTGCTTACTGAAACTTGACTACATTAAAATGACAATGTCAGAAGAATGGGTGATATGCCAGATTTCCAAAAGGTAATACAATGGTGCACTTGTCTGAACTGAGATGACTATAAGCAGTCTGGAAAGTGATGACTTAAAGTTACTTTGAAGCACAGTTTCCATTGCAACATAATTATGAACTTCTGGGAAGGGCAGATAGATCAACCTCCTCTGATGTCACCCTTGTTGAGTAAAAGTCCTGGGTCAGACTGCAGGTGAAAATACAGTATAGAAAACATGACCAGACACTTCACACAATAGTTCAGTCATGTTGTGAGAAAGTCACATATTAGACTCATGAACTACACGCACACTGCCCATGTGCTCATCTCTGACAATTCTTCATTTTAGAATAGGAACAATAATGAAAAGGTAACTGTCACAGGAGAGAAAATACCCAATAGGAATCTCATGGTTTTATGCCAAGACTATTGGAAGAAAAATGAATGCATTTCTAATGACCTAAGAGTGGCAGACTCAACACTAGAATTAAAAGTAGTGGTTAGACAAAACTCAATTTTCTTCTTTTATTCTTTCAAGTACAGAAAGTGTGCATCTATGTAGTGGATATGTCTACAATTTCAATTACTACTGAGGTGAAATTTGAATAACATAAAATTAACCATCTTAAGTGTACAATTTGGTGGAATTTAGTACATTAACAATGCTGTGCAACCATCACCCCTTTCTAGTTCCAAAACATTTTCACGAGACCCTGTACCCATTAAGCAGTCAGTCCCATTTCTCTCTTTCCCCAGCTCCTGGTAATTACTAATCTGCTTTCTGTCTCTCTGGATTTACCTACTCCATATATTTCAAATAAAGAAAATCATATAGTATGTGGCCTTTTGCGTCTGATTTCTTTCACTTGGCATAAGGCTTTTGAGGTTCATCCACATTCTAGCATGTATCAGTACTTCATTTCTTTTTATGGCTGAATAATATACTTTTGTATGGATATACCACAATGTGTTTACCCATTCACTCACTGACAAGCATTTGGGTTACTTCCACCTTTTGGCTATTGTGGGTAGTGCTGCTGGGAACATTTGCTAAGAGTATTTGTTTGAATACCTGTTTTCAATTCTTTGGGGTATACACCTAGGAGTATATACCATTATATAGCCTAGTAAGAGTCCCTGGGTAGTACAAACAGTTCAGTGCTCGACTACCAACCAAAAGGTTGGCATTTTGAGTCCACTCAGAGGCTCCTTACAAGAAAGACCTGGCAATCTGCTTCCAAAAGGTCACAGCCCTGAAAATCCTATGGAGTGTGGTTCTACTCTGCAACATATGGTATCGTCATGAGTTGGAATCAACTTAATGACAACTCTTATATATATATATATATATGTATATATATATAAATATAAATATCCTAGTACATACACGTGGTGCAAATAGTGAACACATACAGCTGCTAACCAAAAGGTTGGAGGCTTGAGTCCACCCAGAGGTGCTTCAGAAGAAATGTCTGGCTATCAGTGGTTGAAAACCCTATGGAGCACAGCTCTACTCTGACACATATGGAGTCGTCATGATTCAGAATCAACTTGACGGCAACTGGTTATGGTACGTCTATGTTTAAATTTTTGAGGAACCACCAAACTGTTTTCCACAGAGGCTACAGCATTTTACATTTCTCCCCACAGTATTTTTTGAGGATATTTTCACAACCGTTGTTTTACCATACTGCCAAATCTGTCACTGTTCCTTCTAGATAAAGGTAATTTTGCATCCTCATCAGCGACCTTCGTCTTCTCTATAGCCTGTATCACAAGGCACACAGAGTAGTCTTTCTTTTTATGTAAAAGATTGAGACTTCTTTTTCCTTCATGTTTGACTTACTAATATTTAATTTGCTAATTATCTTACAATAAATTAGCCATGTTTTCTAGGAGCCACCTTATCTATTTCATTTCCTTCTCTTTATTTCTTGCAAAGACCCTGTCACAGAAGCATTCCTGCGTGAGTATCACTTTTAATATTCCTGAGGAGAACTCTGTTACTGTAAGATATTGACAATCTAATCAGAATGGTTTGATTACACTATTTGATTTTTCCATTCTCTTTGCAATCCAGAGGGATACTTGAATTGGTGTTATTATCTCTTCACATAGTATTTTTTACTTTCCTCATTTAACAGCTGTCTGTTGCCCTTAATTATATAGGTTCAAAAAAAAAATCTGGATTTCCTCTGTCCTCTTGTGGCAATTCAAACAGTAGAAATGAATGATGACCTCTGAGACTATGGCCTTAAGACACCCTTTTGAACTGGAACTGAAGCCCTTCATGGAGACCACCTTTCAGCCAAACCATAGACAGGTAAATAAAATAAATAACACTCGAGAGGAACGTGCTCCTTGGAACAATCAATTATACAAGATCAAAAGGGCAACATTTGCCCAAAAGCTAAGATGAGAAGGCAGGAAGGGGTAGAAAATCAGGACAAAGGGAAACTAGGACAGAAATGGAGAGAGTGCTGACACATTGTGGGGAATAAAACCAATGTCATGGAACACTTTATGAACAAACTATCAAATGGGAAACTAATTTGCTCTGTAAACTTTCACCTATAAAATAAAATAAAATAAAAATACAATAAAAAATTTAAAAAACAGAGATGAATGATGAACTAAAACACTAAAATAGATTTCAGTAAAGTTTGATGTTCTAAAATTTTAAAAATTTCGAACTGTTCAGAAAAAGATAGATTTTATTCTATTTAATTTGTTCATATTATTTTTAGAGTAAATATTTATTAAGGATCTACTATCTACAAAACGGACCCTGTGGTGCAGTGGTTAACTGTTTGGCTGTGAACCAAAAAGTCGACAGTTCAAATCCACCAGGTGCTCCTTGGAAACCCCATAAACCAGTTCTACTCTGTCCTATAGGGTTGCTATGAGTCAGAATCAACTTGACGGCAATGGGTTTGGTTTTTGGTTTATCTACAAAACACTGTGTTAAGTGCTGGGGAAGATTCAAATATCAGTGAGATGCAATCTCTACTTCGTTTAAGTCTTAGAAGTAAGATGAGTTCATAATTAGCTACGTTTCTAATGGTAAATGTTAAGTTCCATAGGAAAAGTAGAACCTAAAAGCTATTTATCTGAAGACAGATCATTTGCAAGATGAATCAGTGACAGTTTCATGGAGAAGGAGACCTCTGAACTAGTTCTTGTAGAAGTGTAGGATATTGATTGTAGAGAAGGCAAGAGTCGATGGGAGGTGGCAGCACTATATGGAGCATATTTGGGGTGATGAGTAACTTTTGGGGATAGCTATAAAAACCATATAACCAAAGAACCAGTACTGTCAAGTTGACTCCAACTCATGGTGACCCCATGTGTGCCAGAATAGAACTGTGCTCCATAGGATTTTCAGTGGTTGTGATCTTTTAGAAATAGATCACCAGACCTTCCTTCCAAGGCACTTCTAGGTAGATCTGAATCACCAACATTTTGGTTAGTAGCTGAGCACTTAACCATTTGCACCACCCAGGGTCTCCAAAGACAATATAGTATATCATTAGCACAAGCCTGAAAAAGGTGAATTGGTGCTAGATTATAGAAATTTCAATGCAAGATTGAGGAGTTTGAAATTTACGCTATGACCCCTGAAAGCATGACAGAGAAGTGAGCAAATTACAGTTTTGTTTTAGGAAGATTGATCTGATATTTGGGTATATACAAAATATAATAAATGAAGGAAAGTCTGAAAATAGGGTTAGTGGGATACTTATGGGAAAGAAATTGTGGGGATCAAAGAAGAGGAAGAAATCAAAGATGACTCTGAAGTTGAGACCTAGATAACTGGGTGGATGATAAGTCCATATATAACAAAAGGGAAGGCAGGACAAGGAAGTTGTTTGGGGCAAGAAGTCACCATAGACTTGTTGAGTTAAAAATGCCAAGTTGGATATAGTAGGGGAAATGCAGAACAGGCAAATGCAAAAATGGAGCTAGAGCTCAAAAAAGAGTTAGAGTTACAGATTTGGAAAATGATGGTTAAAGCCACAATGGATGACTGAAATAATCAAGTGAAAGACTATGGTGACAGACAGGAAGAGGGCTAAAAATTACTCAGGACAAGCATTACCCCATTTAATTCATTTAAGATAAATTAAAGCACTAAGACTGTTGCAGCTCCCTGAACCTCCATAAGAGGTTCCGGAACACTCCATAGAGGGAGTGGTCAACAGCATCAAATGTTACAGAAAGAGTTAGATCTGGGAATTTCTGTTTGCACTTGTGATTAAAGTCACAATTGAGAGAATCTATAGCCTTTTTATTTCCTCAAGTCAAGTGTAGATTTGGCAGTTAACTAGGTCATCTGATAGGGTCAAAAAACAAACTAAATAGCTTGCAACTTCCAAATCTACCGGAAGTCTGAATTATTTATTCTAAATTGCTATATTGTTTTATAACTACTTATCTTTTCACTAAACTCCAAGCTCCTTAAGGGTAGGCTTTGTTCATATAAGCGTTTGGCCCTTAAAAGAAGCTTAAACATTTTTTTGTTAAATACAGTAGTATAGATCTTCAACCATTTGAAGGAGTGATTAGGACTAAAAGAAGAGTCAAGGATTCAGTATAATGTTTGTTCCAGTGCCAGCAGAACACTGAAGAAGGAAGAGCTAGTGATGATAGAAATGATTTAGAGATTCTTGGATTAATGATGAGTCAACCTTCCCATAGCTACCATAAAGACACGCTTCATGGATTAATTAACTATTATTCTCATTTTGCATATGGGTTTACAGAGGCAGACAGGTTAAGTCACTTCTAGAAGATCATGATGTGTCAGCAAGAGATCAAAGCCTGGCGGAACAGGCTTACCACTTAGAGCTTGTGACTTGTATGTGTAACCTAATAGAGAGGTTCCAAACTTCCTAAAACTATGACTTCACTTCTTAGATGATGAGTTGTTAAAGTTTTCTCTGGGATTGTTTTACATGGGAAACTCAGGTGAGGGGCGTGGGGGGGATGCACTTTTAAGTGACAAAGAATTGCAACAGCAGCTATTGTTTTTGAAGAAATCATATCTGGCCTTCTGGGATTCTTTTTGATGGGAAGATAAAACATTTCTCAACTGCCCCCCTTCAGAAATAAACATTCACCACATAATGAACAAATATGGGACAAAAATATATTGTCTTGTGTTTTGTCTACCACCTTCAATATGATTAAGTGGCTCTCTGCTTCCATTTGTAAGAGATTGTTTATTAGATATTGGTTTAAAAGGCTCATTTCTTGAATAACAATGGGAGTACATTGAGAAGAAGCTACCCTACTGCTTCTTTTTCAATTTGCCCCCTGCAATCTTGTCACAGGGCACAGAAGAGTTAATTTGAGGCCCAGACAGTCCCCTGCTGATCCAGTAATGAGTGAGAGCTACAGCTGAATGTCAATAGCTTGTTGTGAACTTGGGTAACCCAGCTGAGCCCTCTGCTTGCCAGAGCTGGAGGAGGTAATCAGCTTGACCTGTGTGACCTTCCTGAGGCTCTACTCTGTCCTGCATCAAGAAGCCTCTTTGCATATCACTCCTACAAGCTGCTCAGTTGAAACCCTTTTAGGAGAAAGAACCTGAGCCAGCCTCAAGAGGAAACACATCAGTCAATGCTGCTTATAGGTTGCACAATACAGTAGGTGCTTTTAAAAAAAAAAAGAAAAGAAAAGAAAAAATTAATGGGAACACATCCTGGAAGCCTCAAAAAGATTTCCAAGAACAGCTATGACATCTGCCCTTCCAGTGTTATTAAAATAAATTGAAGGTTATATAACAGTTCTGTCAGCACTTCACATTTCTCTGTGGAGTTGTGTTTCATCAAATGCTTTCACCTTTCTGGGTTTGGTAAATTGATTTACTTTTGTTTCATTGTTTACTTGTCACTGTTTGCATTGCATAGTCCCAAGGATGCCATATACACGATGCTCAAATTATAGATTAAGAGTATATTTCATAACATTTTCAATGAATTCCTAAGCAGTGTTTCAGCCTTATTCTGTTCAATAAAAGAAACTTGAACAATAACTTAAACTCCTGTCTGTCTGTGTGTGTCTAAATATATTGTTATTAAAAGGATGGTCTTATTCATAAGATGAAGAGAGTGAATGCTAATTCTGCTGTTAGACTGCATAACTTACTTATATAACCCAGTAGAGTACAGCACAACGGTACTTCCCATAAAAGAAAGAATGATTTGAATAATAAAGACTAACCTAACATACCAAAAAAAAAAAAAAAAAAAAAATCCAAACTCGTTGCTGTCAAGTCGATTCCAACTTATAGCAATCCTACAGACTATGCACATCCATAAATAAGCACCATAACAAAAATAGAGTTTATATTCCTAAGAAAATGAGACTTAAATGTAGCAAAAAGATTCAGCTAGCTTAAATTTCTAGTGGTGCAAAAGTACTTCAACTCTGTGACACATCATTCTATCAGGAAACTAGAGGCTTCCACCTTGGTGAGTAGCATCTGGGGTCTTAAAAGCCTGTGAGTGGCCATCTAAGATATTCCACTGGTCTCACCCCTTCGGGAGCAAGGGAGAACAATGAAAACTAAAGATACAAGGGAAAGATTAGTCCGAAGGACTAACGGACCACATCACCACAGCCTCCACCAGACTGAGTCCAGTACAACTAGATGGTGCCCAGCTACCACCACTGACTGTTCTGACAGGGATCACAATAGAGGGTCCCAGGCCGAGCTGGAAAAAAATGTAGAACAAAATTCTAACTCACAAAAAAAGACCAGACTTACTGGCCTGACAGAGACTGGAGAAACCCCAAGAGTATGGCCCCCGGACACCCTTTTAGCTCAGTAATGAAGTCGCTCCCGTGGTTCACCCTTCGGCCAAAAATTAGACAAGCCCATAAAACAAAACGAGACTAATGGGGCACAATAGCCCGGGGACAAGGACTAGAAGGCAGACAGGGACAGGAAAGCTGGTAATAGGGAACCCAAGTTCAAGAAGGGACAGTGTTGACATGTCATGGGGTTGTTAACCAATGTCATACAACAATATGTGTACTGTTTAATGTGAAACAAGTTTGTTCGGTATACCTTCATCTAAAGTACAATAAAAAAAAAGATAATAAAATTAAAAAAAAAAGAAACTAGAGGCTTCCTTTTTACCCTAAAGAAAATTCACTCCCAAGAATACTTATTATGAATGCATAGTCTTTAGTCCAGAGGAATCATTGGTTGTAGCGAATATATTGTGCCAGGGAGGCAGGGGGCAGCTCTAAATTTTATTCATTTTGTTGTTGTTGTTGTTGAGGATGTACACAGCAAAACATACACCAATTCAACAGTTTCTACACGTACAATTTAGTGACACTGATTACATTCTTCCAGTCGTGCAACCATTCTCACTCTCCTTTTCTGTGTTGTTCCTCTCTCATTAACATAAACTCACTGTTCCCTAAGGTTCCTATCTAATCTTTCAAGTTACTATTGTCAATTTGATCTCATATAGATAGATCTTAAAAGAGCACAGTGCTCAAGGCAGATCTTTTTTTACTAGTTAAGCTAAACTATTGTTTGGTTTTAAGATGACTTCAGGGGTGAATTTTGGTTTAAGGTTTAAAGATTATCTCAGGGTAATAATTTTGGGGGTTCATTCACCCTCCGTGGATCTAGAAAATCTAGAGTCCATGAGAATTTTAAATTCTGCTCTGCATTTTCCCCCTTTTGATCAGGATTCTTCTATGGACTCTTTGATCAAAATGTTCAGTAATGGTATTCAGGCATAATCCAGTTCTTCTGGTCTCATGGCAAAGGAGGCAGTTATTCATGGAGGCAATTAGCCACACGTTCCATATCCTCCTCCTATTTTTTTTACTCTCCTTCTTCCTCTATGGCTCCCGGTGAATAGAGACCAATTGTTTTGCCCTGGATGGCCTTGTGCAAGCTTTTAAGATCTCAGGAACTCCACAACAAACTAGGATGTAGAACAGAAGCACTAAATACTTTATTAGGCCAATTAAGTGGGATGTTCCATGAAGCCATTACCGTAAACCTCCAAACCAAGGAATCAAATCCCATGAGGTGTTTGGTTGTACATAAGCAGTGTAAGCAGCTACTTTTTTTCTTTTTTTATCATTGTTGTAAATATATCTATCACACAACTTTTGCCAATTCAACTTTTTACAGCTGTACAACTTATTGACAGCAATTACAATAATCAGTTGTGCAACCCTACCCTTAAACAATGCCATTTTTCCATCACCATTAGCTCCCCTTTTCCCCCTTCCTTCCACCCCTGGTAACCACTAATGAACTTTGGTCTTTATACATTTGCCTTGTCTTGTCTTTTTATACAAGTGAAAACCAAAAAAACCAAACCCACTGCCATCGAATCGATTCTGACTCATAGCAACCCTATAGGACAGGGTAGAACTGCCCCATACAGTTTCCAAGGAGCAGCTGGTAGATTCGAACTGTCAACCTTTTGGTTAGCAGCCAAGCTCTTAACCACTGTGCCACCAGGGCTCCTATATAAGTGGGGTCATACAATATTTGTCCCTTTGTGATTGGCTTATTTCTCTTAGCATAATGTCTTCAAGCTCCATCTAAACTGTAGCATGTATCAAGACTTCATTTCTCCTATTGGCTGACTAGTATTCCATTGTATGTATGTACCACATTTTGTTTATCCATTCATCTGCTGATAGACATTTAGTTTACTTCTACATTTTGGCTATTGTGAATAGTGCTGCAGTGAGCACTGGTGTACAAGTCTCTTTTTGAATCTCTGCTTTCAAGTCTTTTGGGTATATACCTAGGAGTGGAATTGCTGGATCATATGGCAGTTCTGTTTTTATTTTTTTGAGAAACCACCACACTATTTTCCACAATGGCTTTATCATTTTGCATTCCCACCAGCAATGAATAAGGTTTCCAATTTTCCCACATCCTCACCGACATTTGTTATTTTCTGTTTTTTATCTTAGCCATTCTTGTGGGAGTTAAATGGTATCTCACTGTGGTTCTGATTTGCATTTCTCTGATGGCAATGACAGTGAGCATCTTTTCATGTGTTTGGTAGCCATTCGAATGTCCTCTTTGTTGAAATATCTATTCAGGTCATTTACCCATTTTACGATTGGGTTACTTGTCTTTTTGTTGTTATCAAAGTTTTATATACATTTTGGTTATTAGATTTTTGTTGGATATATGGTTTCTGAAGATATTCTCCCAGTTGGTAGCTTGTCTTTTCACTTTTTTGGCAAAGTATTTTGATGAATGAAAGTTTTAAATTTTTATGAGGTCCCATGTATTTATTTTGCCTTTTGCTGTTTGTGCTTTTGTTATCATATTAGATAATCAACCCACTGCTGAAAGCTAGGCCTGACGGCATTGTCCCTGCTTGTTCTTCTAAGAATTTCATGGTTTCAGTTTGCACATTTAGATTCTTAACCCATTTTGAATTTGTGTTTGTGTATGATGTGAGTCATGGATCCTGTTTTATTTTTCTGCATGTGGCAATAGAATTTTCCCAGTACTACTTATTGAAAAGACTCTTCTTACCTCATCAAATAGACTTAGCACTCTTGTCAAAAATTAGTTGACCATAGATGTGTGGGTTTATTTCTGGACTCTCAATTCTGTTCCAGTGACCTGTGTATCTATTGCTATACCAGTACCAGGTTGTTTTCATTACTGTAGCTGTAGAGTATGTTTTAAAATCAGGAAGTGTGATTCCTCCTATGTTCTTCTCTTTCAACATTATTTAGCTATTCAGGGCCTCTTGCCATTCCATATGAAGTTGAGGATTGGTTTTTCTATTTCGGTAAAGAAGGCTGTTGGAATTTTGATCGGAATTGCATTGAATCTACAGATTGCTGGGGAAGTTTTTTTTTTTTTAATTTACAATTTTGCTTATTCTACATGGGGTCGCCATGAGTTGAAATCAACTCAGTGGTAACTAACAACAACAATAACATGTAATTATAATAATAACAGTAATCAACTCTTTATCAAATACTAGCTAATCTCCTGTTCCTCCAGAAAAGGTGAATTATTTGCCAAGTACCTTCAGCCCATGTGACTTTGCAGGTTAAATGGCTAAAGAAGATGTAGCTTTGGAATGGGCTAAGGAAACAAGTAAAATTGGAAATCATAATCTGTAGCCAAATGTTATAAAATTCTATGTAGCCTTCTTTGGACAAGCACATATGGTTAGATTATGAGAGAAAACAAAAAGAGGGGAGGCTGCTTCCAGGTCTATATTAAGCTTCACATTATACATTCAACTTGGTCCTAAGAGAATCAACACAATCTATGAACTCTATGATGAGCTAAGGCAACAGATGGTAAAGATTTCTTGAGGGAGATGACACCTATATATTTGACCATAACTGTCAAATACACACAGAAAAACTACATAACAACTGCACTTTACCCAGACTTGCCCGTTTCTGGCTCAAGCGTCTTGTAACTGAGAGCTTGAACATCACTGAACAAATATCTTAAGAGAACAATCCCCAAAGGAGGCTGATTTTTCAAAACACATGCCACGTGCCCAAGTAAATAATGTATCAAGATTAGATTCTGACATCCACATCAAACTAATAAAATATGTTTCCCTTGCTGATTTAAAAAAAGCCCATGTAAGATTGAATCAGTTGCTAAGTAGTTATTTTAGCAAAGCTTAAGTTTGTATACAGAGTTGGCCTCTAGAAAGTGTTTGTTTCACCCCTAGAACATTCCTTACTACAAAGGTTTGTAGAATTAATTTTTATGAAGCAAATATAAAGAGCAAATCTGCTTTATTTAACCAGACTGCATTAGAACAACAGGGAAAAACTTCACTGGCTTGTTGAAAGTATCCCTTTTTGCTCCTCAGACCTACACCATGGCCACCCCCAACACTTCCCTGAAGGGAGAAGAGCTTTGTCAAAAGATTTCCTGGTAAATGTAAAGCACTTTATGGCTAGGAATAGTGTGCATTACACCAGAATGAGACCTAGTTACGAAGTGCTCTCCAAAATGAGTTACTGCTGGCTCCAGTCAATCAAATACCTAATACCTAAAATGAATGAGGAGGCTTCAGCAATTGCTATAGTAACTAGGTTAAGTTAAAAAAGTACACCTAAGTTTTGCATAGCTCCATACTCCTACAGTCAAAATATAATTTGCAGTTTAGCTGCTAAAATATACTTTTTGGGCTATCCTTATTGAGGTTACAAAATGATCCTTGTGCTATGTGCTAAGCACTATGAATACTGTGCTCATTCTACCACCCCATAGACATTTTTAAGGGCCTTACTCAACCCAGAGCAGACTCTGTGTATGACCCAGTGGTAAGTAAGGGGAGAGAAAGACAATTAAGATATTGATGCCCAATCTAAAGGAGTTTCCACTCCAGCAGGAGGAAAGAAATTAACAATTACATGTAATACACAGATTGTTGCTGTTGGTGTTAGTTGGTGTGGAGTCCGCTCTGAGCCATGACGACCGTACGTATAACAGAACAAAACACTGCCTAGTCCTGGGCCATCTTCAGGATCGTTAGTATGTTTCAGTCCATCGTTTAGGCAATTGTGTCAAACTATCTCATTTTTACTGACCCTCTACTTCTGAGAAGAATACTGAATATACCATGGACTGCCAAAAGAACAAACAAATCTATCTTGGAAGTACAACCAGAATGTTCCTTAGAAGCAAGGATGGCGAAACTATGTCTTACATACTTTGGACATGTTGTCAGGAGGGATCAGTCCCTGGAGAAGGACATCATGCTTGGTAAAGAAGAGGGTCAGCGAAAAAGAGGAAGACCCTCGAGATGGATTGACACAGCTTCTGCAACAGTGGGCTCAAGCATAATGATTGTGGGCATGGCACAGGACCAGGCAGTGTTTCGTTCTGTGGTACATAGAGTTGTTACGAGACGGAACCAACTCGATGGCACCTAACAACAACAACAACTACTTCACCAAACATGATGTCCTTTTCCAGCAACTGGCCTTTCCTAATGATGTGTCCAAAGTAAGTGAGCTGAAGTCTCTCCATCCTCTTTTCTAAGAAGCATTCTGGTTGTATCTCTTCTAAGACTGATTTGTTCACTCTTCTGCCAGTCAATGGTATATTCACTATCCTTAGTGTTATGAGCAAAGTGCTATGAGTACCCAAAGATAGGAGAAATTAGTTCTGTCTGAGCAACTAAGCAAAGGCTTCACACACAAACAATGTTGAGGCCTTCAAGGGTTGCATCAAATAGAGGACTGCGGGCACCGCCTGCCAGGTGGAGGAGACACTTTGAGGACACAATATCAAAACAGCAACAGCTGTGCACAGCCCGTGCTGCAGGTGCTGGGGTTTATCCTAGGTGAAGAGGAAGAATGGAAGAGGCTAGAAGTTTGGGGCACCAACTTTTTTTTTAAATGGAAGATTTAAAAAATTCACGAAAAAGAAAGAATAATGAAATGTTCCCCCCAAGTGCCCATCATCCATATGTAACAATTATCAACATTTTGGCACACTTGCTTCATACTCCTTGTTTTCTTTTGTCCTTTTATTCTGAGGTATTTTAAGGTATATCTCAGATATCTATCAGTTCACCCTTCCAACTTCAATATGTATCGCTAAAAAAATGGACATTTTGTTACATAATCAAAATGCCATTATCACAAACGGTGTTAATGATAATTCTTAGGTATCATCTAACAGCAAGTCATTTTAAAATTTCCCCATTTGTCTCAAAACTGTCTTTTTCATAGTTGGTTTATTAAATTGGTGATGGTTTTTTTAAAGCCCAAACGTTATCCCACGGAGTTGGGTCGTATATTACAGGCAGTGGGGATTCCTGAAGGGCCTGGACTGTATCTAAAGCCTTGTTAAATAACCCCACACCTAGCACAGTGCCTGGCCCAGATTTAATACTAAATAAATGTTTGCTGAATTGCACTAAATTAAATTGAATTACAGCTTTTAAAGAGGGTGACATCTCATTAGTACTCTGTTTTACCATAATCCTAGTGGCTCTAGGGTAGGCATTGGAAAGCCTATCCTAACAGTATTACACTCAAGGAATTTATAATATGTGAGGTCAACACTGCAGGTAGAATTTTACAGAAAAGAAATTCTCAGTTTATAGATTTACTGAAATGAAAAGCCTTTGAGCCTTCTGTAACGTGGAAAGGGGCCATAATTATCCTGGAGTATCTGAATAGATTAATATCTGAATAGACTAATATCAAAGAAAGACCTTTTTCAATAGGGCTAAAATGTCTTCTCTGATGATTAAGAAATTTTTTAAATATTTACTTCAACAGTGTTCTGGGTGAGTTATTCTTGGACAAGCCTGTGTGTTTTCAGAACCCAAGAAACCAGTAGAGGAAAGGACACCGTCCAGAAAGAGCAGTGCCTACTTGGAAAAGCTTTAACTAGTTGCTGTGAAGTCAATTCCAATTCATGGACACCACATGTGTATCAGAGTAGAACTGTGCTCCATAGGGTTTTCAAGGCCTGAGTTTTTGGAAGTAGACTGCCAGGCTTTTATCGAGGTGCCTCTGTGTAGACTTAAACCACTGACCCTTTGGTTAGCAGCCAAGGGTTTAAACCATTCGTACCACCCAGGGACTCCTGAAAAGGATTTAGCATCTTACAATTTGAGAAGCACTTATGCATTTCTTTTCTTGTTTCTCTTCGTTACTCGCAATAACCGGAAAAATGTATAGGGTAAGTATTATTATCTACATTTTCCAGATGAGGAAACTGAGGCCCATGGTAAGTGAGTGACCTGGTCAAGGTCTCAAAGTTAGTTATAGGTGGAGGCAAGATCTGAGGTCAAGTCTCTTGATATCAAGAACAGCACTGATGGTTTTATGTTTCTTATGTTGGCTTGGTTTCCACTTTCCATTCTTAGCATTCACTTGTGTTACATTTGTCCTGTGGCACCAAATCTCCTGTGTGGAAGAAGCTGGAAGGCAACGGAGGCTTCAAGCAGTTTGAGATAGTCACTAGAGCTTACAGTCTCCTCTTCATATTATGTCTATAGATTCTCTGGGCTCCATTATTACCTCTGAAGCTTTCTTCAAAGAAATAAACAGAATTATATTCCCCCCACAGAATAAACCTCTACCAGTATTGGTGATCCAAAATGATTTGAACGACTTGTTATGTAATTGGTATTGTTTTTCATCAAAGACAATTTTAAAGTTTCTGTGTTCAATTTGTTCAGAGTATCCATAGTATGTATAGTGTATGTATAAATAAAAATCAGACATGAATACTGCATTGAATTTTGACAACATTAAATTTTAGTATGAAAATCTTTATAATATCAGGTTACAGTATTAAAATAAAATGAGTAGAGTAACAATTAGTTCTGGTTCAATTATCCCATGGCAAATTATCCTCAGTCAATTCTTATGAATAAATGTATATGATTCTTGCATCATTAATACATGAGCTACAAGTTCTGCATTTTGCTTTCTATTATTGTTCCTTGTGCGACACCCATTTTACTCTGCTTGTGGTCTTATTTCCAGTGCTACCTGGATTCCCAATTTTTCATTTTCCCTCAAACTGTTTTATTATAAAAGGTTTTCTTAATTTTTGAAAATGGAATTGTTTTGTGTAAGTGCCCTTAGAAAAGACTGCCCTGAGTCAAGTGCTGTAATTCCTCAAACTTAAAAAAAAATTAGTCCAAGCTATGAATGAAGAGTCTTTCAGATGTTCTTTTGTCTAAAAGCCCCAGAAATTTAGTTGTAGGATCGATTGTTTCCACTTATGAGCCAAGTCAGCCTGTGGGGGCTATATTTGGTTCTAAACTCTCATCACAGCGGCTTGTGATTGCGATCACGCTCTGTCTTTTCACACAGTGATTTCTCATGACACTCCACTGAGATAGGTGCTAATTTCTATCCTCCTTTATTTTCTACAAGTGGAATTACAGTGAGAACAGTCAACCTGCTTTTCTTTTTTTTGCTTCCCCAAATTAACTCTCAGCACTTTGAAAGTTCGTGGAAATTGTTATGGATTGAATTGTGTCCGCCAAAAATGTGTCTCAACTTGGTTAGGCCATGATTCCCAGTATTGTGTGACTGTCCACTATTTTATCATCTGATGTGATTTTCCTATGTATTGTAAATCCTCCCTCTATAATGTTAATGAGACAGGATTAGAGGCAGTTATGTTAATGAGGCAGGACTCAATCTACGAGATTAGGCTGTATTTTGAGTCAATCTCTTTTGAGATATAAAAGAGAGAAGCGAGCAGAGAGGCATGGGGACCTCATACCACCAAGAAAAGTAGTGCCAGGAGAAGAGTATGTCCTTTGGATCTGGCGTCCCTGTGCTGAGAAGCTCCTAGTCCCAGGGAAGACTGATAACAAGGACCTTCCTGCAGAGCTGACAGAGAGAAAGCCTTTCCTTAGAGCTGGCACCCTGAATTTGGACTTTTAGCCTCCTAAACTGTGAGAGAATAAATCTCTGTTTGTTAAAGCCATCCACTTGTGGTATTTCTGTTATAGCCGCACTAGATATCTAAGATAGAAATGAAGGCAATTCATCCACCTAGACCAGGGAATTGTGCAGATTTACAAAACTGAAATTTGGCTCTCTGTTTTGGTACAGTTTGTTTGTTTGTTTTTTAATGGTTAGTACCGGGGAGATATCATTGGCACTGAAAACATTCTTTAAGGAAGAGGAAGAACAGCTGCTATTAAATTTACTGAAAAGATCATTGGTAGTGCAATGGTTAAGCACTCGGCTGTTAACCAAAAGGTTGGAGGTTCAAACCCGCCCAGTGGCTCTGTGGGAGAAAAGACTTGACAATATACTTTCACAAAGATTACAGGCCTCGAAAACCCTGTGGAGCAGTTCTACTCTATCTTATAGGCTCTCTAAGAGTTGGAATCGACTAGACAGCACACAACACAATGCAAAAACTTATTGAAGCTCCTGCATTTCAAAAACAAAAGAAACAAGTTTTAGAATGGTAGAATTAAGGTGTACACAAATTGAGTACTATAGACAATACATGGGGTTCACTACAGAGGTTCAGGCAGTAGTAACCCTGCTGTACACAAAGGTGATATTTGTATGAGATTCTGAGAATCTTGAGGTGACTGTGTTTTATGCCTTTTTGTATTTACCACAGTGCCGAGTATAAAATAGGTTTGGCTGCTAACCAAAAGGTCGGCAGTTCGGATCCACCAGGTGCTCCTTGGAAACCCTATGGGGCAGTTCTACTTTATCCTACAGGGTCGTTATGAGTCAGAATCGACTCGACAGCAACGGGTTTTTTTGGCAAGGGCTTGCTGCATGCATGAATGAATGCACAGACCCAGATTTATTCTGGAAGGAAATCCACATTCATAAGACATTATCTTGCAGATCTTAATTTCATGAGCTCTTCATTTCACAATTTCACCGCACACCACTTCTAGACTAACACGAGGGTAATGTTTCTAAAATGCAGATCTGGTTCTATCCTTCTATCTTATCTCCTTCAGTGGTTCCCATTTGCCCCACAAGATCAATCCAAATTCTATGGTATGGCATGGAAAGCTCTTCTCCTCTTGTTCCTGACTCAGTCGCCAGCTTCATCTTCTGCTCCCATGCCCTATTCTCCCACCAAATAAATTGTAACCACTGACTTGCATTCCCTTTCATATTTCTGTGCTTTTGTGCATGCTTTGCCCTGCTTCCTTTCTCCTCATGCACCTGGCTAATTGCTCCTTGTCCTTTAGTGCCAATTCCAGGATCACCTCCTCTGAGAAGTTACAACCTGCAGACTGGTTCATCTTTCTGTGTTGCTAAGGCTCTCAGTACCTTCTGGCATATGTGAGTGGAGTTTTCTTCCTTTAGCTTCCCGAGTGGCTCTCTGAAGACACTAGGTCTTCTTTGTCTTTAAATCCAAGGAACTCAGCATCATAATGCTGGGTTCACAGTAGGTATTCAAATATGTTGGAGGCAAAAAGGGAGAAGGAGAAAGATGAAGAAAGAATGGTGGGAGAGAGGAAGGGAAGAAAAAAGTAAGAGGAAAAATGTACTACTGGCCAGACCATTTTTCTAGATTTTCTAAGTCCGGACCTAGACTAAATTACATTTCTTCAACCTCAATTTGGGATAAGCAGGGAGCAAGAATAGGTTTCTTTTTCCTTCTCTACATCCAGATGAACAGAACTTGTTACTATTTACATCCATGAGCTTTAAATATAGAAAACAGTACTCAACATAAGAAAATAAAAATTACTAAACATGGAACATAAATGTTAAAGAATTAGTTTTTATTTTTTGTAACTTATTCATGAGGTTTAGTAGCAAAAAATGTTGATACAGTTCCTCTCTAGTGATTACATGATTTAAAAAACAAAAGCAATAATTTACTTATTACAGCCTGCACTTTGAAATCAAGCAAAGTATAATTATTTCCAAATTTATTTGACTCCAACGTTAGGGGACAAAAAAAACAATTCAGAAACAACCAAATTCTTACTCTATAATATTTCGTGTAAGTGCCAAGTAAAAAGTTAATTATTTTGCACCTGGGATGTGTTTTTGGGTCATGAGATCAGGCTTTTACTTCCTCTTACTGGAGGCTCTTAACTATTTATGGATTTCACTGATCAGCAAGCTCGGCTAAGCTGAACTGCTCTTGGTAGTGCGGGATTTTGACAGACATGGGGTTTTCTTTAACATGGTTTCCTTTAAAGAGAGCTTAAGATACGAATGATTGTTTTGCTTTATAATATGTAAATATGATATCTTTTGAGAAAAATATAAAAGACGAATCATGCTGGCTATAAAATCCAAAATGTACAATATAATATAAATTCCTAAGGAAAAAAGACGGTGGGGTGGGGAGAGGGAACACGAAAAACACAGAAAACTATCAAAAATTGTCAACAGACGATTCCCTTTGCTCTTCACATACACTTCCATCCCTTTCCAAACTCTCTAGGTTGCCAGGGACCTCAGTAAAACAAAAGCAAATCAACCAACCAACCAACCAACTGTAGAGGGCAGGGAGGACCGGCGTTTGACTTTAAATGGACAAGGGAAAATAAAACTCTTTGCCCTGATTGTTCATATCTGGTGTCCTTGCTTGTATGTAACAATGCCCTTCACCCTGTCGCAACATTTCCACTTATAAACATTGAGTCTCACAGTGGGGAAATCTGCCTATCTCTCAGATCAGGAAAGCGTGTCCAAGGCCATTCAGTACAAGGCCATTCAGTACAGAACAGTGAGTCTGAGGCAAAACTGAGAACCCAGGCCCTGGGTTCCCAGCTGGTTGAACCACTAGCCCACATTACACCACCAGGGCAAAGACAAACAGGAGGGTTGTTCCAGAGCAGCCTTTGTTTGTTTATGAGTGTGTCTGCAGCCTTTCCGAAGCCCTGTTGTTCTAATTTCTTTTTCCAGTTTGCAGCTTGTAAGCATTTCTGTCTTCCTTTCCCATTACCTAGCCTATTTCTGTGATCATTTTCTTTTGTTTGAAATGGATTCTAAGAGCAGCTGAAGAATAAAACAAAATACAATAGTCTGAGGCTGGGTCATCTCGAAGTACTTTTATATCAAGGTATTGATGCATATCTTAGTATGGATAACATTTAGGAAGCGTATCAGCACCAAAGAATATTCTACAAGACAAAAACAAACAAAAAAAAGGTGATTTGAGCATAAACCACTTCTGACCCTCCTCTCACATTCTGAGTCAAAGAACTTTAAGAGTTCTGGTCCTTTCCACCCAAATGCAATGGTGAATTTGCCCAAACCTTAGAATGTTGTAAATGAAACCTTACACTTCCAAAGTGCCTACTGAAACACATGGGGTGAGTCAAGAATGACTTAGGAGAGATACAGTCAATTTGCAGTTTATAAAAACATAATCAATTAAACTAAACTGAAAATCCAAGTAATAAAGTTGGAAAAACAAATTGAATGCATCATGATTTCTTATATTTGAGGAAAAGCAGGCTTTTTTTTTTTTTTTAAGAAAGATAAGAAGCTAGACAAACTGCTGCTGAAATTCTGAAGTGAATCCTAAGCATCTAGAAACATTTTAAGGTTAGATACACTGGTTTTATTTATGTCTAATTGCATTTAACTTTATTCCTTGATGTAAGTTTATCCTAACACTATCATTAAAACTGTGGTTAGATCACTGTCTGGCTCACAGATATAATAAATACATAATATTTCTATCAGCAATGAAAAATATATTCTTGTAGAGGCAATTTTTTCTTCCTAGTCTCTAAATTTTACAGTCTTTTTCTCTCTGGTTCTCTCTTCATTTCCGTAGTCTTTTTCTTTTAGTTTCAGAACCCAGGCAGGGGTGAGGTGAGGAGGGGGGGTCAGCCTGCAGAACCCCCACTTTGTCACCATGCCAATCTATAGGTGGCCCTAGAGCCAGACCCCGGGGTCCCTGCCCTTACATGGCTGAGATCCCCGGCTAGTGGCTTCAGCCTGAGCTGAGTGCTGGAGACAGCCACAGTGACCTCTGTGTGAGTAACCTGGCCCTGAGCCCTGACCCATGGGTGGGGCTGCAGAATTGCAGTGCACACCCATTGCCTAATCCCTCTGACTCCAGTGGAACCTAGAAAGAGCAGCAATTGGATGACTCTTACCTCAAAAAGAGGGGCATGGAAGGAAAAAGAGGGAAGATAGTCAAATAGCCTAGGGGTAATGGAGGTTCCTGGTCTCTATGTCTCCCCTCTTGGGAGAACCAAGGTACCTCAACTCCGTAAAGGTAGATGGTTAATAGGATGATAGGATCTTTGCAACTGAGAACTAATAGCCAACTTGTTAGCTTGTCTTAGAGAAAAAAAATTAACTAGTAGCTAAAGTTGTCAGGAGAAGAGAGAAAAGGGGGACTCTCAGGGGCCCTAAAATTGGAAAGAAGAGTGAAATCCCACTGTCTGTAAGGATTTTTGGAAGCCAGGCTTCCCTGTGATATAGCCCTGCTTTTATCAAATTCCCATCCTGCCTCATTGTAGGGGGCAACTCTCTCAAGAGGTTGGGAAGACAGAGGAAAGCAATCCACTGGCTTGCTAATTCACATGAGATTTTTTTCTTTATGTTTTTTGTCCCCTAGAACATTTTACAGAAGGCAGTGGTAGTTCAGTGGTAGAATTCTCAGCCATCATGTTGCAGACCTGGGGTTAATTCCCAGACAGTGTACCTAAACGGCATCCACTGTCCATCTGTCAGTGAAGGACTGTGTGTTGCTGTAATGCTGAACAGGTTTCAGCAAAACTTCCAGAATAAGATGGACCAGGAAGAAAGGCCTGGCAATCTACTTCTGAAAACCAGCCAGTGAAACCCCTATGGATCACAACAGCCCGATCTCCTTGTGCATAGGGTTGCCGTGAGTCAGAGGTGGACTCAACAGCAACTAACAGCAATAACACTGGAATATTTTGCAGATATTTGGCTCTTAGATCAATGTGTTTTTTTTTTCTTGCCACATTTGCATATAGAAGAAATCAGCATGAAACTTTGTGAATGTGGGCGAGCACAGAATATTCTCTTGTGTCTTGGTGCCCTGGGTGCTCAGATGCCTGGTACCTATCCAACTGTAAGTGGAAGTTCCTCAACTAAATTATCCTGGCTAAAGCGTCCCTGAATGGCCACCCTTGGAAGAATGGAAGTACAGTTTTGTGAAACTTTGAGTTTTCAGTAGGCATGAAGAATAATAGAGCCCTGGGGCTGCATTGTTTCCCTAAGGGCATTCCCCAAGAGTCACTTCTTGATGATTCCCAACGGTCCTTATGGACATGGCTGACATAGGTAAATCAGCTGCCATTGAGGTGATTCTGATTCATGGTAACCTTCCCTGTATCAAAGCAAATCTGTGCTCCACAGGGTTTCAACAACTGATTTTTTGGAAGCAGATTGTCAGGCTTTCCTTCTGAAGCACCTCTAGTTGAACTAGAACCTCCGATATTTTGGTCAGCAGCTGAGTGCCTTAACCATTTGCACCACCCAGGGACTTCTTCTATAGTAGGTACCCAGGCCGGTTCTTAGATTTCTCCTGTTGCCTGGGGGACATTAGTGCTGCTCCAATAAAAGAGGAAGAAAATCCACTCATTCATCCTCTTGAATCAAAAACCTAAGGATGCAAGTCTTTGCAAGTTAGTAACCTCCCTTCCCTTCTCCCTCCCACTTTTACCTTCCACGCTTTTTTGGTGGGACAGGCTTGACCTCAGCTACGTTCCTAAATAAAGACTGAATTGGAGATTCTGGTACTTTTTACATTTCCTTCCTAGAATCGAAGAGCATGAAAAGTCCTTAGAGACTGACTGCTTGACTGATTGATTCATTTAGTCCTTCATCCATTCAGCAGGCATCTGTTTGGACTCTGCTCTGTAATACGCACAGTGCAAGAGCCAAGAATGCAAAGGCAAAAAGAATACCTTTTCTTTTTGCCATGGAGAAGCTCATGGTTCAGGCAAAAACAGACATGGAAACAAACATTTTGAGTATGAATCATGGCTCACAAACTGACGTGTGTATGCGGTAAATGCTATGGGTCTTTATTTTCTTTAAAGGAGATTAATTCTACTCTGAGCTCTCATCCTGCTGGGCTTCTGGAATGTTCATTATCAGTCACTTTTGAGAGTCACTCTCCCCTTTGCCCTTCTGTCATGCAAAGGTCCTATGGTTTTTCATAGCCTAAAGCATGTGGGGAGACCCACTTCAATCCTGGATCCACATGGGCTATTCCTGGATGTCTGTGGTCCAAGCCTAGATGCTAACTTTAGGTTTGAAAGCTTCACTGCTTTGATGACACACATGGGCCACTGGATCCTTGAAGACCTGGGAACCTGGCACCCAAGACCAGCTTCCCTAGATACATAGGCAGCCATTCCCCCCTGAGGTTTGGCCACCTCACAGGGCTCTACCACAGAGCAGGGACTGCCCTGCTGTCCAACAGACCCACCCCACTCCATTCTCTTCCCAGATTTGAGGAGCAATCGCTCTCTCTCCCTCTTCTGCATTTTCTCCATCCATAAACCAGCAGACATTGCTCCAGAAGATCATACTTTCAGGGAACAAATACAAATTAATATTTCAGTGTTATTTTGGCCCATAACCCTGAGAATGGGGTCCTCATAAATGGTGTGCCCTGGATGACTCACTCCCCTTACTCTAGCTCCTGCCCAGGGTTAGAGTGTAGGCTTGAACAGAGTGCTGTGGGAAGGAAGCAATTACCTATGGGGAATTTGGGAAGAGTTTCAGAGAAGCTGATGTTTCATCTGGGTTATGAAGGCAAGGAGATGTTCCTAATGCAGAAAGGGTAAGGGAGATGAACAATTGGGGTCAAAAGTGCAGAATGTGAAACATGTAGAGGGATGCAAGGGTCTGCGTATTTTAAGAAAGGTGAAGATTTTTCTATGGTTGGAATAAAAGTGTGTGTCTGTGTCTGTGTCTGCGTCTGTGTGTGTGTGTGTGTGGGGGGGTGGTGATGACAAGAAACGAGGCTAGACAAGAGTTTGGACCTAAATTTGGAAGACACTTAAGTGAGTTTTGGGGATTTCCAAGGTGAGTACACCGAGAGTTTAAAGTCTCTGCCTGCACTGTGGTATGGAGGGGAATCCATGGACTTTGTAGTTGGCTGCACTTAGCTTGAACTCCCAGCTCTTCCATTTTCTTGTCATATGACCTCAGCCAAGTTACTTAACCTCTCTGTGCCTTGGTTTCCCATCTGTAAAATGGACATAGATAACGAGAGCACCTACCACAAAGCTTTTTGTGACAATTGAATGAGACAATATATGTAAAGCATCCAGTGAATCCTGGGGGCATAATTTTAAATAAATATTAGTTAATAATAGTACACCTTTGAAATCATTTTTATGTCATTACATCCACAGCACACCAGAGAGTATCACCATGAGTATGTACCACCATGTCATCCTGTGGCTTATAGAAGCATTGGGAGCTCAGAATTTAAACCACTCTTTGGATAAACCATACTGGCTAATGTAAGATTTGATGTGCAATTGTGGATGACAGTGGCCCCAACTGCCAAAAGATTATGAACATTAGAACCAGCGTACGGGGACAGGGATTTGATGATTTCATCAGGGGTAAAGGTAGCCTCTGGCATCCAGACACGACCCAACTCGTTTTGTTTTAAAGATTTCCCACATACTGTGGTGGCTTGTGTGTTGTTTATTATACTGGAAGCTATGCCACCAGTATTGCAAATACCAGCAGGGTCAGCCAGAATGAACAGGTTTTAGTGGAGCTTCCAGACTAAGACAGACTAAGAAGAAAGGCCTGGCAAGCTACTTTGAAAAATTAGCCAATGAAAATCCTATGGATCATAACTGACTATTGTCTGATATAATACTAGAAGATGAGCCCTCTAGGTTGGAAGCAACAATGGACTCAAGCATGTGGGCGATGATGAGTAAGGTACGGGACCTGGAAGAGTTTTGTTCTGTTGTACGTCGGGTCGTCATGAATGGAGCCAATTCTACAGCAACTAACAACAGCAAAGAAAACATGGTAAACGTACAAATAAGTAATCATAAAGGATTAAACTGGTGGTGGTGGCGAGAGGCCCAAAAGGTAAAGTTACTTCTCAGGGATCAGTTGTGTTATTTGTCAAATCAAGAGTAGCTCTAAAATGCTGTGGTTATGTGAGTTTTTCTGAATTCTAAAAAGGAAATGCACATAGAGGCAAAAACTGAAGTAGCTAATTGAAACTGTGTGTTCAAATCAAAACTGCGGTTTGAGGAACTAGGGATTACATAACTAATAACCTAAGCGCTTACTGACCCTGGCTGCATTAGGAAGTGTTGCTTATGAAAGAACGCACTCTGTTTGAACAATTTCTTCAGTCGGGCAGAGGATAGTCTTTCTTGTGCAACTGGCATTTCCTGCCCCTTCATTAAAATGTGTTTTGGTAAATATATTTGGAAGAAACAACATGAAGTATAAGAAAATAGAAAGTTGGTATTACTCTCTAAATCTCATCTCTCCATGCAATGGCTTAAGTTCTGAAATCCCCACCGTAAGTTAATAGTAAAATAAAGATCACCACCGAAGACTTTCAATTCTCCATCCTCACCCACTCTCCCATGACCCTCAACTCTCAACCCTGGTTGCTGTAATAAATATTTGTGCGGTTCTTTCTATAATAACAACCAATGAATGGTAATGCTTTTATTTTGATTCTATCCTCAGAACATGTGATATTATAGTGTATCTTGCCTGTACATATCCAGCCAACCATTCTCATATCATAGTCTCTTATCTTTGAGTTCATAGGATTTGACTGTATATGTGAATGAACATACTTGCTAGAATTCCATGTTGGGTTGGCACATGGCAGCTTAAATATTGACTCCTACTCTTTATCCCTGAGAAAGATACAAAAGTTTGGGAGGATCTTACAAGGTGGTCAAAAGGGAAGAGAATTCTATTAGGAGGAGACAGCGTGAGAAAATCCTTGGAGGTTGAATAACATATGGCATATCTGGAGGAAACTGATTTATCTGACTAACGATCTAGTCCCAGATTAACCTGAAAAAGACATATCGTTGTTGTTAGCTGCCTTCAAGCTGCCCTGACTCCTGGCAACCTTATGCACAACAGAACAAAATGCTGCCTAGCACTGTACCATACCCATGATCAGTTACAGATCTAACTGCTTAGATCCAGAGGGTTTTCATTGGCTGATCTTCAGAAGTAGATCACCAGGCCTTTCTTCCTAGTCTGGAAGCTCCACTGAAACCTGTTCAGTATCACAACACCATGAAAGCCTCCACTGACAGACAGGACAGACAGGGGGTGGCTGCACTTGAGGCACACTGACCAAAACCTGACACCAGGTCTCCCACGCGCAAGGCAGGAACGCTACCACGGAGACACCACTGCCCCATGAAAAAGATCTGCTGAGTCCAAATTGTGGAAAAGCTTCGTCTCCAAGATTTAGAAGTTTGAAATTTATTCTGTATGCAGCAAGGAGCCACAGAAGGCTTTAGAGAAAGTAGTTAACCTAAGCAGATATTTTAGGAAGCCATCTCTTTAGCAACACAGATGGAATAATGAGGGAGAGTCTGCATTGGAAGAGACTGTCTGGGAAGCCATTACAAGAATCTGAGTGAGGGGTGATGACTGAAAGCCTGCATCAAGGTAACAGTGTTGAGAAGGAGATGGAAGATATGGGTATAAGAGACAGTGCAGACCCAGAACTAATACATCATTAGCTTGAAAATGAGATTTCTAGTTCTAACAAATGAGAGAATGATGTGACCCCACGAGTGTAAGAAGAAGTATGTTCTATTTTGAACATGTTGAGTTTGAGGTGACTTCAGGACAACCCAGTGAAGATGTTCCCTGGGAAGCATGAGGTCACTATCTCTGCTGTGGCATGTTTATAATAAAGGCTCCCAAGGGCACAGACTGCAGCTCTGTGTCCTTTGCTGAATTCAAATGTTCTGCACTGTATTTACCGAACACATAGTGGTTAAGATCTTTACACAGCACCTTCCATTTAACAGTCAACAAAATCATTAGCAGCCACACCATTCAGTCATAGATGCAAGGAACTTGTAGCTGTAACATTTTTAATGTAGCAACTTTTAACCAGAACATTCTTCTAAAACCGGCTTTTTACTAGGGAGTCAAACGTGATGCAGGAATAGTCTGAAATCATATGTTCCGTATATCATATATTCAGGCCTGAACTCCCTGATGCCTACTTTCATCAGGCTATCTTTTATTTTTTTCTTTGCTAGTTGATGTAACAACATTATATATTACAGAAGTTTCAAGGACCCCATCTGAGAAGAATGACCAGAACAATCCTTTTTACCCATAAAATGGTGGAAAAAAGGAGAAGGGTTGGTTACATGCCAAAAGCAATCATGTGTTTTAGATATGCCCTTGGTTGGTATGCTCATAAAAATAATTTACAGGGGGAAAGTTGACATGGAGCTACATTGTGTTCTTACAACCAGAGCTTTCTGACTTCAGTTGAGAGAGACAAAAATATGAATAGGGCAGAGGTAAAGGATCAACACGACATGCTGAGAAGTGGATAGGCAATGCCTAAACCATTTATCTTATCCCATTTGCTCTTCTGGACTTAGAGGCAAGGTGAGGAAGGAGAAGGTATTCTGCATCCCAAGCCAGGACCCCTGGGTTCTAGTTTTGACTGTGCCCTTAAACAGAAGCTCTGGTACTAACCTTGGGTAAATCACTTCACCCTCTGCATGGCGGCAGTTTCTGCTATAATTTTCTCTCCTTCACACATCACCTTCTCTATTGATTCGCTACCCCTGCGGTCGTCTTTAAGCAATCACATGCTAGATATATAAAATACTTATATATTTTTGGATGATGTGTATTTCCTATTGAGAGAAGCTCCTCTTCTCGTGGCTAATAATGAAAATTACAAGTGTAGAGCGTGGCTCACTTATGTCAAGATGATATGAGTAAACTGAAGGTCACTTTCAGCATACTTTACCATGCCTCGAAGCCACTGCTGATAAGAAAAAGACAAAAGGACAAAGATAAAGTTAACTTTTAATTTCCTATCCAAGCTACAACTGATAGAAATAGAGAGATGAGTAGAATCCCTTCAAACATCCAGCAGAGAATTACATATCAAACATCTTATCTGATTTAACTTATCAGAGATAACCAAGCATGCAACTATTTAAATCTGTATTTATAGGTAATGACCCTAACTCGGAGCACGGATAAATTTCAGTGGCACGTTTTCATATCTAGTTTCAGTCCAAAAATCTTTCAGACCTAAATCAGATGAATAAATAAACAAATCAGATATATTAATTTTCTCTTTGGAATAGATTTCTTTCCATGCAATCCCTAAAGTTATTTACATGCTGATATAAGACTTTACTTAACATAATGAACAGCAACTTTCTCACCCTCTAAGGTATTAGCCACCAAGCCTTCTTCAGTAATTTATTTTTGCAATTCTAGAACATCACCAGGAATATTAGCAAAGAACTTGATTTTTTTTAAATCTGATTTATTTCATGAAATGTGATCAATAATTATGGCTGATAAAGCATTAGCCATACAAGCCACCTAACATAATATGTGGATGACATACATTAACTCTAGACAATGAATTGATTTTACAGTATACCCCACCCATAAATGAGCTGTGAAGCTTAAGGTCAAAATCTAGGACTTTCAAACAATAGATTTGAAAACAAGTTTTAAGAGTATGCTTTTCCTATATGAAACTTTATCTTTGTATTGGATATCATAATTCCAGCAATTTGATGATTACAAGCAAGTTACACCCTTGGCTTCAAGAAAGTCCAATTCAGCGCTAAAGTTTAAAAATGTATATGAATTAATTATTACTTTGTTGCCTTACAAATTAATTCTTTATTTGCAAAAGTAAATTTATCCTATTGTATTTAAGATGACTAGAATCGGATTTCTGTAACAACGACTGCTTACTCAGAAGCCTGTCTATTGTATAAAATATGCTTCACCTCTGCTATAACCTTTTCAACATGTAGGATTCCTACATAACAGTGATGCATCATTTAGGGAAACTGTGCAATGCTGGCTTTAGATTTGAGGCGCCCTGAAACTGGCAAGGGAGCAAGCATCCCTCAAAAACTACAGTTCTTGAAAGCTACATAATCACTCTGTTTTACCCTAAATTAATGCAATTCAAGACTTCACAATGAAACAGAAACTTCATAAAAACTCCAATGGAAAATAACAAACTTGAACTCTAAAGTACATGTAGTATACATATTAAAAAAAAAAAAAGCAAACCCGTTACAGTCAACTCTGACACATAGCGATCCTATAGCAACCCTAGAGTACAGAGTAGAACTGCCCCATAGGGTTTCCAAGGAGGGGCTGGTGGATTCAAACTGCCAGTCTTTTGGTTAACAGCCAAATGCTTAACCACTGTGCCACCAGGGCCCTGCGTGTAGTATATATAGTGCAAATAATCTGAATATACCCAGATTTTCAGTCTCTAAACTTCTCTGAATAGGAAACATTAACTGTTCTTTAGAAGCCCTATGCTTAGTCTCCAACAGCAAAAATGGAAGTGATATTAAAAATCAATAGAGAAATACTGGAGAAATTAAAAGTATTGTCATTTAAGTTTTAAACAGGGTATCTGGTTTTCTGAGGGATGTAATTAAAAACAAAAAAGAAAACACTTTTTATTTCTTATTTTATTAGTGGTACTAGTCCACTGTAGAAAATAACAGGTAAGCAAAAAAAAAAAAACAGACGCCACTCATAATCCCAAACTCCTGCTATACACACTCTCCATCTTTTTGCTAAGTCTATACACACCCAATAGTATTTTTAAAAGAAAATATTCTACATTTAAAATTTGCATCATGATGTACATACTGTTCTGTTGCAAGTTTTTATTTTACATATAGGAACATCTTCCTATGTCTTATATACTACTACTAACAATAACAATGAAAACGCAAACATTGAGCATTTATTAGATACCAGATACTGTACTAAGAACTTTATTTCTATTACCTATTTTAATCCTTATTATTTCTAGAAGAACATTATTTTTAATAGCTACACAGTATTCCATTATATTGACATATCTCAACATATTTGAAATACTGCCTATTATCAAATATTAAGATTGAGGTTTTTCTTTTTGGTTTAATAAACATGTCTGCCACGAACATCTTTGTATCATAGTCTAGGCACATACATACTACTCTCTTGGGATGAGGTATGTGGGCTCACTGAATTGTTCACCTGAAAAATGTTGAATTGGCAAATACGTAATATATATTTTTGCAACTAAAAAAAGAAAAAAACTTAAAGGTATAAATTACCTATTTTACTCCCACCAATAGTAAATGGAAGAGCCTCTTTTCCCCTTACCTTCTTGTACTTTAAAGTCCAGTCAATTTGTAGCAAACATTACAATCCTATTACCTTACTTTGGGTGACTTTCATTCCTAATAACTTTGAAAATGTGTTCTTTAGTCCTTCCTATTTTATCTTCTGTGAGTGTCTTTGTTTTTCATTTTAATTTGAGGTCATAGAGAAAGTCATTCTTCTCTGGATTATTCTGATGACTTGCCAGTCTCTCAAAGTCCTGTCCTAGTTAAGAATTACCAGCAGGTATTCTTTGTTTGGAGTCCTAGTGGTGGAGCCGTTAAGAGCTACGCTGCTAACCAAGGGGTCGGCAGTTCAAATCCATTCAGCTGCTCCTCGGAAACCCTATGGGGCAGTTCTACTCTGTCCTATAGGCATGCTATGAGTTGGAACCGACTCAACAGCATCAGAGTTTTTGGAATCTTTACAGGAGCAGATCACCAGGTTTTTCTCTCATGGAGCCACTGGGTGGGTTCAAACCACCAACCTTTGGGTTAGCTTAAGTGGAAATTCATCTATTTATATATAAACACACACACACACATATCCTAAATCCCCATTTTTTTACACATGGCACTCTCTCCGTATTTGCTACTGATGTACTGAATTAGAAAAATTGAGAGTGCCCAGAAATCTCCGCTTTTAACTTATTACCTGGGTGATTCACTATGAGTCAGATCGAGGCAATGGGTTTGGTTTTTGGTTACTCTTTGTTTGGTTACCTCTAACCCAGAATGCCTCTTGACCATCCTTGGGTGATATTTCTGACAATCTCAATCAAACAGAACATGAATGCAAACCAGTAAATAAGATATGAAGGGGATTCTCTGGGTGGTGCAAACGGTTAATGCCCTGGCTGCTCAGCAGTTCCAGTCCACCCAGAGTCACCTTGGAAGAAAGGCCTGGTGACCTACTTCTGAAAAATCAGCCACTGAACAGCCTGTGGAGCATAGCTCTACTCTGACAAACGTGATCACCATGAGTCAAAATTGGCTCGACAGCAACTGGTAGTGATCAAGAAAGAAGGAAAGTGCAGTCATGAAGCATAAGCATATTGCTCCAAAGTAGACCATTAAAACAGAGTTTGTTTATCCAACTTTCCCTACATTAGCTAATAGACTAAAATAATCAGAGAGAAAAAAGATGGCACTTAGAATGCAACTCACAGTAAGTAAAATGCTGTTTCCTCTTGCCTGAAATTTTCTCTCCTTCCTTAGTCTCACTTCATCTTTCTCACTCCCTTCTTAGGATTCAAATGTTACTTTATTATTATTATTATTTTTTTTAATATTTTATTGTACTTCAGGTGAAGGCTTACAGAACAGATAGTTTCTCATGTAACAGTAACACACATGCTGT
>NW_004443948.1:17173718-17237710 GCF_000243295.1 Trichechus manatus latirostris | reverse complement strand
ATGGCCGCTCACAGGCTTTTAAGACCCCAGACACTACTCACCAAGGTAGAATGTAGAGCATTATCTTTATAAGTAGTGTCATGCCAATTGAGCTCAAATGTTACTTTAGAGACCTAACTTAAATATGAGTTTTTCTGTGCTGCCTTACTTGATTTTTTACCCATCTCTTATGTGGGTCCTTTTTCATATGCTAACATCACACTTTACATAAATCTCCCATATGGCGCTTGTCGTAATGTCTCTTAATTGTTTGTTCATATATCTGTTTCCAATACTAGACGAGAACACTTAGATCACTGTGCCTTTTGTCTTTGTAGCATTAGTGCCTGTTCCCAGACAAAGGCTGGTACGTTGTGACCATATGATTGATGAGGTCACTTGTTTTGAGGGCATATTTAGATTGAGGGTGGATCCAAATATTTTCCCTAATATCTAGGGCTAAATTTTATGAAACTTTGTTGATATGCAAATTTAGCTGTTCAGAAGGAAACTAAATGTACTTGCTTAAGCATAACATAATGATACATACATCTTTGATGGGCTTAGTTATATATGCCTACTTGCATATGTGACCATTACAAATATCACAAATCTCCAATCCCCCCACCCCAACACTGTCTCAGGTATTTTGTTTTTTTAAAATCTGTAAAACAGGATGGTTGCATGACGTGATCTCTAAGGTGCTTTCTGAAGTCTAAAAGCCTTTGGTTCTGATTCTACCTGGGCAAGGCTGCGTGCAAAGTGTCTTGACTGCTATTTTGACAGCCGGTTGAGCCTGGTGCTACTTGTGTCACTGTCTCACAGCCTCAGAGATAGCATGCTGTTTACACACAACAGTGCCACCCTGCCTCTGATAGCTGATCCTATCAGGCATGGTTATTTCCAGCTGTCTTCAGGAGCAGACAGCTGCTGCGTCCAAATTTGCCTGCTTCACCACTGGAGAGTGTAGTAAGCAGAATCACACTCCTTGTAGGGCTCTCGGACTGCTAAACAAATGCAGAGAGATTGTGACCTGACAGGGACAGATAGCCACACACAGGGATGGTCTGGAGGCCAGGGCTGTTTCACATTTTCATTAGATTTGCAAAAGCTATGTAGTAGCCAGGTAGGGCTAGAGTTAAGGTGGAGGGTCAAAGACAGAAACACATTCCTCAAGGACAAATGAGCCTAGAGAAATCAAGGAAATGGCACAAATTCACAAGATGTTTGTAAATATGTAGGTATCATACATACTAACGGTTCAAAATGGTGGCATCACAAGGAGTTTAAAAAAGAAGGGTGAAATACTTAGTAATTTGGGAAGTGGGCATACCAATGCCCTCCTAATCGAGCAGTGTTGGACAGATACTTTGGAGATTTGGGTGCCCTTTTTTAGTGCCAAAACATAGACAGAAAATTAGGAACTTAAAAAGGGTTAGAAGAGAGTGATAATAGTTATTGAAAATGGTAAAAATAAGACTTATTAATCATATCGAAATGACTTTCCTTTACCAGGAAGTTCAGTATGCATGTTAATCTACCTTGGTACTGTTTATTTTAAAAAAAAAAGCTCAACTCTGAAGATGGAATCAAGCCCTTCACAAAGCTGTGTGATATATAGTCAAAGAGCCGTCACCTCCTCCTCAACCAGAAACTCAGTCACTAGGATCAAGACAACCCCCAAAGTCCATTTCTTCCCTTAACTCGACCTGCCTGAAAAGCTCCTACTTCATGCTACACTGCAGTGGGACTTGTTTGCAAAGACAATGATAGGACCCGAACTGAGATGAATTCATTTCCAACAGCCTACCAACAGCTCACTGAGAGGAACAAACTTCCCCCATTTAAGCTGAATTCAGAAGGATAACATGCACAAGTCTAAGCGCTGTTGTTTCTTTTACCTGGTTTCTCCGTGACAAAAGGATTTGAAAGACTGGTTTAGAAGTTAGCTTCTTACAGTTGCTCCAAGGCACTAAAGAATTTCTTTACATGGATTCTATATATATAACAATTTCAGTTAGACAAATTATTTTAAATGGCTCTCTGAGATGTGCAAAGAATTGTGTTTGGCATGGCAGAGGACTTACAGGGCCTCAGGGAAGAGTCTTCAATAGAGAAGTCATCCACTACTTACCTTTTTAAGAGGGAAAATATTTGCTCTGGGTAAAATGGAGACACCATTATTACAGAAAGAAATAAAAAATGAAACCCAAGTCTTTGGCAGTTTTTGTAAAGTTTCACTAGATAAATTTAAATCGTGTTGAATCTTCATAATAGGGTCCAGCAAAAATAAGGATATTTGTGTCTCTCCATTGAAAAGAATATATACTTTTTTCATATAAAAACCAACTGCTGTCAGCACAACTGGACCAAAGCAAAGGCAAAGAAGTTTCCTGGACACATCCAAACACTTTGAGGGATACAGTAGCTGGGCCTGGGGCCTGGGGACCATAGTTTCAGGGGACATCTAGGTCAGTCAGCATAACATAGTTTATAAAGAAAACATTCTACATCCCACTTTGGTGAGTACCATCTCGGGTCTTAAAAGCTTGCGAGCAGCCATCTACAATACGTCAATTGGTCCCATCCCACTCGGAGCAAAGGAAAATGAAGAAAAGCAAAGACACAAGGAAAATACTAGCCCAAAGGACTAAAGGATCAAATGAACCAGAGACTCCACCAGCCTGAGACCAGAAGAACTAGATGGTACCTGGCTACCACCAATGACTGCTTTGACAGGGAATACAACAGAGAGTCCTGGACAGAACAGGAGAAAAATGTAGAACAGAACTCAAATTCACATGAAAAGACCATACTTAATGGTCTGACAGAGACTGGAGGAACCCCTGTAACTATGGCACCCAGATGCACTGTTAACCCAGAACTGATACCATTCCCAAAGCCCACTCTTCAAAGATTACAGAGGACTATAAAACAAAAAATAATACATGTGAGAAATGTGTTTCTTAGTTCAATCAGCTACACAAGACCAACTGGGCAGCTCCTGTCCAAAACTGGATGAAAAGGCAGGAAGGGACAGGAACTGGTCGAATGGACACAGGGAAACTGGGGTGGAAAGGGAGAGTGTGCTGTCACATTGTGGGGATTGCAACTAATGTCACAAAACAGTACGTGTATAAGTTTTTGAATGAGAAATTAACTTGAGCTATAAACTTCCACCTAAAGCACAATAAAAACAAAAACAAAAACCCCACTGCTGTCGAGTCAATTCCGACTCATAGAGACCCTATAAGACAGAGTAGAACTGCCCCCATAGGGTTTCCAAGGCTGCAAATGTTTACGGAAGCAGACTGCCACTTCTTTCTCCCACAGAATGGCTGGTGGGTTCAAACCGCCAACCTTTTGGTTAGCAGCCAATTGCTTTAACCACTGAGCAACCAGGGCTCCTTTTATTTTTGTTTGTTGCATACGTTTGGGCAATATTTAAATTTACAAGGTCACAGATAATGAGAAACTCACATATTAAAAAGAGATCAAGTCCTTGGTTTTCAATAAGCACTTATAACAGGTACATAAGCCGATGAAGGAGTCCTTCTTGGTTATAAATGATTGCAGGATCTTTTGCAATGACAATCACACCATCATTTTAATATGCCTGCCAAGTACAAGGAAGCATCTATCAATTATATTTCCCCCCTGAAGTTGTTGGGAAAATGTAGTTATTTTTAGAGATTCTTGAGAAATTCATTTTTTCAGATGCTAGTTTTCTAGTATTTTGAGAAGACCTTAACTAAGCCACTTGGTATGGGAAATTATTACGAGGGAAGGGAAGCCACAACACCCTGTTGCTTCTTCTGTTTTTAAGTCTCTGTCTCAGTTCTGTTAACACTAAGGCAGGATGCATCTCTTAAACAAATTTCATCACCTGAAATGCAAAATTATTTCTCTCCTTGAACATTGACTCAAACCTTATCTGACATTTTTTCTTTTTATAACAAAATATGTAAATAATAGAACCAGTTGCCATAGAGTTGACTCTGACTCATGGCAACCCCATGTGTGTCAGAGTAGAACTGTACTCCATAGGGTTTTCAATGGCTGATTTTTTGGAAGTAGATCACAGAGACTTTCTTCTGAAATACCTCGGGGTGGATGCGAACCACCAAACTTTCAGTTAGCAGCAAAGCACATACACCATTTGCATGATCCGGGGACTACATGTAAATAATAATTAACACTTAGTAAGTGTCAGGAACTGTGCTAAGTGCATTATACTATTAATCTTCAAAAAAAAACCCCAAGAGATGGGTGAAAGCATTTTCCCTGTTTTATAGCCAAGGAAACTGAAGCACAGGGTGTTAAGTAACTTTCCCAAGGTCACACAGGTAATGGGCAGCAGGTCAGGGAAGATTCCAACCAGGCAATCTACTCCAGAGTCTGAACGCATACCCACTACATTATATGGCCTCATCAACATAATTAGCAAAAGCTACAAGAATTCAAATGTCTATGTGTGGGGAGGTGTGTTTAATGTTAAGGATTCTATTTAAGGCCATTTTGTAGGAAATAAGGCTGACATTTTATTACTTTACAATCCACACTGCTAAAGTCGCATGTGCCAAGTACCATATTTTAGCTGACTTAAAGATATTCAAGTGCTATTTCAGCTGGGCAAACTAAAAACTAGAAATGTATTTGAAATAAAGACGTCAGGTAGGCACAGCTTAAAGGTTTAAAGGGCAATTAATTGTCTTTAATTTTCTTTTGAAAGTTTTCAAGCTTACAGGAAAGCTGTGAGAACAGTGTATGGATTAGCCATGGAACCTTTACCTAGATATCATCGCTAACATTTTTTGCTGTATTTATTTATCTTTTTCTTTTGCTGAAGTGTTTTAAAGCAATTACAGACATCATGACATTTAATCCTAAATAGTAAAGTATGCAGCTCTGAAAAATAAGGACAATTTCCCACACAGTGATCTTACCATTATACATCTAAGAAAATTATAATTCCTTTATATCATCTAGTAATCAAGCCATATTCAAATTTTCTCCAATTGTACAAAGCATATATTTTACAGCTGTTTTATTCAACTGAGGATCCAAACAAGGTCTACTCATTGCATTAAGTCTCTTTTCATTTTTGAATTGGCTTTGTTGGACTTCTATAATGTCCTCCTTAAATACTCCTTAAGATGAAAGAGTGATTTTTAAAAATAATTGTATAGCAAAGAATATCAAGTGGAGCTGATTTTTTTAAGGGAAATTAAAACAAATAAATGATAGTCATCTGTCATTTGATTATCTTTTAGATGTAGTTTCCAAATTGCCTAGTACAATGACTTTTGCCTCACACCATGTTCTCACTTTTTCCAGCCCATGCCTCAGATAAAACCAAGGTAAAAAATTAAAAGTTAGAAATTTAAAGCTGGCAGATCAAAGACACTGGAGATCAACTGGCATAACCACCTCATTTAACACATTAGAAAACGAAGTTCCAAAGAGGTGAAATAAATTGCCCTGGGTCACAACTACATATTAGCATAAAATGGAACTAGAACAAAAGCCCAGTCTTCTTTCCAGTAATACCACAGTAGAAGAAGATCACCTTAGACAGCCCTTGTCCTTCAAAAAGATTGCAGAACAAATGACTTTTCAGATCCTATGCTCTGGCACAAAAGTCAATAAAGCTATTCCTGACATTCCAATTTGCATCAGTGACAGCCCATTTTATTAAAAGAGTCTGCAGGTAAGCCCCAAAGACCCAGTTCAAATCTATGAACATGAGGTCAAGGGTTCGTATTGAGTCTTTTGTGCTCACCTTCATTTCTGATAAGGCCACATACAGGACTGAATGTACTATGTCATTCATAAAGCCTGGTGAATTGAGCCACTGACAGGCTTGAGGAGACCTACTTTAATGTTCTCTTCTCAATCTATTTTTAATAATCTCTTTCAAGACCTGTGGGACAAAAGGTATCCCACTCACTTTTTATGCCTCTGGAGTTCTTTGGAAAGGAGGTATCCGGATTTTAACTCGGCAAGGTGGAGGAAGCCTTTTGAAATGCACGAAACCTAAGAATTCTGAGTTGGATCCTCATTTTTGTGTCGATTGAGCATTATCTCAGGGCTGTCTCCTGATTGTGTGAATAAACTTTTGACAGGTTTGCCTTTATTTCTGTGAGATAAGCCTCCTCACTATGTTTCCCAGTTACTATGTTCTTGTGAGAATGTACTTAATATGAGAATAAGCTACTGCCAGTCTTCAGTCATAATGGCCATTTTCTCCTTGATGCCATTCATTGTTTCGAGATGTTACTGGTTCTCTGCTTTTCTGGATTCTGAAAAGTAAATAATGCCTTTGAAATAGGAAATAATGCATTGCAGTGGTACTTTTCAAGAGATTGGAACTCCTATAAGTTATTCTTAACCTACATTCAATCTTAGGGCCCAATCACTGCTTCCAAATGTAGCAGGTGGAATGCACAACTGTGAGCAGTTCTGCCGTATTCCAGGGCAGCTGTTTCTGCTTCTTAGCTGTTAGTACTGCTTTTGTTATAATGAAGAATACAGAGTAGTAGTAATTTTCCTGAGATTCAAATTCCTTTAGTTTTATTTATTTGAGCTGTAAGTACTGCTTTTGCAGTAAGGAAGAATGCACTGTACCATGCTTTGAAAATTTTCATGAAAAACAGTAAAAAGGCTAAGAAGAAGGAGACTAGAATAAAATGTATGCACAGACCTTGCCAGGTGCCTCCATGGTTTACCTAACAATTTGCAAATTTTCAAGAAATAAAACTTTAACAAATTTTTAAAAAAATTTATCATTGACGCATATCAGCAGGATTTATGTTGTCCAGGGTCCACTAGGACACATGTGATCCCAGATAATGGGTATCAAAATCTATAACTCATAACAAAAATTCTGAATTGATCCTTTAATCAGCATGTCTTCATTAGTGAAAACACACACAAAAGAAACCCATTGCCATCAAGTCGATTCCAACTCATAGTGACCCTATAGGAGAGAATAGAGCTGCCGCATAGAGTTTCCAAGGAGCGATCAGTGAATTCAAATTGCCAACCTTTTGGTTAGCAGGCCTAGCTCTTAACCACTACGCCACCAGGGTTTCGAAAACACACAGTATCAACAAAAAATTCAAAGGCGAAAATAACTGGGTCTTGAAAGGGTTAGTCCAGCCCTTCTTTTGCCATTGGAGAAATATCTATCCTCTTTCCATGTGGTCTAGTGGGACTGCCCATCACAACTTACCTTCACCCAAAGGGGAAACATGATCAAGCTTGGCCAATCATAGAACCTCATGCTGATTGCTTTACAGGGTTCATGTGTCACCCAAGCAGGACTAATCAGAGCACTCATGCAATTTGATACATGGGAACTAGGAGCAAGAGGGTCTTTCTTTCTTTTGGATCATGTACTGTAAGGGTGTGAGCTTGGTGCCACTTATGACAAACTCCCCTGCCACATAGACAGAACGTGTGTAGGCTAAAAGGTTATTAGGTCAATAATGAAAGAGAAATCCAGTCAGGCAGATTTGAGAGATAAAGAGGGCCCTGTCAACATTGCTTGAGCCTACTTGGAATTCTTAGTTAGATTAACCAATAAATTCACTTTTTTGCTTTTGCTTGATGCTATTGAATTTATGTCATTTACATCCAAAAGAATCCTTATGCACACAAAGTTCTGCTTTCCAGAGAATCACGAAGCTCTGAGGTTTTAAGACATCTAAAGCTAGTAGTTTGTACCTTGCCACAAATATTTATAATTTTGAAAGCTGCAGCTACACATGTACAGAGGAGCTCTACCCAGCAGTGGCAAATCAAAAATAAAATTTGTTTTTCCTTTTCTTTAGAGAGAGAAGTGCCAGCAACTTCATATTTTAAGCCAAGATAAAAAATTACCTTGGAGTCACCATTCTACCTTCTAGAAAAGTAGAAATATGGTACCTTGGAATTACTTGGGAACCCCCTTTAGAAGAATATATCACCTTGACTAAATCATTGTGGGTTGCTTCCCTGAGAAAAGTGGGCATAGGGTAAATCTGAAAGGTGTGAGGGAAAGAGGCAAGACCTGTTACTCCTTCAAACACTGAGGAATGGATGAGAGTCCAGGGCCAGGAGTTAGTAGGCAGTGGGATTGGATCAACCCCAGTCCTCCTGAAACTAGCTTGCAGTTTGGAAACTGGCTGTATGTGTATGACAGCAATTCCTGGGGCTACAAACATGGACTATTTTTGGTTAACCTTAGAAATGAGGAAATGGAATGGCTGCAGCTTTCTAGACCAGCATGAGCTCCCGGAGATATCTAACATCATTGTTCCAACAGTGTAGAGCCAGTCTTCAACAGTGAGAAGCAGCAGTAGTGGGGCTCTGTCCTGATTCCATTTCTCTTTCTACTTGGCAGCAGCCAGAATTGCCCCCTTTTGAACTGGATGATCCTTGACTGGGAGAAGCAGGGGACCTCAAGAGGAAAATACTAGACCTCCTGTTAAGAAGGCATATGGGTCTTTAAGCAATTAATTGAAAATGAGGTAAACGTGATTGTATCTTTATACCAGAATTTGTGTTCCTATTGATTAGAGATGGTCATAGCTATGGATATATATAATGACATATCTATTATGGATAGATGGATAGACAGACAGACAGACAGACAGAACATACAATCTCATTTTCTAAAGAAGGATTTGGATATTGAAAGAAATTTTAAACCATTTTCTCTGATATTTGATCTACCAACTGTGAGGTCTCCTACAGTATATGGCCTCAGTTGAAGACAATGCTGGGCTCTCTTTTGCCCAGTTCTGGGCAGACCTTCTGCAATATATTTAATGCAGGTTTTTGTATGCACACTCACAATTCCAAGGGGAAATTATAGTCTATAAACCAGAAGAGGGAAATGATGAATTATTTGTTCTTATCCACAGGTGGTAAATACCTATAGGGAAGACAGCATGCTGCTGCTACCTTCCCATTCTAATGGGTTAATATTACTTAGAAACTAAATTGTGAACTTCTCTTGACAATTACTTTACATATTCCTCTTCTGCTTTACCTAGCTCACTGTCCCATAGCCTGTGTCCCTTGTAATTTATTAGGTGCCTTTCACAATCTGAAACGAATTCCTATTGTTGTCTTATCCTTTTGTTATCTACCTACTCAGAATGTTTATTAGGCTGCCCCAGTGAGCTCAGTCTTTCTTCAGCCATCACTGTCAGCCTCCCTAGCAGAGATTTCTCCTGTCACGCGCTGGAATCTTGCTTCACTCTCTAGTCTGAATGTTCTGGAATCAACATTATTTTCAGTTTCAACATAGGCAATTAATCATGCACATTTATGACCTGCAATCTCCAAGAAGGCTTAGCATGTACTCAATTGGAGAGTTTGTGGGTTAGTAGGCAAAACGCCAGCTCAGACTTCAGGATGCTTGATCCTCCAGTATTTCTGGCTCTAATAATCTCTGTAATAAAGACATTTAAATGAACTGCTTTTGGGGAGAAAGTAGAAAGCAGAAAAGATCATTTTAGGGCTCTTCTACCTTTTCCCTGGCCTGCCTTTTGTTCTTAATCTTATCCCTCTGGATTGTTCCTTTTCCCTTTCATTGTCTGCTGTAACCTGAAAGTTGGTTCAGCCTGAAAATATTACTGGGCAGAACAATCTCAATAGGGTGGATGGTCATGGGTAGAAGGGTGGTTGCAAAATATACTGTTGGAGTGGATTGGGGATATGAGCTAAAATCTGGAAGAGATTCCATTACTCTGGTAACAGAAACACAGAGAAAGGAGAGAGAGAAAATAAAATCATTACTCATTGGAAATTCAAACTGGAGCTTGGGCATTAGTTGTCTCCAAAGCCACTAGGCTCTAAGATTTTGTCTCATGATTTTTTTTTTCTTTCATAAACTGCAAATGTAATGCCTGCTTCTTGCAACAAAACTGAACAGTTTAGAAGTCTAAAAAATTTAAAATTCTCCCAAACCTGATTTCCTTAAAGGAAAAATTGATGATAGCTTGGTCTCTAGACTTGTACTTTTTTTTATATACATGTATTTTCTCAACACATAACACACAGCACATAAAGAATTCTCTTTTTGAAAAAAAAAGTTTTATTCCTTTGCATAAATGGGATAAAAATAAACATATTCTCTGCATTCTTTGTACTCTTACTCGAGCATGAGCACTATGATCGTTCATCTTCACGTACACAGATTTGAAGTTTAACGGCCGATTTTCTACATGTTATTTAGAAAAGAGTCGATACTGGAGGCGCCCCGGAAAGCATGGCCCCTGGTCTCTCCATCAGCCCAGAACTAAAACAATTTCCGAGACCAACTCTTCAGACAGGGATTGGACTGGACTGTGGGACATAAAGTGATACTCGTGAGGAGTGTGCCTCTTAGACAAGTAGATATAAGAGACCAAAGGGGCGGTTTCTGTCCAGAGGTGAGAGGGGAAGGCACAGAGAGTTAGGAGGTGGTTGAATGTTCATGGGGAGTCAGGGGCGGAGGGGAGGAGTGTGCTGTCGCAGAATGGGGTGAGAGGTTGGGGTCTCATAACAACGTATGTTAAAAAAAAAGAATTCTGTATGAGAGACTAACTTAAATGTAAACTTCATTTAGTTACATCAATTAAAAAAAAAAACAAAAAACAAACAATAAAAAAGAGGAAAAGTGTCAATATTTAATTCCTTTTGTCAACAAGCAGTAAATAAGAAAGACAAGATACCTGTTCTTATGGAGCTTAAATTCTATTAGAGAAATGGAGCCCCAAACAAACAAATATGTAAACAATAAAAATATCAGACCGCAGTAACTGCTATATCAATAATGAAAATAGGGCCCTGTGATACAGTGACTGGGTAACTAGAATTTTATGGTATCTCTTTAAGGTCTTATCCACCAGGACATAACAAAGCATGAGTTTTATATTATAGCTTCTGTACAATTAAATTCACAGGATTTCAAAAATACCTTGCAAATGACAGTAATTGGGGTGTCATGGATTGAATTGTGTCCCCCCAAAATATCTGTCAACTTGGCTAGGTCATGATTCCCAGTATTGTATGATTGTCTACCATTTTATCATCTGATGTGATTTCCCTATGTGTTGTAAATTCTATCACTATGATGTAATAAAATGGATTAGTGGCAGTTATGTTGATGAGATCTACAAGATTAGGCAGTGTCTTAAGCCAATCTCTTTTGAGATATAAAAGACAGAAGTGAGCTGAGAGACAGGGGGACCTCATACCACCAAGAAACAGTGCTGGGAGCAGAGCGTGTCCTTTGGACTTGAGGTTCCTGTGCTGAGATGCTCCCAGACCAAGGGAAGATTGATGACATGGACCTTCCTCCAGAGCCAACAGAGAAAGCCTTCCCCTGGAGTTGACGCCCTGAATTTGGACTTGTAGCCTACCAGACTGTGAGAGAAATGAACTTCTCTTTGTTAAAGCCAACCACTTGTGATATTTCTGTTATAGCAGCACTAGATGACTAAGACACACGGGTAATAGGCAACAATATTCTGTAAGTATCCTCTTTTTAAGTCAATCATCATGGGTCTGATTGACCTTGGCAGTGTTACAGGGTTGTCCTTTTACATGGCTAAACTGTTCTTCAACAATTTCTACAATGTACTAGGTACAAATAGTCTTTTCTTCAGCATCAGGCATGCATGTCTTATCTTCTCACCTATTCTTCCCCCTCCCCTCACCTATTCTTTCATTACTCTTATTAAAGAAAACTATTGTGGGACACATCAAAAAAATTCATCCACATTGGCTTTTTTTCTTTTGACCTGCCCTCTTTTCATGCTATGCTATCGTTGAAATATTACACTAATGAACCCCTGGTTTATTCTTAAGATGGATTTTATTTGTGAGTTTATCTGGTTGTTTTGTGGCATCAATATCACAAAGAATAACCTCTTTTCATTTTCATCAGAGGAACAAGATTTAGGAAAGGAATGTAGTTCTATCAGCAATTCGCCTATGAAAAAAATGCAATCTTTTTCAATTTTTTTCTACAAAGGAATTGCAATGTCATCACAAAAGAGACTGAGATTGCACTCAATTCTTAACTATCAAAATATTTCCAATAAAATATAATTTGTGAATTAAAGAATAAAACTCATTCCCATGAAAGTAATCTTCTTATTTCCGTGCTTCTATCCAGCATAGCGTGGGGAGAAAGTACTGAGCTAGAAACCAAGGGTATATCAGGCAGGATCCCACCAGCATCTCAGGTGGCATATTCATGCAGGGTAACTGAGAAGAGTTTAAAGAAGGAGCGATTTACAAAAGTGTAGACAGAGAAAAAAGCAACCAGCAGGAACAGTGAAATGCTAAGGGGCTAGTGTTCCTTAGAAGGGACGATGGCCAGACTTCGACTTGCTTACTTTGGATACGTCATCAGGAATGACTAATCATTAGAAAATGACATCATGGTTAGTAAAGTAGGGGGCCGACACAAATGAGGGAAACCATCATTGAGATTTGTTGAGAAAATAGCCACAACAATGGACGCAAACATACCAACGATCATGAAGGTGGCATAGGACTGGGCAACTGTTCGTTCTGTTATCCCTAAGGTTGCCGTGAGTCAGAGTGGGCTTGATGACAACTAGCAACAACTATAAGTACTTTAAAAAGGTAAAAGAAAGAGATACAGCTGTAGAAAGTACCTGTGTCATGGACTGAATTATGTCCCCCCAAAAAGGTGTGTATCAATTTGGCTGGGCCATGATTCCCAATATTGTGTGGTTGTCCTCCATTTTGTGATTGTAATTTTTTGTTAAAGAGGATTAGGGTGGAATTGTAACACCCTTACTAAAGTCACATCCCTGATTCAATGTAAAGGGAGTTTCCCTGGGGTGTGGCCTGCACCACCTTTTATCTTACAAGAGACAAAAGGAAAGGGAAGGGAGCAGAGACGGGGGGGACCTCATACTATCAAGAAAGCAGCACTAGGAGCAGAGCACGTCTCTGGACCTGAGGTTCCTGCGCTGAGATGCTCCCAGACCAAGGCAAGACTGATGACAAGGACCTTCATCCAGAGCCGACAGAGAGAGAAAGCCTTCCCCTGGAGCCAGGACCCTGAATTCCGACTTCTAGCCTACTGGACTGTGACAGAATAAACTTTGTTAAAGCCATCCATTTGTGCTATTTCTGTTATAGCTGCACTAGATGACTAAGACAAGCTGCAACTGTGGAAGAAGGCTCCGCTGGGAACTAGGGAATTCCACTGAGGCACCCAGCCAGCCCACAGCTCAGCAAAGCAGAAGCCAGGAGAATCTCACTCTTGCCCAGCTTCACATCTGCCCATAGTGCCTCCCATTGGCCGAAGACAACCAAAAGCCTGAGGATAAGAGAGTTTGTGGATGCAGTCCTTACAGGTCAGCTTCCCAGGGCACAGAGCAAGCAGAGAAGGGTGGAGATGATCTGCAGAAAAAAGAAAATACCCAGCACATCATGGGTATTAGATCCTGGGCATCCTGCCATAAATGAAATCTTATGATCTTGGACCTTTACTTTCTTCTCCAGGCTAAATGGTGGTGAGATGTCATTGCCAAGATTCCATGCATCTTCCCTTTGTATGTTTTATTTCAAGAAGAGGAAATGAACAGCTGAAAAGAGTAATTGAATATTACTTCAAAAAGCTTTAAAATGTTTTTAACACCTTTCTTTCTTGATGTATTCCCAGGGTGATTTTCCCCTCATCATTTAAAAAATAGGTTTTATGGGTAATTACAATGTTTTGTGTAAAATAAGAACGTGTTACATGGGGTCATTTAAGTGTGTCAGATTAGAAAAATGATTTAGCTATTATGTAGCATTATCTATAATAGCAATATGAATGTGAAGTGTTGATAGTGTTTATCTGTTGTTTTCACATTGTCGGAGAAAAAGTCTAGTGATCTACTCCCATAAAGATTACAGCCTAGGAAACCCTATGGGGCAGTTCTACTCTGTCCTACAGTGTTGCTATGAGTCGGAATCAACTTGGCAGCACACAACAACAGCATCTGTTAATGCGTTTAGCAGTGAGCTTATAGAGATTATTTGTATACTAAGCAAGTGATTCTGTGTGGTGCAAAGGATTAACACAATTGGCTGCTAACAGAAAGGCTGGAAGTTTGAGTCCACCTAGAGGCACCTCAGCAGAAAGGTCTGGTGATCTACTTCCGAAAAATCAGCCACTGAAACCCCGCGGAGCACAGTTCTACTCTGACCCTCATGGGGCCCATGAGTCAGAATGAAGTCAGTGCCAACTGACTTTGGTATGGTGAGCTATGTGTTAAGCACTGTACTGTGGCTTATACAACAATCCCTTTGAATCATCAAAACAACCCGAAGAGTTTAGACATGAGGAAATTTTAACTCACACAGGTTACATAAATTGCCCCAGGTTACACAGACAATAAGTGTTATAGCCAGGAATTCATCCAGGTCTGGGTGACTGTTGTATCTTTGCCCTTAACTAGTACATTGAACTGCCTCTTGGAAATAAATAAGAAAAGGAGGTATGCAAAGCACTAAAGATGTTGTAGGTGGTATCATTATAAGTATCATTATCCTTATCATTTTATGCTGAGGAATAGGAAAAATTCCCCACCCTCAAGTACATTAAAATGTGGTAGAGGATATTATATAGTTACTAAAACAGGTGTAATGCAAGGTAGAGTAAGAAAAGTATCACAAGACAAGCACAAAAATATACATGAGGGAGGTGACCCACTAAACAATGGACAAGGTTTCAATAGTTAAGAGATGAAAGGATGTAACTCCGGGTAGACAGAATATCGTGAACAAAAGCAATGAGGTAGGAACGCACAGGGGTGTGTACAGGGAACAAGAGGAATTTAATGACTGAAGCATGGGGAGATATGGAGAGCAGTGAAAGAAAAGACTGGAAAGGTAGGTTGAAGCCTAGTTATTAATCAACTTAATTGTACTATCATCCAGTCTATATTTCTAGAACTTGTTGACAAGAAAGCTCATAAAGTACCATGATGAAATCTAAAAACATTGTGTCTACTGGATTTCCCTGATCTAGCAATTTTGCAACCTTGCCAAAAGAAAATAAAGTCAATATGACTAACCACCCCCAGTCCTGCCCTCCTCCAATATATTTTCCACATTGCAGTCATGTGATCCTCTTAAAATTCAATCTGATTAGGTTACCTTTTCTTTAATGCTTTTGACTACCTTTCATTTCCAAATTCAACCTGCTTATCTCTTCAGCCATGTCACTTACCAGACACCATCTCTAAGAGGTTTGAGCCACACCAAATTTCTCTCCATTTTTTGGATACACTCTTCCTTCTTACAGCACACTCTTCCTTCACACCTCCATCTCTTTGCCTAGCCATCCTCCAGGTCCTAACCTAGCTGTCCCTTCTGCAAAGTCTTCCCTGCAGCCTCCTTCACAGACCTTCATAGATTCCCTCCACCCTGCCAAGTTCTCACAGCACCTTTTGTTGAATACCTCTATTCTCTCACTAATTACAAATGTTTTGAAATGTTAATTTAATTTCAAAGACGTTTCCTTATTTATTTTTACATTCCCAGTTCTTAGAACAAAGTAGGCATGTGCTAGGTACTCATTAAATTAAATTTAAAAAAAAAGGGGGGGGGAGGAAGGGAGGAAGGGAGGGAGAGACAGAGAGAGGGAGGGGAAGGAAGGAAAAAAATGGAAGAGAAGAGAGGGAAGAAGAGAAGGGAAGGGAAGGGAAAAAAGTGGCATTTTCCTTGTGGACAGACTTAACTTGAAGGTCATAGAACCAAGAGCTTTCCTATCACTCTGTTCTGTTCTTAGATGGTAAGTCTTAAAGCACCTAAAAGGTAGCTCAAATTTTCTCTCTCGCCTCTATTCTATCTCTGAAACAGTTGTCAAGGTACTATCTTCCGTATAGCTGATCTGTCCAGGTGGCTGTAGGATGCCACCACAATTATAGCACTGGTATTCTGTTTTCTTCTGCAAATATTCTCAAAGCTGCTTCCCACTTATCTTGTGGATTTTTAAAGAAGTCTTTTTTTTAAAGGTATGCTCTTCCATCCCTTTACATAAATTCTGTGTCCCATCCTATCTGGTTTTAAGATTATAGTCACAGGTCTACTTTCTCCTGTGAATTACTGGTAATCACTCGAACCACTCTTCTTTGTAATTATGGTTGTAGTCCTACTGTTGTAACAAGTTTCCATTTCTTTTCAGCATTCCTTTGTTCCCTCCAGGCTAATATCTCTTACCCTCAGAATTCAGTGCAAAGCCACTTGAGTGAGGGGCTGTACAATCCACCCTACTCAATTCTTATGAAACTACATGCTATCATTTTTTTTGTATTTATTATTTATACAGCCTCTGATAAAAAAATGATATGAGACAACTCCATTATTTAGTTTAATGGTTCTCATTTAAGAATGAACTTAATTCAATTAGTTAAGAATTGAGTTTTATAGGATCCCTTTCCACAAGTAATTTTCTCAATAGCTAAACCTTTCCTTCATTAGATTTTGTTCTCTAATATTGTTTCCCCCTAGCATGCAGCAAGTTAACTTGTTTTTAAACTCATCTTAATATAGGTCTGAAATGGAGAAACAATCTGCTGGTCTCCACTCTTCTTATAAAACCAGAAGAGGGATGACTTAGAGCAGGTCCCCAGATCCAAGTACTCAAGTGTGATTTAGGTCACTAATTATTTAACTCTAAACAGAACAGCTTAAAGCATGCAAATAAACCCTGTCATCCAGACCTTATTTTAAATCATTTTAATCATCAAATATGGTATCTAACTGGGATCAGGGTTCTAGAGAAAGTATGAGAACAGGCTGGAACACAGAGATGATAAGGTGATCGTACAGAATAGGCGACCTCAGGGAAGTGAGGGTGGGCTTGGGAGGAGTGTCTGTTAAATGGGCAGTCGGGGCTCCCTGATGCATCTGTTATCTTCTAGTATGAGGGCCATCTGAAGGCACAGGCAGGAAAGAGGGATAATGTCAATGTCAAACAGGAGAGTTTGGGACGTAGGGCGCTGGCAGCTATGACATCCTGTGTACCTTTCTGCCTAGTCCATTGTAGTCTGAAGCTCTGGAAACCTGTTTGGCATCATAGCAACCTGCAAGCCTCCACTGACAGAAGGGTGGTGGCTGTGCATGAGGTTCACTGGCAGGGAATTAAACCCGGATCTCGCATGAAAGTTGAGAGTAGGTACCTGAATATTATCCTTTAAACCCACAGAGACTATAATGTCCTTCTTTCTTACTTACTTCCTTCTTATCCACTGAATGGCCTTGTTTTCCCTGTTTAATGAGTACAGCTTTCTTATTTGGAAGCTGTGTAGCACATCACAACTTTCCCCCACCCAGGTCTACTTTCCCCAAAGCATGTTGCTTCCAGGTGATTTGTGAATTGACATATCTCTGTGCTTCCTTGAAAATGTGTCATGGGACAGAGTGTTGATGGGTGGCACTTTTCATCTCTGCATTACCATGGAAAATCTTTGTTATGTAGAGGTGTATATCATCACTCTGGGACACAGTGTGAACTCTTCAAAGTGATCTTTTGCATGACATCCTGCATGTGTGCTTCAAGCACACAGTCATCGCACTTCTGAAGACTTCAGGTGACTTGCCACAAACTTGTGATGACATGCCTGAGCTCATATTAAAATCAGGCTATAATGATGACCTGCCAGGACACAGTGGAAGCAGGCAAGCATCCTGGTGCTTTTTAAAGCACTAGAGCAGAGAAGAATGTGAATCTAAGTAGAGTGGTTGAAAATAACTGTAGGCTTTGCCATTAGCAGCTGTGGCTACAAATCAAGGGCCAATCTCATCTAGGCAGTGTAGACAGGCCTCTCCGACATGCATCATTCTTATCTGGGCCGCACGTATACACGCCTGGTTGGGGATTGAACGATTAGCACTATTTTCAAACACAAAACACAGTTACGCATGAGTCGGACAGTGATTATTCATAAAATGCTTGGAAAAACCATATTCCAAGACTGTTAATTCTGTTGAGAGTGCCTTTATTTTATCTGTAGACTACCTACTAAATAAGATATAAGAATAGGTTACATTTTCACAATTGGTGTTTAGTAGCATTACCGGCACTTCGATGTAACGTAATTCCTATCGGCTATGCTTTACAATTACTTTTTTCCTTACTAATCTTCCCTGAATGGAGTCTAAAATTAAGCCAACTTAAAATATGTCACTATGTTTAAGTTCTAGTGTATTTGAATTAATGGATCCCATGAAAAAGTAAAAATGTAAGAACATATTTGATTCTGAAGCAATTCTGAAATGTGGTGTTTCCACGCTACGCAAAACCACTGTGGGAGATGTTCGCCAGGTGTTACTGAGCCATGTGCATTAACAACTTTTCAGAGAAGTAGAATAAAGGAGCTAATATTAAGCTTTCAACTGATTTTACTGAGGGTCTGATCATTATCAGAGTTTCCAAACAGTAGTTTGACATAAGGATTTCCAACCCTGGTGATGAGTGAAGGAGATCCTGTCGGTGTAGGGAATAGCAGAGCTGGCTCCTCTGTCCACAGGCTCTCTGAGGGAAAAGGGTGAACCACCTCTGTTCTTCTGCATACTCAACTCCCAGCTCAGGGCTTGGCAGAGAGGAGAGGCTCAAAAACCATTTGTTGAATGAATGGGTGATTAACGGATCAGTGAGAAGTCAACGAATGGTCAGAGTAATCCCGCCAGTCTGTGGCTTGGGTGAATGTGGTGGAAATGCATAGACCCTGGGGTCAGGATGACCTCTCTGAGCTCTAAACCTAGCATAGTGCCTTCCTCAGTGTTGCTATGAAATAAAATGCAATAAACACATAAAAATGTATAGCACAATGCTTGGCACCTACTAAGAGGCTCTTTAAATACTAGCAACCTCCATACCTGCCCATCCCTGTATTTGTCCCCTACCCCTTAGCCTTCATTTTGTCTATTTTTTGAAAAAATATTCTGTTATGGAAAATACAAAGAATAGGAAATCAGACTCAGATATTGGTCCCAGTCTAATCACTTAATGTCTGGCCTTTAGTTTTCTCATCTATAAAATGAAGGGTCTGGACATGATATTCTCTAGATTTTTCTATCACTTGGTTTTAAAGTCTCCTAACTTTCATTTAAGGTTTTTAACAATATATAATTATCTAAATTAATAAATATTAGGCAAAAGCTTGAGAGAATCACTAACATTTATATCGTTATCATCCCACTTGATTCTAGGTATCTTTTCTAAAATGTTGAGAATGTTCCTTGTATTTTTTAGGTATCAGCTACATGCAAGGTAAATTCTGTTATAATGAGGGAGATCTGAGTGTTCTATTTCTGCAAATGTCTTAGCCAACTGAGAGTTAATCTAAGTGAGACACATAATCTATAAATTGATTAATTTTTGATATTTCATAAAATATTTCAGAATCTTCCAAGTCTTCATTTTTATTTTAGGGCTAATATTAAATATTATACTGTAACATTGTGAACATGGTGGTAGAGGGGGTGAATTAGGTAAGTTTTGGCTAATAAACAGTTTTTACCAATAGAATTCTGGGTTGTAGAATGTTCACTATAGCAAGAGGAGAATTATATCTGCATCGTAAAATACCAAAAATTTTTCAGATGAATTATTATATTTCTCAGATATTTTTCCTTAAAGGCCATACACAAGCATTTTTGACAATCTTTAATCTCTCCGAGAGTCCAGTCTTTTTGAAACAGTGATTATTAAGTGTAGGAAACATTTAAAATTCTTTCGAGTATCATCAGGGTTCTGAATTGCTGGAATATGTCTTGAGAAAGGGTTGTCAGTCTTCACTCATTAGAAATGCAGCGAGAAAAAGAATTCATCTATTATTAATTCATGGATAGTAAAAGAATAATTAAATTCTCTGTATGTATTCCTTCTATCTAGCAATGTTGTTTTATTGCTAAGATTAAGTGTGTGACATTGTATGAATGATTGCTCCATGGGCTGATTTTAGAAAACTAAGTGACTAGAAAAAACGTAAGATTAAAGTTAGTGTTGTAAGAATCCATTTCTTCTCCCTTGGATAGCTTACAAAGAGAGATTCTACCCAAGGCAAATATCTGCATATTTTAATACATAGAATAGTCTCTTTCTTAGGTAGAAACTGAGCTTAGAGATAACGAGAGCATAATAGATACAAGACAAGAGTGATAAATTATCTATGTATATTTCATTGAGCACAACTCATGTGATTTTGGATGGAAAACTTCTTCATATATAGAATATAGGTCAGGCCACTTGATTGAAGAGGGCAGTGGTGATTCAGTGGTAGAATTCTCGCCTTCCATGCAGAAGACTCAGGTCCAATTCCCAACCAATGCACCTCAAGCACAGCCAGCACCTGTCTATCAGTGGAGGCTTGCATGCTGCTATGATGCGAAACAGCAGTGCTTCCAGATGAAGACTGACTAGGAAGAAAGGTCTAGCATTTTACTTCCAAAAATCAGTCAATGAAAACCCTATGAATCACAATGGTCCTATTCCATTGTGCATGGGGTTGCCATGAGTTAGGGGCCAACTCAATGGCAGCTAACAACAACTTGATTAGAAGTTATTTCTCCACTGAGACACCAATTCCAAAGCTCACATATTCTGTTTAAATCCTTCACCATAAATTGCTGGATGTCTAGTAGACGCAGCTATTATGGATGACCTTCTAATTAGGACTCTTGAAATTAACACATTTCAGCTATTTTCATCTGGAAATCAGTATTAGAAAAAGGCAACAAAATCATCAAGCAAACTTCAGTTCTTGGATTTTCTTTTGCATTTCAAATACTTAAAAGTTAAAGCAGTTTTTCTTTGCTTCCTGGAATGAAGTCTTTGACTTGTAATCAAACACACATTCATGTTTCATGGTGCTGTGGGAAAGCCACAATGATAAGTCCTACAATTACTTTAAAACTATTGAAGCCTGAAATCTTCAGTCTGAATCCACAAATTTGCTGCAAGTTGGGTGTGGGACTAGGGAGGGAACATTGCATTTGTGTAGGCTTATGGTTTTCATCTGGATGGTGTTGTTTGAGTAAACCCATTGCCCGTTGCTGATGAGTCTATTCCAATGATGAGTTGTTTTGAGTAGGATCATATAATTAAGGGACTCAAGAATTTTTGTGGTTCACTGGGGTGTTTCTTGTCAATATTTCCTTTCTTCAACATACACTTTAAATAAACTCCAAAAAAAAAAAAAAAGCTTCCTAGGGGTAGTTTGTAAGTGTTTTTTTGCATATAATGTATTGTATGTTCCTGCCCAGATTTTGGATTTTTATAAAACTTTGACACAGCGTCACTTAAAAAAATTGAGTTCAAAGGATAGACACAAATGCTAGAGAGAGATTACAGTATGTCTCCTTTAACTTAGGTGCTGAGAACTTTATCTTCTGTGATAGCCTTTCCAGAACATCGCCATGATTTTATTTTTGAACAGTTTCTCAGGTCTTGAAGAAACCAGACTAACATATATGCCCACGTGGCTTCTGTTTTCCTCTTTTAATGAGGTGGTGATTTAGGGTTTGGAAAAGGAGACTTTAGTCATCATACTAAAAACATTCACCCTCATTATTATGACGAATTTTGGGGCCAAGAGTGCCAAGATGAGTTTCTAAAATTAGCATTCAGCTTAAGAGTGAACTCTAATGACCAACGAAATTAGTTGCAGTCGAGCTGATTCTGACTCATGGCGACCCCATGTGTTGCACAGTAGCACTGCACTCCATAGAGTTTTCGAGGCCGTGGTGATCTTTTGGAAAGAGGAGCCCTGGTGGTGCAGCAGTCAAGCAATTGGCTACTAACCAAAAGGTTGGAGGTTTGAATCCACCAGCCACTGAGGGGGAGAAAGATGTGGCAGTCTGCTTCGGTAAAGATTTACAGCCTTGGAAACCCTATGGGGCAATTCTGCTCTGTCCTAGTGGGTCACTATGAGCTGGAATCGACTCAATGGCAACAGGTTTGGTTTTTTTTTTTGGGGGGGTTGACCTTTCGTAAGCAGATGAGTAGGTCTTTCTTCCGAGGCGACTCTGGGTGGATTTGAACATCCAACCTTTTGGTTAGTAGTCAGCGCTTAACCGTTTGCACCACCCAGCAATTTCTGATTAGAGACATATTGTAACTTTTAAAATACTATCACAGGAAATCCAAATTTGGCCTGGATAATCTTGGTTTCTGATAACTGGGGGACATGAGGCTTTCAAGGATCCACCACGGATTACATATAACAAATTATTATTAACCGCTTGGTAAAGTATCATAACCAAACTAAGCTAATGGTTCTCAGCATTTTGAGCCCTTAGACATTTGTTAAGAGCTTAAACATGGTGCCCATATACTCATATTTTCTTTTTAAAGATAGAGAATAGCTTAGAGGGCATTTGCTTGCATCCCTAAACCCATTCCTCTATTCAAAAAAAAAAAGAGGAGAAAGAAAACAGACTCAGAAAAGGGGGGTAGCTTGTCCAATGTCAAACAGTTAGTAAGTAACTGAGCAAGAAAATAGCTCTAGTCTCCTGAGAGCAGTATACTTTCATTACTGCATGAGACCAAGAATTAGAGCTTGAGCCTAGAGACCAAAGAAAAGACCTTCTTCAATTTATTTTTTGATAGAGTAGGAATGAATGACCATCCAGAAAGTTCCCTAAGTCAAAATTCTCCTTGTTCCCAATTGTAATTCCTAGCCCTGGGCTTCCCACCGTCCCAGCAGTTCTTCCTTCACGGGTGATTCATTTTGCCTTCACTGGCGGAAAATAATGGTTACTTTGTTCTAGCCGAGTTGTGCAGATACAAAGCGGGATGCTGGAATAAGACAGAAAGTCTACCCTCAAAAGAGGGAGAGAAAACTTTTGCTAGGTCACTTGCGGCAGGTCTATTTTCTAAACCCCAAGCCAAGATATCTAGTTTGACATGATATATTCTGATAAGAGATATCTTCTATATGAACAGTTCTCCAAAGATATAAAAATCAAATCAATTTAGTTAACAAATTGACATTACTGATAATAATGAACGACAAATAATATTGAGGCTGTCTTGAAAAGTACAGAATCTATAATCACCATAAGCATTAAGAAAACTTAAAATGGAAGTAATTTAGAACCTTGCTACTCAAAGTGTTGTCCTTGGACTAGCAGGCTGAGCATTACCTGGAGCTTGTTAGAAATGCAGAATCTCAGGCTGCAACCCACACCTACGGAATCAAAATGTGCATTTTTAACATGACCCCCTAGCCAATCTGAATGCACATTAAATTTTAAGAGGCACTGATTTAGAACATCAAGAGGAAGGCTGTTTTAGGGAGTAAAGACAAGCTATCATAGGAGGACCAATTTGATTTTTCTAGTTCCTTTCTGCCTGTAATCCCAGTCTTCGAGAAAGGAGCACCTTGGGTAGCTGATCCCGTGACCCATAACATTCAGAAAACGTTGAAAGCAGTATGTTTTTCAGAGTAGGGCCTACTGCTCCATTTCTCAATTTTAAATGGTTATTTTATTGCAATTCTCCTCATAATCAAGTGAAGCAGAAAACCACACACACCTTTTGCTTTTCTCAACATTTTTTATCACCAAAAATGCCACTGCAGCCCGTTCTTGATTAAATAGTACAAAAGGAGTAAAGAATGGCATTGATAGGATCATAAGAAAAACTTTTAGTCATGATTTTAACTATTAGGGTCAACCTACACCCCTTTTTAAGATTTGGCATTTCAGTGTAGAATTCTCACCTTCCATGAGGAAGACCTGGGTTTGATTTCTCACCAACACACCTCACGGATAGTTATCACTATCAGTGGCGGCTTGCGTGTTGCTATGATGCTGAACAGATTTTAGCAGAGTGTTCAGACTAAGACAGACTAGGAAGAAAGGCCTGGTGATCTGCTTCTGAAAATCAGCCAGTGCAAACCCCATGGATCACAACAGTCAGATCTGCAACCGATCATGGGCATGGTGCAGGACTGAGCAGCAATTCATTCCACTGTGCATGGGGTTGCCATGAGTCAGGGCCAACTTAACAGCAGCTAACTACAACAATCCTTGTTCTGGTTTTATAAGAGATTGCTAATCATTAATAAAATTAACAGATTTTTAGTTTTACCCCCTAAAGGCTATTTTGCTATTTCAATTTCTGATCCATTTGCTAAAAGATGATGGAGTAAATAATGATTAGGAGGATAGGTTAAAGTGAAAGAAAAGAATTCATGGGCTGGTTAATTGAGAAGAGTTGTTAAATTATCATCATCACTAATATTTTCACTCTATGCAGGTGCTGTGCTAAAAGGGCTGAGCATTTATTATCTGATTTAACCTGCATGTTTCTGATACCACTCAGGACTCACCAGTGGGTGACAATAATTCCAACAGATGGGCTGTTGGACCAAGCCAAGTTTTCTTTCACCTTAATAACTACTCTTAAGGGACTGACTTCTTTAGCCTTCTAGAACCTTCTACATCTTGAAAAACATGTACATTTGACGTCTTTATTTCTGTTTAACAAAAAGGGATTCAGATAAATATCTAATCAATTCCTGTGATTTTAAAATTTGACATAAAACTCTTCTACAAAAACAAAGTATTAATTAGCTGCCTCATTGCTATGCACAACAGAAACTTGATAGCATACATATTCTGCATGAGTATTGGTCTTTGAAAAGTGTAAATAAATCTGTAATTAATGTTGCACACTTTGATTGCATACGAACCTGTGTAATGTAGTTTCTCTGTTGGAAAATCAAAGTCAAGGCTTGTTTCATGTAAAAAGTCAGAAATTTCAATTGACGTGTTATTTTAAAAAACTAAAAACACCTGAAAATTGAAAAGATGTTAACTCAACACACATACAAATGAAGAGTATTGTAAACTACTGAATTTTAAAGGGGACACAAAGGTATTAGCTGCAAACCTGATTTATTGTTATTTAGCAATCTTTTTGTCTGCTTATTATTATATTTCCATGTTATTATTTATGAGCTAGCCTTTTAAAATACAATCAGGTGATACCTATTGTAAATAGAAAATACATTCAAAATAAATTTTGTAAACTTACATAGCACCTAATCTTGGCATCCTAAACATAAATTCCAGTTTGAGATTGTTACACATAGTTCAACAGTTGTAAATTTTATTTTTGCTTTATCATTAAGTGCTAGAGTCACTGTTTTCTTTGCTCTTTACCACCAATGAGCCTAAAGTAGGTGTCCAGGACTGTCCCAGTTTTAGGACTGAAAGTCCCAAATTCTAGAAAATCCCTCATTCGGACAAATCAGCTGGTTGGCCATCCTATCTGAAGCATCTCAACTCTGTATATATAAAGTAACTCATAGAAACCTCTCAATATCTTCTTCATTTCCCCTCCTCTGAACAACAATATTCTAGCCTTCATGCCTTGCCAACATGGGCCATGCTAAGCCTTGACTGCTGGCTTCCAAGAGGACTTTTGTTCCCTGTTCTTGTTCTCTCCCGTTGTTTCTCTGATACAATAACCTGCTTCCGTAGTACCAACAGGTGTTCCCTGCTTGCACTGCCCCATGTTTTTACCTCATTCTCTATCTTATCGGGTCAATAAGTAACTCAACCAATTATCACAAGCTACCAGATGGAATTGTTCTGCCTTTCGGGTAATGAATCAAGATCAGAGCTGATCTCCCACCCCCAAGAAGACAATTTTTCCAGTTTTTATAATGTAACTACACAATAAAATACAGATTTTTATGTGGAGAGAATTTTGTTTGCCTCTCACTTCTGAAGAATGCATTCTATATGTAAAGAAACAACAACAAAAAAAAACTCATTGCCATCAAGTCTATTCCAACTCATAGTGACTCTATAAGACAGACATAGAGTTTCCAAGGAGTGGCTGGTAGATTTGAACTGCCGACCTTTGGGTTGGCAGCCAAGCTTCTTAACCATTACACCACCAGGGCTCCAATATGTATATAAAGAGAGACCAGTATTTATTATTGTTTTAGTTACCTAGTGCTTCTATAACAGAAACACCACAAGTGGATGGCTCTAACAAACAGAAATTTATTTTCTCACAGTTTAGGAGGCTAGAAGTCCAAATTCAGAGCGCCAGTTCTAGGGGAAGGCTTTCTCTCTCTTTTGGCTCTGGAGGAAGGTCTGTGTCTCTTTAGCTTCTGCTTCCTGGTTCCTTGAGATCTTGCTTAGAAATCTCCTCAGCCAGATATCTAAGTTCATCACTTACAAGTTCTACCTTTCACCAAACAACTGAACATAATTCAGACAAGTTCTTTACCATTGGATAAAAAGTATCATCCTTCCTCCACTGTCCAATCATATGTTCACCATTTTCTTTTAAAGCCTCACCAGAAACACATTTAACATCCACATTTCTAGCAACATTCTGCTCCTGGTGCTATACGTATTTTCTAAGACGACAGAGACTTTCTCTCTAGCTCTCCTCACTTCTGAGACCTCACCAGAACTGCCTTTGATGTCCATAATTCTACCAACAGTCTCTTCAAGGTAATCTAGGGTTTTACTATTAGGCACCTTAAAACTCTTCCAGCCTCCACCCATTATCCAATTCCAAAACAACATCCACACTCTAAGTATTTGTTAGAGCAGCACCCCCACTTCTCAGTACCAAATTCGGTCTTAGTTATCTAGTGCTGCTATAACAGAAATATCACAAGTGGGTGACTTTAACAAACAGAAATTTATTTTCTCACAGTTTAGGAGGCTAGCAGTCCAAATTCAGGGTGCCGGCTCTAGGGGAAGGCTTTCTCTCTGTGTTGGCTCTGGAGGAAGGTCCTTGTCTCTTCTGAGCTTCTGCTCCTGGGTTATCTTCATGTGGCTTGGCATCTGTCTTCCCCCATCTCTGCTTCCTAGCTTGCTTATTTAATCTCTTTTATATCTCATAAGAGATTGACTCAAGACACACCCTACACTAATTCTGCCTTATTAACATAACAAAGACAACCCATTCCCAAATGGGATTATAATCACAAGCATAGAGGTTAGGACTTACAACACGTATTTGGGAGAGGGGGGCACAATTCAATCCATAACAATTATTTTTGGAAAACACAGACATGCAAGACAGGGTGCATCATTGTCTTTTCTAGACACTTATGGTCCTAGATCCTCTGGTAGGCTAGGATAATAGTAAATCACCGTTTATTTGGTTCCTGTTATGTTCTGATGAAGACACATTGAGACACAGGGTCCTCATATTCAGTCAGTGTCATGGATTGAACTGTGTCCCCCAAAAAATGTGTGTAACAATTTGGCTAGGCCATGATTCCCAGAATTGTGTGGTTGTCCTCCATTTTGTGATTGTAATTTTATGTTAAAAAGGATTAGAGTGGAATTGTAACACCATCCTTACTCAGGTCACATCCTTGATCCAATGTAAAGGGAGTTTCCCTGGGGTGTGGCCTGCACCACCTTTTTTTTTTTTTTTTACACCTTTTGTAAGAGATAAAAGGAAAGGGAAGCAAGCAAGAGAATTGGGGACCTCATACCATCAAGAAAGCAGTGCTGGGAGCAGAGCGTGTCCTTTAGACCAGTGTCCCTGCGTCGAGAAGCTCCTAGTCCGGGGAAGACTGATGAGCAGGCTGAGAGGGGGAAAGCCTTCCCCTGGAGCTGACACCCTGAATTTGGACTTTTAGCCTACTTTACTATAAGGAAATAAACTTCTCTTTGTTAAAACCATCCACTTCTGGTATTTCTGTTATAGCAGCACTAGATAACTAAGACAGTCAGTGAGTAGATATTTTTTATTCAATTCATCATTCATTCTGGAGATGAAGAGGGGGCAGTGGTGGTTTAGTGGTAGAATAGTTGCCTTCCATGCAGGAGACCCAGGTTCAATTCTCAGCCAAGGCACCTCACAGGCAGCCACTACTCACCTGTCATTGAAGACTCGAGTGTTACTATGATGCCGAACAGGTTTCAATGGAGCCTCCAGACTAAGAAACACTAGGAAGAAATACCTGGCAATTGACTTCTGAAAATCAGCCAATGACAATCTTATGGATCACAACAGTCTGGTCCCATTGTGTATGGGGTTGTCATTAGTGGGAGCTGACTTGATGACAGATAATAACAACAACACAGATGAAGAAAATGAGACTCAAACACTTCAAGTAACTTGCCCAACTTTCCAGCTAAGTGGGAGAACCAGAATCTGTATTTTGTCCTTTTAGTTTCACGTGAACCTCTTGAGTTTCGTGTGTCTATGATGGGGAAAGGACAGGAGGGCGATTTATGTAACGTGTGCCATTTGACCAAATTATCCCGCTGAATAGTCTTGAAAAGTCACTTAAAACCACAGATTGTCCTGTTGAAAAGCGTTATACCTGGGGAGAACAATCAGACACGTAAGTAAACAAGAAGTCCTGATGAACAATCGTCCTCACATGTAATGACGGCGCTTATTCTGAAACACAGGTGATGATAACTCTGTAAGAAACCTCACAGTGGTTTATTTTAAATTAACCTCCTCCTGTTTCCTATTTGGAAAACTATATCCTTATTTATCATTTTGGAGCTGTTTGCCAGCCTCTTCTTCTAATGTTTATTACTAGGAATTGCCTTGTGATGGCTGATTGCCCCAAATCAAGGATGGTAAGATAACCTTGCCTTCAGTTAAAACCACTTGGGGGTTAGCGGAAATAAATAGGATAAGCTAAAAAACAAACACCTCGTGTATAAATAGTTGCACCATACAGAACTTCAGCTTGTCTTATTTAAAAATAACAAGGCATGTACTCATTCATAAATATCCTAATTATATTAGTGGGAAGGCCCACAGCAATGGTGTTTTAATTTCAAATCATTGTGAAAACATTTTTTTAAATGTGGAACTTCTTCTGTCAACCTAAATCCACTTAAATCTTGGGTAGTATTTTTGATAATTTACTAGTTTGCCCTGTTAGATGTATTGTCAAAATCAGTTGCTGTTGACTCCAACTCATGGTGACCCCATGTGTATCAGAGTAGAACTGTGCTCCGTAGGGTTTTCAATTGCTGATTATTCAGAAGTAGACTGCCAGGCCTTTCTTCCAAGGGCTCAAAACCTCCAACCTTTTGGTTAGCAGTCAAACATGTTAATCATTTACATCACCCAAGGACCCCGGATGTATTATAAACCACTATACAAATATAGCACATATTTTTATAATATCAGAAACCACAGAATGTTTGAGTATGGAAATAATCTAGTTCAGCCTTCTTATAGATAAAGAAAGTAAAATACAAAGTTAAGTAGCTAATAAGTCTCAGTGTCTGGACACAGATCCAGTCATTTGACTCCAAGGCCAGTGCTCATTATGGTAAACAATGTTGCCTCTGTGAAAGGGAAAAGTCCTGATTTTCTTGAGGTAAAAACTGTTATCTATGTGGGTAATACTTCATGACATGGCATTTATGTGTAATTGTCTTTCCAGTCAGGAAGTAAGATCTTTGAAAGTAGGAATCGTGTCTTATACGTCTTTGATTCCCCACAGTGCTTAATTCAGTTCAATGATGCTTTTTGTATATTGTTGATTTGTGGATTTTATCCAACCCTTCCTGGGCACATTATCACATCTACGATCAAAAGGGAGTGTTTATGCATATTTTCTTCAAAGTCCATAGACACCATATACACCACCTCACCACACACCGGAAATTGAATCTACGTTTTGTTACTTCCGATAACAGACTAGGATATTGTGATCCCTTATTGAAGAAAGAAAATTTTTACCCATTATTTCTTAGGAACAGAGTTGAATGAATTTGCAAATGGACTTAATTCTTTTGTGTTTGCTGAACATCAAGGTGATACATATGCTGGGATATTTTGCCAAGGTATTTTGTACCACTGACCACAAAATCATTTAAATACCATGGTCTTAAAAAAAGAAAACAGTATTTTTCTCTTTAAGTGGTCTATGTGGAAGGACAGAATCATACATATTATCTACTAACACTTGCTCTTAAATGACCCTTATGGACTTTCAAGTTAACACGTTCCCAAAGCGAATGGAATTGGGGAAGGGATGGCTTGACACCTTAGCTGTTACTACTCTCCTGTCAGCTGTCACTGCAGCCCGAAGTGTCCCAATAAACCAGAGCCACTATTAGCTGAGTCCAGTCACTGCCAACCCGAGGGAGGGGGGCAGGAAAGGATTGTGTTACTCAGTGACAGCTGAATCTTTCCAAGAGAATTAGCTACCTAATTCCTCTAATGAAAATGTGTCTTTTATATAAAATCGAAAGAGGAATAAAAATGGAAACAGAACTGGTGCTTTTACCAAGACCCAACAGGCTTTCTGATTCTGGTATTAAAGTTTGTTTGTTTGTTTGTTTTTAAAGATATAACTCATAATACATTCTTTGATCCAATGGAAGCTACGTTACAATTTCTGTGCAGGAGGTTATAAGTGCTGAGGCCTCCTTGCTAACTCTGTGTTAAACACTCCAAATCCATAGAAAATTTAACTGATATCCTATAGTGTTTCTCAGAAGCAATTTCTTATTTTATTTCTTCCCCCTTTCGTCACCCAGAATCTCACACTGACCTTCAGAGGAAAGCTAACAAATAGAGAACCATAGCCACCTATAAACTAGACCACTTGTCATCTTGGAATCTCATGCTGCTTTCTCTACTTAAGGATTCGACGGCTGAACTAGATGATATTTGAAGTCCTGTGAGATTCAAAGTTTAACTACCACGGTCCATGGGTGGCACAAACAGTTTGCAATAGGCTGATAACCTAAAGGTTAGCTGTTTGAACCCACACAGCGGCACTGGGAAGGAACAGGCCCAGTCCTGGGGATCTGCTTCCCTAAAAGATTACAGCCAAGAAAACCCTATGGAGCGGTTCTACTCTGTAACAGATGGGGTCTTTCCAAAGTCACAAACCAAAACCAAAACAAAATCAAAAACAAAGTTTAACTATCCTAACTATATATCTACATATCTGGCCCTGGTTAAGTGTTTGGCTGCTAACCAAAAAGTTGGCAGTTCGACTCTACCAGCTGCTCCTTGGAAACCCTACAGGGCAGTTCTACTCTGTCCTATAGGGTCGCTATGAGTCAGAATCGACTCAATGGCAACAGGTAACTACATATCTATTCTGGCTCTTAAAATCAAAGTTGCCCTATTCATAGGATCTCCCTCTCAACATGGGTCTTCAAAGTCTCATTATTAGTTTGTGAGTATGATGAAGGATCAAATTATTTTCGACTCTTCGTACTAGCGCACCCAGTCAGTGTAACCACCTTGATCCAGGAATGCAAAAACTATAGCGCCCTGAAGAAAGATTGAGCTCTTTCCTTTAAACATTGTTCTTCATCAACAATAAAAATACAAGACCTAGATTAATCTTCCAAAAAGCACTTTCTTATCTTTTTCACTTTGGGAAACCTGAGTGATGTGTAATTTATTTTCCTTTATTTTACTCTTTCCAGTTGCTCTGTATTTTGAGTGGTTGTTTCCAGATGTTGGCAGTGTTGAGAATTTCTGTTGTAAATACTGTGTTTCTTCCAGATTAAATCATTGCTTAACTATGCAGTTATTTTCCACATTTTGAATCTTCAAGCTTCAAGTTTTCTAGGGGAATATGGGATTGAGCCACTACTAAGGCCCTTTTTTCTTTTTCCTTAAAGACACCCTAGAGGTTTATAGATTCTAATACAGGGGATCTCTTACTAAAATTACTTGTATTTTTCAGAATTGACTCAACTTCAGTGGGCTTTGTTTTGGTTTAACCATTCAACTAATATTGTAATTGTAATTGTTAAGTCTGATTCTCCAGTTCTAAATGAATGTTATGAGGTCTTATTTGCATGCCTTGCCATGACTACCTTCCAACAAACTGAACAAGTTTATGTATGAAAAAAAAAAAATTACTGGTATTTCTTGTCCTCTAAAGACAACAATTACAGGAGTAAGATCCACAATCACCTTCTTGCCTTCCCCACAGATTTGGGGATATATTCTTCTATTTATTCTGTTACCAGCAAGCTGGGGAGTTCTATCCGGTTGAGAGCTGGGAATATTGGCCCAGAACTGGGGATCTTCTCTAATTGCTACCTTCTTAGAACAAGAATTAAAGATAATTACTTACCTTGTTTTCAATTACAAATCAGCTCTCCTTCGTCGTATAATACCATAAGGCTTCATATGGAGTCAACAGAATCTTACTGTTAACTTCTCTCCTCTCTATCCACCTGCATTTATACTAAATGATGCACTTATAAAAATAGGTAAAAGTCTAGTCTCTTGTTCCCTTGTATAGAATTTTTACAATTTACCTTTAGTAATTAGTGGAACAGCAGGTCTTTTAGTCTTTTTTCATTTTTTTAAAATCATATTTTCTTTGTAGTGTGGAAAAAACTGTGTTTCCTTCTAGTACGGAGATACTGTCTTTTTTATTTTTATATCTTCTAGTCCTAGTACAGTTCATAGTAAATACTCAACAATAATAGTAATAATAGCTACAGTGTATACTTACTTATTGTGTGCCAGGTGGTATTCTAAGTTCTCTATATATTATAATTCAATACTATGTAATACAATATAGAATAGTTATATATATATATTTGTATAGTATATACATATATTTTTATATGTAGTATATTGTATTGTATTATATTATCATATATATTAACTCAATCCTTACAATAATCCTATGCATTATGCATAGATACTATTATTATCTCCACTTTACAGATGAGGCAACTGAAGCCCAAAGATAACAATGAATTTACCTAAGATCACACAGGGAGGAAGTGACAAAGCTGGAATTTGTAAGAAAAATTTGTAAAAAATATCAAATGCCCTGGAGAAGCCTTATACCAAACTCTGTTGTTCACCTGTCCAACACCAATTCCCACCATATCAACTTCTTCCTTCCTCCTGATATCCATTTTTGTGTGCAGCCATATACTTGAAGGAAATTCCAATCCCAGTTCCAGGGGTGGATGCCAATTGGTCTAAGCTAAACATGATGGTCCCAATGCTCTTGCCATAATTGGTACAGGCATGATCATGTGACACATGTCTGGCCAATGAGCTAGTAAAGGATATCTGCTGGGAAAATTTTTACTCCCAAAAGCAATACATGGAAATGGTGGCCCCATTTTTGTGCCCCAGACATTGTTACAGATGAATGTGACATCTAAACCTGGTACAACCATCTTGAATTCTGACAAAGAGCCAGCCACGGGATAATTCAAGACACTGCTGAGTTCAAAGCCAGTCCCTGATGACACCATGCTTTAGAGCCACCCAATCTCTGCACTTCTTGTTACAAAAGGTAATTAATTCCTTTACTGTTTAAGCAAGTTGAATCAGGGTTATCTGTTATGTATAACTGTAATTATCCTGATAGAAAATTTTTTTTATGTTTCTATTTTCTGGAATGTCTAAAAACAAGACTTTAACCGGTATATTCAGTCCTTCCTCAGGATCTTAGGTCTTGTAGAAAGCTTGGAAGAAAGCAGTGAGTGAGTCAGAATTAGGTTATATTTGCATGTTGTTGTTGTAAGTTGCCATCCAGTTGGGTCCAGCTCACGGAGACTTTATGTGTAACAGAACAAAACATTGCTTGGTCCTGCACCATCTTCACAATCTTTGGTATGTTTGAGCCCATTGTTGCAGCCACAGTGTCATTCCATCTCGTGGAGGGTTGCCCTCGTTTTCACTGATCCTGTACTTTATCAGCTATGATGTCCTTTTCTAGCAATTAGTCTTTCCTGACGATGCATCCACAGTAAGCAAAACAAAGTCTCGACATCCTGGCTTCTAAAGAGCGTTCGGGCTGTACTTCCTCCAAGACAGATAAAGGTAGGCAAAACTTCTATGACCAAATCAAAATATTTAGCGTAAAAAGTCTACACATTTTCAAAAGATTGGCTTTAGAAATCAACAACTAGTAATTTTTTTTCCTATTGTTTATATATAATTCCTGGTTAAAGACCATGGGAATATGGAATAATGGAATCTTCCAGTCCCCATTTCTAGATCTATATGTGCAGTGAGCCTGACTCCCTGAATTTGCATCTCCCACTCCAGCATGAAGAATTAGGAAGCCTTGTCATGTGTACTACAAGAGTAAGCCAAGAGTCTGGTACTTCATTTTGCCTTTCCTAATGGTGTCACCCATTCAGGGAGACCATTATGGAGGAAACACACCCTTTAGCTCTCATGTGAAGAAAGGAGATCTGTATCACTTTACCTTAAAACACATAGCAGAAAGAACTTGATGCAATTTCACATCTAGATTTGCAAATCTGCTGGCCTTAGTTGCCTTAGTAATGGATTTGGATGAGTCCAAGAGTTGACTGTGCCAATATCAATTGAATTAAGCCTTCAAACCTTTTCAGGGAACTTCCCATCCTTCATTTCACATGAACGTGCAGACTGCTTCAGCAACAATAGTGCTGCCCTCTAAATGAAAAATGACTACCTCTCAGCTAAGGTGGATTGAAGAAGCCCAGAATATCAAATTTTGATCAGGATCCAAAATGATTTTTTTTTTAAATATAAATGATGATTTTCCCTTTTTCTAGAATTTCACATTGGATTCTATTGGCAAGAGCACTAATTAAGAGTCAGGAGATCCGGACTCTAGATTCTTGTCTTGTCCCTATCACTTTCTCCCTAGGTAACTAGGCAACAAACTTTACCTCCTTGAATTTCAGTTTCTTGACCTCCAAAATGACAAAAAAGTTTTCGCCAAACAGTTTATTTTAAAAATTGCTCAAAAAATCAATATGATAAGCACAACAGTACTATAAAAATAATAGGTACCATTATGATCATCCCATTCCTTATTTGTGAGGAGATTTGAGGACATGTCCAGATTGATTTATTATGAAGAGCTGAGACACCAAACCTTGGTGTAAAGATAACTGGGCCTCGCTAAGCATTCCCAGGTGTATACCTCCCAGTATTGTTGGATTCTTGACCTCTTTTTTATGTAAAGTTAAAGTGGGGTGTCAGAGTCTCCCCTGCACTTCCAGTAACACAAATGCACCATAATTCATTGAAAGTCTCTTGAGTCCTTATTATGCCCTGACCCAGTTCCAGGCACTAAGGATACAAGGATACAATGGCAAATAAGAATCTCACAGTCAAGTCAGGGTAAGAGCCCAATTAGAAAACGTAAATGTAAAGTGGTAAATGGGAAGACAAGTATGGGCAGGATACTAAGGGAAATTAGAGGCAGAACACAGTCCCAATTTGAGGTTCTTGGTATAAAATGTTGAGGAACGATTTCATCCCATTTCTCCTTAATATACAGTCCTCATGGATTTTCTCAGGTTTCCCAGTATAATACAAAGTGAATCCTAGCACAGACTTTCAAGGTTCTATAGATCCCCTCCAGAAGGTTTTAAAACAGAGGCAGTGGGAAGCTCACTAAATGATTAATTTTCTTCTCAACTTTCATTACGTTGATAGCATTTTTGAGGGCAAAGGATATACCAGAGTCCTCTGAAAGCCAAAAGGAGAATGAGGTTTCAGGCTGAGGGTGTGCTGAATAGGTTGGGAGGTTATGGCTAAAATCGTTCTTCTTTTTTCTCCTGAGAATTCTGTAGATGGCATATTTTATGGGAGTCTTTGGTTGGAAGTGAAGTTGAAACAGAAAGAAGGTACGTTACTTGTAAAAATTCAAATCATGAGAAGAGGTGAAAGGGAAGAGGTAACAGAATCCAAGAATCCTGACTTACAGTTTGCTTAATAACGACTGACAGTTTAAAAACAATTACTCTAATGTCTTTTTATAATTACTAGCCTTGTGAGCAAAGCAGGAAAAAAAAATGGGTTTCTTTTTACTGAAGGAGCCCTGGTGGCACAGTGGTTAAGTGTTAGCCTGCTAACCAAAAGGTTGGTGGTTCGAACCCACCAGCTGCTCCACAAGAGAAAGATGCGGCAGTCTGCTTCTGAAAAGGTTTACAGCCTTGGAAACCCTATGGGGCAGTTGTACTCTGTCCTATAGGGTCGCTGTGAGTCAGAATTCAACTCAAGGGCAAAGGGTTTGGTGTGGGTTTTCTTTTTATCATCAATTTCACAATCTCCATTAACACGTGGCTATGTAGTTAAGAGTAAATGTACAAATACATATACCCCAACCGACTCACTGGTCACTATCACTATGGCAAATTCCATGCTTCTATCTTGAAGGTTTATTTACTGTCATGGATTGAATTGTGTCCCCCCAAAATATCTGTCAACTTGGCTGGGTCATAATTCCCAGTATTGTATGATTGTGTAATCTGATGTGATTTCCTTGTGCATTGTAAACTCTATCACTATGATGAGGTTATATGTGATCTCTTCATGTGTTGTAAATTCTATCACTGTGATGAGGTTATACTGATGAGGTTTACAAGATTAGATAGTGTCTTAATCCAATCTCTTCTGAGATATAAAAGAGAGAAGTGAGCAGAGACACATGGGAACCTCATACCACCAAGAAAGCAGTGCCAGGAGCAGAGCACGTCCTTTGGACCTGAGGTTCCTGCGCAGAGAAGCTCCCAGACCAAAGGAAGATTGATGACATGGACCTTCCTCCAGAGCCAATGGCAAAAGTGTTCCCCTGGAGCTGATGCCCTGAATTTGGGCTTGTAGCTTACTAGACGGTGAGAGAATAAATTTCTCTTTGTTGAGGCCATCCACTTGTGGTACTTCTGTTAGAGCAGCACTAGGTGACTAAGACATTTACCTTCTGTGGAACTGAAGTCAAGATGTGAATACTTGGTTAGATGAAAAATTGAGGACCTCAATCTATAAACATGAAATGAGCTTGAGAAACAATTTTTAATCCACTATTTTACAGATCTCAGAAAGCTTAACTGACGGTATGAATAGTGAATGGACTTCTGAAAATTGATTATCTCATGTGTGACCCTAAACTAACCTCATGGGAGGAGGGGTTCAGGCTCCTTTTCCCCACAGTGTTGTCTCCCCTTCATGCATCGGCAGTGATCCTCGTAACTGCAGTGTGAGGAGAGGAACCTCATTTCTTGGAAACTCAGTGACCATTTTCTCTTTTGTGGTGTTCAGTTTACTCTTGTATGACCAATTACCCTAAACGTTAGCACTTGAATATAACCATTTTATTTTGCTATCGGTTTTGTGGGCTCAGAAATGGAAAGATCTTGACTGAGTAACTCTTGCTTGGGGTCTCTCATGAAATTTCACTCAGATGTCAACTGGAGCTGTAGTCCTCTGAAGGCTTAAGGGGACTGGATATCCAAGATGGCACACTCAGTACTAGGGCTGGCAGTTGAACAGGCTGTTGTCAGGGAGCTCAGCTGGACTATTCACCAAAATGTCTACATGTAGCTCTCCAGCATGGCAACCTCAGAATCCTAATATTCTTATATGGCATCTGAGTGTTCTAAAAAAACGAGTGTTCCTGTTAACAAGGCAAAAGCCACATCACCTTTTATGACCTAGCCTCAGGAATCACACATGGTTACTTCTGCCACATTCTATTGGCTACAAAGAAGTTATAAGCCCACTCAGATTCAAAGTGAGGGGACTTAGACTCCATTTCTTGATAGAGGAAGGGCAAAGTTCTAAAAGAACATGTTGGGTAGATATTGTATGGCCATCTTTGGAAGCTACAACATGCCTTAAGTGGTGAAATACTGCTTTACGTGAACTTCAAAACTGCTTATTCTATTTATGGTCTTGAATATTCTATGATAGTCTTAAAATTGCTTTACCTCATTTGAGGCTTATTCCAGTTTTTTTGGATGTCACTCAGTGAAATCTAATTTGCTGATCTTAGATATAAGTTAGTCTCCATGTGAGGCTGTATTATCAGATGGTAGGAGATACACAGCTTTTTGGACATACTTGCTCCCTTCACTTCCCCACTCCAATCAAGTGGCCCACTTGTCTTTACCTGTGGCTTGCCTCATTGTGATCACACTGGGTCCAAGAAGGAATTCTGAAGAGTTCCTTACATTGTAGAGTTCTTCCATTACCACCATGCTTATTATTAATCCTAGTACCCAAAGTCTGTTACTGAGGGCTCCTGTCTAGATTCAGAAATACTGTAGCTGACACTGGCTGGGGCTTTCCTCTATGGATTCCTCACTCATATTTCTGTACCTAAACTCCCTGGACTATGCAACGAAGGGCCTGTTTGAACATCTAGGACTCACCTCCTCCTCCCTGCCTTAATAACATCCTTGGACTTGGCCTCTGGCCTTTGTCCCTGATTTGTGAAACTTTAGTTCCTGACCCTGGAACAATCATCTTAGGAATGAGAGTTAGAAATCTGTTCATATACTTTGAACAGACATTTTAGGATTGAATATTATCTTAATCTTTGTAAGACTGCTTTGTGCTTTTGAAAAATCAGTATTTTGAATTCTCATTAGAATCTAAGTTCTCTGGGCATTACAAAATGCTGGTTAAAAGCTTTTGTTGTTGTTAGGTACCATCAAGTCAGTTCCACCCCACAGAGACCACATGTACAACAGAATGAAACACTGCCCAGTCCTGAACCATCCTCACAACTGTTGCTATGTTTCAGCCCATTGTTGCAGCCATGTGTTAATCCATCTTGTTGAAGGTCTTATTTTTCCCTGACCCTCTACTTTACCAAGCATGCTGTCCTTCTCCAGGGACTACTCCCTCCTGATAACATGTTCAAAGTACATGAGACAAAGTCTCGCCATCGTGCCATCCAAGGAGCACTCTGGCTGTACTTATTCCAAGACAGACTAGTTCATTATTCTGGTAGTCCGTGGTATGTCCAACATTTTTTTCCAACACCATAATTCAAATGCATCAAATCATCTTCAGTCTTCGCTTTTACATGCATATGAGGCAATTAAAAATATCATGGCTTGGGTCAGGCACACCTTAGTCCTCAAACTGACATCTTTGCTTTTCAACACTTTAAAGAGGTCTTTTGCAGCAGATCTGCCCAGTGCAATACATCGTTTGATTTCTTGACTGCTGCTTCCATGGGAGATGATTGTGGATTCAAGTAAAATGAAATCCTTGACAATTTCAATCTTTTCTCTGTTTATCATGGTATTGGTTATTGGTCCAGTTGTGAGGATTTTTGTTTTCTTTTTGTTGAGGCTGTAGTCCATACTGAAGACTATAGTCTTCAATCTTCATTGATATGTTCTTCAAGTCCTCTTCACTTGCAGCAAGCAAGGTTGTATCATCTGCATATCACAGGTTGTTCATGAGTCTTCCACCAATCCTGATGCCACATTCTTGTTCATACAGTCCAGCTTCTCAGATTATCTGCTCAGCATACAGATTGAATAAGTACGGTGAAAAGGTACAACCCTGATGCCCATCTTTCCTGATTTTAAACCACACAGTATCCCATGGTTCTGTTTGAACGACTGAGTCTTGGTCCATGTTTAAGTTCCTCATGAGCACAATTAAGTGCTCTGGAATTCCCATTCTTTGCAATGTTATCCATAATTTGTTATGATCCACACAGTTGAATGCCTTTCCATAGCCAACAGAACACAAGTAAACATGTTTCTGGTATTCTTTGCTTTCAGCCAAGATCCATCTGACATCAGCAACCACGTCACTGATTCCACATCCTCTTTTGAATCTGGCTTGAATTTCTGCCAGTTTTCTGTCAGTGTACTGCTACAATCGCTTTTGAATTACCTTCAGCAAAGTTTTACTTGTGTGTGATATTAACGACATTGTTTGATAATTTTTGCATTCTGTTGGATCACCTTTCTTTGGAATAGGCACAAATATGGATCTCTTCCAGTCAGTTGGCCAGGTATCTGTCTTCCAAATTTCTTGGCATAGATGAGTGAGTAACTCCAGTGTTGCATTCATTTGCTGAAACATCTCAATTGGTATTCCCTCAACTCCTGGAGCTTTGTTTTTCACCAATGCCTTCAGGGCAGCTTGGACTTCTACTTTCAGTATCATTGGTTCCTGATCATATGCTACCTTTTGAACTGTTTAAACATCGACCAATTCTTCTCAGTGCAGTAACTGTGTATTCCATCTTCTTTTGATGCTTCCTGCATCTTTCAATATTTTGCACATAGAATCCTTCAATACTGCAACTCAAGGCTTGAATTTTTTCTTGAGTTCTTTAAGCTTGAGAAATACCAAGTGGATTCTTCTCTTTTGGTTTTCTAACTCTACGTCTCTGCACAATTTCATTATAATACTTTACTTTGTCTTCTCGAGCTGCCCTTTGAAATCTTCTGTTCAGCTCTTTTGCTTCATCTTTTCTTACATTCCCTTTATCTACTCTACATTCAATAGCAAGTTTCAGAGTCTCTTCTGACATCTATTTTGGTATTTTCTTTCTTTCCTGTCTTTTTAATGATCTTTTTCTTTCTTCATGTATGATGTCCTTGATGTCAGCCACAACTCACCTGGTCTGCGGTCATTAGTGTTCAATGAGTCAAATCTATTCTTAAGATGGTGTCCAAATTCAGGTAGGATATACTCAAGGCCGTATTTTGGCTCTCACAGACTTGCTTTAATTTTCTTCAGCTTTAACTTGAACTTGCATATGAGCAATTGATGGTCTGTTACACAGTCAGCCCCTGACCTTGTTCTGATGGATGATATTGAGCTTTTCCATCGTCTATTTCCACATATGTAGTCTATTTGATTCCTGTGTTTTCCATCTGGTGAGGTCCACTTGTACAGTTACCATTTATGTTCTTGAAGAAACGTATTTGTAATGAATAAGTCGTGGGTCTTGCAAAATCCTATCATGCAATTTCTGGCATCATTTCTATCACCAAGGCTATATTTTTCATCTCTGATTCGTCTTCATTTCCAACTTTCACATTCCAATCACCAGTAATTATCAATGCATCTTGATTGCATGTTTAATCAATTTCGCAGACCACGGAAGTTGGTAAAATTCTTCAGTTTTCTCATCTTTGGCATTAGTGGTTGGTACGTAAATTTGAATAATAGTCATATTTATTAACTGGTCCTCCTTGTAGGCATATGGATATTAACCTATCACTGACAGCAATCTACTTCAGGATAGATCTTGAAATATTCTTTTTGATGATGAATGTGAGTCTTTCCTCTTCAGTTTGTCATTCCTGGCATAGTAGACCATATGACTGTCTGATTCAAAATGGCCAATACTAGTCCATTTCAGCTCAATAATGCCTAGGATATTGATTTTTATGCATTCCATTTCATTTTTGACAACTTTCAATTTTCCTAGATTCATACTTTGTACATTCCATGGTTCAGTTATTAATGGACGTTTGTAGCTGTTTCTTCTCATTTTGAGTTGTGCTACATCGGCACATGAAAGTCCTGAAAGCTTTACTCCATCCATGTAATTAAGGTTAACTCTCCTTTGAGCAGGTAGCTCTTCCCCAGTCACAGTTTGAGTGACTTCCAACCTGAGGGGCTCATCTTTTGGTACTATATCAGACAATGTTCTGCTGCTATTCATAAGGTTTTCACTAGTCAATTTTTTTACAAGTAGACCACTAGGTCCTTCTTCCTAGTCTTTCTTAGTCCGGAAGCTCCTCTGAAACCTGTATACCATGGGAGACCCAGCTGGTATTTGAAATACCAGTGTCACAGCTTCCAGCATCACAGCAACATGCAATCCACCACAGTATGACAAACTGACAGATGCATGGTAGGATTAAGAGCTTAGTTTCAAGAAACAGGTTGCTTTAGGTATGAATAGTGGCATGTTACTCCTTGGGCTTCAGTTTTCTCATCTCTAAAATGTAGATAATATTAGAACCTAATATAGGGTTTTTGTGCGAAATAAATAAGATGATGGATATATATCACTTTGTCTAGTGACAGCACTTAGTGAGAATTCAATATATTAGTCATCATCCTTATCAACATCATCATCATTTCAAGTAGGAACTCTACTTTTTAGCTTTGTATATTCAGCATCTATGACAATACCTCTCATATAGTATTCCCTCAATGTTGAATGAACAAATGTACATCTGTTGAATCTCTAAAAAGGATGACTTGAATGAAAACGCATAATTTTTGTCAAAACCAAAATTATTCAGATGCTACATCTAGACATAAAAATAACAGTTGTACCAGGATTGGTGTCACTGGGATGCTCTGGACTCTCATGAATACGGTGTTGTGGAAGTGAGGAATTTGGGAGAAAGGAAGAAAGAGGTCCAAAACTGGTGGAGGGAAGTTCAGCCAGACCCCTGGAACGCAGTGTCTTAATAGCCACAATAGAAGGAGGGCATCTGGCCAAGTACATTGCATCACTCAATTCCAGTGATTCCACAGGGCATGGCAAGAGGGAATGCTGGAAGGGGGTCAGCATCCAAGAAGTCCGACCAGGACTTAATTACAGTCAAGGACCAGACAGATGTTCACACCTGGAAAATACCTGGAAATCCAGACAAAGCCCCAGGCTTAAACAGATTTGGCCTTGGACTAAATGCTTAAGCATTAGAGAAAAAGGAAGGGACCCAGAACTACAAGGGCAATGTGGGGCTTTAGACCCAAAAATAAGACTTATATCCAAATGTTAGATCAGGAGCAGACTAGCTGAAAGTAGAAATGATGCTACGTCCTTGGAATATTGAATTAGAGTTCAATAAATGTCCCAGGATCAAGGTCAAGATTGATCTCAGATCCTGGGACAGGACAGAGTTTGCAGATAGAGGCTACATGATCTCAGATGAGAGGAAAAAAGATTTGAGAAGACTACTTGTTCTTGAGTGAGATTTTTCTTTCATTTAGCATCTACCAAAAATCTCTAAAAGAACAGCATTTCAACAGTCTTTAGGTGGGTGGATAAAGTAAGGCTAAGATAGAAGTAATTTGTTTTGGCATTAGTTTGTAGTGGTATATTCTATAGGTTCCCGCAGTATCCGGCAGATTACACAGAATTGATGGATCAATCAATCTCTCGCTCTCTCTTACTTGTAACAGCTTTATTGAGATATAACTCATATACCATACAATTCACCCATTAAAAGCATGCAATTCGACAGTTTTTAGTATAGTCACAGAATTGTGCAACCATCACCACTACCAATGTTAGAACATTTTCATCACGCCAAAGAGAAACTCCCTGCCCATTAGTAGTCACTCCTCATTCCTCCCTCCTCGTAGTCGCTAGCAACCACTAATATACTTTCTCTCTTTATTGATTTTAGCCTATTCTGGGCATTTCATATAAATGGAATCTTACAATATGTGGTCTTTCGTGACTGGCTTTTTTCATTTAGCATATTTTCAAGGTTCATCTATGTTGTCGTGTGTATCAGTACTTTTTATGGTTGAATAATATTCCATGGTATTGATTTTTATGCCACATTTTATTCATCTATTCATCAACTGATGGACATTTGGGTTGTTTCCACTTTTAGCTATTATGTATAATGCTGCTATGAACATTCATGTTTAAGTTTTTGTGCAAATATGTTTAATTCTCTTGGGTATGAAGTAGAATAGACATCACTCTTTAAAATCCTATTGAACTAACATTTAAATTATTTCAATAAATATTTGATAAGTGCCTCTTCTGTGCAGGTATTCCTCTAGGTCCTAGAGTCGTACACATATGAACAAAATAAATGAAGCCTCTGCCCCACTGAGCATACATTCCTACACAAAGCTGTAAGCCCTTAAGAATAAAGACTGTAATTATTTCATTCCATGTCATGTGTGCAGCGCCCTGCAAGTTCTGTGCAATTAGTTAAAATCAAAATTAGTGTATCTACAATATGTAAGAAAAACTGAACCATAATAACGTTTACACAGAATTTGGTTCATCTTCCATCTACTGAATTGCGGAAACTCCAATCTTCCTCAAATGACTCCAATTTGTTAAGGAAGTCTCCATTTTATGTGTGCTCTAGAATGCAGCTCTACTGCATAACAGGTGTACCTACTATTTCCTCTTCCTCTTTAGAAAGTAGACTTGAGGCATCCCGGGCTTCTACGTTGTTATCCTGATGGTGAAGACAGGGTGGCTTCCTGCCCAGGGTTCTGAGGGATGTCTCCTGATAGCCTTCTAATTTGTTTTGTCTGCTCTTACTTCTTTTCTAAGTGCCAATGTATTCTACAACCACCTCTTCCAGGTGGTAAAACATACTTCACCCCACTTAGGTTAAATACTATAAACACATACTTCATTACCAAGTACACTTAGCTAGGCTTTACTCCTGTACCTCATAGAGATTTGTCTGATCCTGGGTTTTACTGTCTCTTCTCTTGGGCACGAGTTTGCTGCAGGGAGGTCAGATCTGTAGGACAGACTGGTCATCGATCACTAGGCTACTCTAAAAATTGTCCCTTCCCTCTGACAACAACCAGTTATGGAACCAGTTTTGTGCACCCTGAATCTCTGTTTTCTCAGGGTGAATTCCTCTCAGGGTGAAAACCAGTCTTTGGTTGCTCATGCAAATAGATCCTCAAAAGATCTTTCTTGCAATTCTCCAGACATTGGTGAAAAGTCTGGATCATCAGGATGAAAACTGGTTCTCACTGCATCAGTGTTTACTGTAAAATGTGATTTGATAAAGATTTGCTCAATATCTCTCCTAACCACCTGCAATTGAGTCTATTTCAATTATGACTTTGTATTTATGAGTTTGGAAATAGATTTAGGAGTAGGCCAATAGTTTAGATCATTTCAGTATGACCTGGCAGCACTCTCAATTTGATGATTCAATTTATATCTAATGAAAGGCACTAGAATGCTCTGAAATTCAAGCTCTTTCCTGTAAAAGGAAGACTATTTACCATCTAGATCGATAATGCCCAGTGGTACAGTGGTTATGTGATACGGCTGCTAACCAAACGGTTGGCAGTTCAAATCTACCAGCCGCTCCTTAGTAATGTTGCAGTTAGCTGCCTTCAAGTTGGCCCCCTATTCATGGCAACCCCAAGCACAATGGATTGGACTGTTGTGATCCATAGGATTTTCATTAGATGATTTTTCAAAAGAAAATCACCAGTCCTTCCTTCCTAGTCTGTCTTAGTTTTGAAGCTTCATTGAAACGTGTTTCAGCATCATAGCAACACACAAGCCTCCACTGACAGACAGGTAGTAGCTGCACTTGAGGTGCATAGGCCAGGAATCGAACCCAGTTCTCTGGCTTGGAAGGCGAGAATGCTACCACTGAACTACCACTGCCCCAAATAATAATAATAGTTAATATTTACCATACACTTCCAGGTACTAAGTGCAGTTTCTCATGCTTTATATGTATCAGCTTAATGATTTCTCACACCAATTCAGCGAAAACAGGTGCTGTTATTCTGCAAGGTAAAACCACTTTAAACAAGATACATGGATTACAGAAGAATCATGTTTATTACTTTTAAAACAACGTTTACATAGGATTCATTCACATCATGAAACTTTTTACAATTCTGTAAATAATTATGTACTTGACACACCCTTTCACTGGAAAACAAACTATATCTGTATGGCGAACATAGACTCCTCCCATGAACAATCTCTTGGGTACGATTTAGCCTTTACAGACTATTTTAACTCCCACTGGACCCCACGTTTCCTCAGTTTTACTCCACACTTGACTTCCATCCAAGAGATGGCCGTAATAAGAAAAAAACTCTGCAATAATCTAAAATATACCATCTAGTCTATCAAGACAGGTAGACTAGGTAATAATTTACTAAATTCTTTCCAAAACCGCCCACCTTGTCTCACTTTCTCAGCCAAAATTGGACCTATGTTCGCACTGTGAAGATACTCCTCAGAATTTACGTTAATACCTCATGTTGGTAGCTGCTATTGAATTGGCTCTGACTCCTGGCAGCTCTATGTACAACTGAATGAGACATTGCCCACTTCTGTGCCATCTTCAGGATCACTGGTCTGCTCGAGTCCACTGTTTCAACCACTGTGTATTTTGAGTGCCTTCCAACCTAGGGGGCTCATTTTCCAGCACTTCATAGAACAATATTCTATTGTAATTCATACAGTCTTCATTGGCTAATTTTCAGAAGTAGATTTCCAGGCCTTTCTTCCTAGTCTGTCTTAGTCTGGAAGCGCCACTGAAACCTACCCTGTCCACCATGGGTGACCCTGCTGGTATTTGAAATACATATGGTGAAGATTCCAGCATCATAATAAACGTAAGCCACCAAAGTACAACAAACTGATGACAGGCAGTAGAATATGTAAAAAATCATATATGTGTGTGTGTGTGTGTGTGTGTGTGGATGGACAGACAGACAGACAGGTAGGTAGGTAGACAGACAGAAGCACACAGGAATGGTATAAAATCCATGCTATGATACAACTGAATTATTTCTTTAGTCTTTGCCATGGGACTTCTATAATAGGCCCTGGGCTTTTTTTTCTTTTCATACAGCTACCTGCATTATTTTTTTCTTGACTAGTAACAAGAGAATCACTTGGTTAGTTATCAACTTGTTCTTATCTGCTTGACTGCATGCTTTGCAAGCTGCTGTGAGATATTTGGCCAGGAATTCAGTTTTGATTAACAAATTCTGTTATATGGCTGAAGAAAAGATTAACTAATTTGTTAAGAATTATAAGCACAAAGCCGGTTTTTTTTTGGGGGGGGTAGAAGAATTGTTGATAATCACAAATTTTGCATTAAAATTCCAGTTCATTAAGTAATCAGCATGGGGGTGCCTGAATGGCTGATTAGATGCAGAGGCAAATCATTTGCTGCTTTTTTAGGGAAATTTCCATCAAAATAGTTCCACCTACAGAATTCATAATAATGTATTATTTTAAACCCATGTATATTTATTTCAAATTGAGTTAACCTGCCGAACAAAGAATGCATTTTTCACTCAGCTTCTGGGTTGGTAGCAAGACTGAAAAAGGCCTTTTCTAAGAATTCGCTCCACATCCAACATATAGATGTTTCTCTATAGATACCACCCGATGACAAACTTTCGCTCTCTCATGCTCCACTCTCTCCCTCTCTCCCCCAGTCAACATCCCGTGTACTACAGCTCCAACTTTGCCTCCACAAGCCTATTTAAACTTAAAGCTAGGTGAATCCTGTCTGTTGGGGAGAACATTCCTCTGCTGCTATATCTTTTCAATTTAGTTAAAATGATTTAGTCAGTAGTAGTTCAAACAAAAGCAAACCAAAAACCAAACCCATTGCCATCGAGTTGATTCTGACTCTTAGTGACCTTACAGGACAGAATAGAACTGCCCTGTAGTGTTTCCAAGGAGTGACTGGTGAATTCAAACTACCGACCTTTTGGTTAGCAGCTGAACTCTTTACCACTGCGCCACCAGGGCTCCAGTTCAACCAAGGAGCCCATGTTTTAGCTCAGACTTCAAAACTCAGAATGGTGGTAGGGACTCCTTGGAAGGGCCTTGGTCACAATGTTGAGCAGCCATGATACTGGCTTATAAGGTGGGCTTAGGGAGCTAGATTTATCCCTTCACCCTGGTTAGGATTTCTTCAAAGGGGCTATTGATTCAGGCCACAGCTGGTTTTTGTAAGGGTTCAGAATCACTTCATCCCCGGGGTATGTTTGCTGTTTCTTATCTGCATATGCCTGAACTTGGATCTCTTCAGACATACCACGGGAGCTTCCCGCCAAGATTCTGTTTGGGGAACTGAGAAAATTCACAATTTGCTAACGTTTTGAAGCCTCTGACAACACCCCCTGGGGTCTGAGTCAACACTGGTATGGAAGCCACTTCATACCTCTGCTCTACTTGGAACCTGGAGAGCAGCTAATCCAGCCCTTGTTTATTCTCAGTCCCTGCCCAACATTCAAGCTGCTTTGACCATCTACCCTCTCTCCTACTCTCATTCCCAAATTTAACTTCTGCCTACCCATTTCTCCCTGCCCTTTGCAGTGTAGTCTCTGAAGACCCTATTCCTTGAAACAAAACCCCTATATTATAAACCTCTTCACAGAATACTTCCGCCACTTTCTTGCCTTAAAAGATATCTGATCATCTGCAAGGACAGCATTTCCTATGCAGACCTTTCTAGTGAAGAAAGGGAGTGTTAGTATCTCCTCTTTCCTTCATTAAACTTCTACACAAAACCATTCTTCCTCTACCTTCATGTAAAACCTACCCTTTGGGGTTGATGTCAGCTAGGTATATACCCTCCTCTCCACCTTCTTGGTTCCTTTTACTAACTTCCTGTTACTCCTCCACAATCATTAAAATGTTGGCACCTGGATTATATATTTCTTCTCAGCTCCAACTTCTGCTATCATCCTGCGTGACTTCAAAAGCCAGATGGGTTATACTTCCTATACATTTTCCTCACAGTTCCATAATATCTTTAACTCCAAAACTTCCATTTCCATTCTACGTGAGCCACCTCCCACACATGGCCATGTGGTAGCCCTTAAAATCATTATGGATTACTCCATGTCTGAAAATTTAAATGCCAGAATCCCATCCATGGACCATAACATCTTATCATTTCAGCTCTCTCCTTCCCTTACTTGTCCTGCACCGGCTTTTGATCTAAAGCTGGCCTATACTGCCTTGACCGTTCTATTTTATTTCAATCAGTTGGCACCTTCCTGTCACGCCAGACCACAAGCGACATCTGTTCCCCTAGAACTGATACATCTACCCAGCAATGTCCCAACTCTAGTTCAAGTCAACAGTCCATCTCTAATGCCCTAATAACCAGTTTGCTGAACACTGTTGGGGGAAAAAATCACACAACCACGTGAAATGGGGCCACGATAGATTAGTGGTCTCCTTCCTTTTTGGGCCCCGAAACTGCTTGGCAATCCTTCAATGAAACCTTACCATCAACCTATGCCATGCTCCACAAAAATGGTTTCAAGCCTTCTTCACTCTCCTCTAGTCTTGATGTCTTTCATATTGTAATGCTCCCCACCCCCTCTGTCAAATGAAAATGAAATGATGGTGGTATCCTCAGCATTTTCAAGAGAAGCTTTTCATATTGTAGGATTGCTATGAATTGATCTGGCTTCTTGCATACTAGCCAACTATAACTTTTCCCACAACAGAGGACTTTTGTAGTCCCTTCCCTTATCAAAATGAATCCATGCAAGCAACACACATAGAAAAAGGTACCTTCTATGCAGTGTCAGAGCATTTATGGAGGTTGTCAGAAATCTGGTAGAATAATCTCGAGGTTATCTATTTTTCCAAATCGATCCCCCAGGTTTTTTATGTCTGACTTTAAGGTAACATATGTATATGTGTGTGTTTAATACACAACTATTAAACAAATGCATTTCACAAATATTTAATGACACCTATTAGATGCCATTCTCACTGGAGGGTAAACTCCATGAGGGCAGGGACCTGTATCTTTACTTTCATTGTTTTTATTCTCAGTGCCTAGGGCTTGGAGCTATGTATGGATTCCAAAGCTATTTGAATTTTCAGAGTCGTTCATGAAATACTGTAAAAGCAAGTCACATATCTGTTTTTTATATTCGCAGCCATCTCAAGAGGAAAAAAAATCAGGTAATCATAAATGTAGATTATCTTCCCTTCTTCTATGGTCTACTTTATCAAATCAAGAAATGAGATCTATTGGATAGTATTTTAGCAGAAATTTCAGATGTTTCTAATACCTGGTACCACGTAGTTGAATGCCCAGAATAGTTCCCTAGTGATCAGATCCAGTTCAAATAATGCAGTAAACTTGTTTCTAGAAGGCATTGTTTTCTCTACGCAAAGACTTTGGATCTTTACCCTTACTATATCACTTAGCTTACAGTATGCCTTGGGGCAGCAAGGATTGTCTAGGGTCATGTAGTTAACAAAAAAATTAGCTGCCATCAAGTCGATTCCAACTCATGGTGACCCCATGTGTTGACAGAGTAGAACTGTGCTCCATAGAGTTTTCAGTGGCTGATTTTTCAGAAGTAGATCTCCAGGCCTTTCTTCCAAGGTGCATCTGGGTGGACTCAAGCCTCCAATATTTTTGTCAGCAGCCCAGCACGTTGTTTGTACCACCCAGGAACTCCATGTAATTAATGTTGCTGTTGTTGTTGTTAGGTGCCATCGGGTTGGTTCCAACCCATAGCGACCCTACAGAACAGAGTAGAACTGCCAAGGAGCGGCTGGTGGATTTGAACTGCCAACCTTTTGGTGAGTAGCCATAGCTCTTAACCACTGTGTCACCAGGGCTCCGTGTAATTAATAGTGACTCGAAAAACACTCTTAGGATGTCTCCTAAGTGAAGCCTTAATTTTTGCCTCACTCTCTAAGACAGGGTACTCCAAACATTGTGATATGCAATGCAATAAACCTGCTTCTAGAAGGCATTGTTTTCTCTACCCGAAGACTTTAGATCTTTCGCCTTATCATATCACTTAGCTTACAATATGCCTTGGGGGTAGCAAGGATTGTCCGGGGTCATGTAGTTAATGAAAAAATCAAATCAGCTGCATCAAGTTGATTCCATCAAGTTGATTACAACTCACGTAGTGTTTCTGCATCCTTTGAAGTTAGACTTCAACTTATAGCTTGGATATAAAGAGATACAAAGGTATATTAGTCACAGGATTGCTCTCATACCATACCCTGCAATGGGCCCAGTGAAGTTTCTCCTGGAAGCTATCTGTGAATATACATTTCAGTGTATTAACAGTTAATTTATGTAATTATTCAAAAGTGCAGCAATGTAACATGTTACTTTTGAATATCTGATCACAGTTTACCTCTGAATCCTTTGATCACAAGCAAAAAAAATACAAACACACATATCTATACACATACATACGTACATACACACGTATTCATACCCACTCCTCATTTATCAACATGGTTAGGTTCCAAAGACTAGATCGTTATGAGAAAATTGGTGTTATGCAAAAATGGAAGATGACTACATCATTACGTAACTGCCAAATTACATCATTACATAACTGCCAAAGCACTGAGAATCATGGCCCAGGCAAGTTGACACATAACCTTAACCATCCCAGCCAGCAGTATTCTTGCCTTGTACCTTGGCATTCATTATTGGATTTTGGACTTGGAGTTGAGACTTCTGCTATGATATGATGGGGTGAATATGTTTTCCATGTTGCAAGGATGTGATTTTTGGGGGGCCAAAGGGTGGAATGTCATGGTTTCAATTATGTCCCCCAAAAAATGTGTGAATCACTTTGGCTAGGCCATGATTCCTGGTACTGTGTGATTTTCCTGTATGTTGTAAATCTGCCTCTATGATGTTAATGGGGGAGGATGGGTGGCAGTTGTGTTAGTAAGGCAGGACCTGATCTACAAGACTGGATTGTGTCCTGAGGCAATCTCTTGAGATATAAAAGACAGAAGCGAGCAGTGAGACAGGGGGACCTCATACCATCAAGAAAGCAGTGCCGGGAGCAGAGCGCATCTTTTGGACCGGGGTCCCTGTGCCGAGAAGCTCCTAGTCCAGGGGAACATTGATGAGAAGGCCAACAGAGAGAGAAAAAGGCTTCCCCTGGAGCTGATGCCCTGAATTTGGACTTTTAGCCTACCTTGACTGTGAGGAAATAAATTTCTCTTCGTTAAAATCATCCACTTGTGGTATTTCTGTTATGGCAGCACTAGATGACTAACACGGTTAGGTTCCAAAGACTAGATTGTTGTGAGAAAATTGGCATTATGCAAAAACGGAGGATGACTACATCATTACATAACTGCCAGAGCACTGAGAATCATGGCTCAGGCAAGTTGACACATAACCTTAACCATCCCAGCCAGCAGTATTCTTGCCTTGTACCTTGGCATTCATTATTGCCAGACATACACTGTTAATGCACAGAAGAGTCAGATAGTAGATTTTTTACTATTTCATAAATGTGAAACACTGGATAACAAGATAGTCAATAAGTGAGGAGTGAGATCATATATATATACACACACACACACACATATACACACGCCTACTTTATATACGTGTATGTATGTTTATATATACATAAAACTACCTTAAAGATACATTATATATATATAAAACTACCTTAAAGACACATTTTATATACATATATATGTATATGAAATGTATCTTTAAGGTAGTTATAAATATATATATATAAAATGTAACTTTAATATAGTTTATTCAGTCACATTCTATATAAAACATTCTCAAGTAAAATCTTTAGTCATATTCAAGACTTATTCAATTCATAGCTTAATCTCCTTAGCATGGCTGTTCTCATCTCTCTTAAGATTTCCTTTGTCCTTCCTCCTGCCTATAGTGAGCAAGGGGAGCCCACCTAACACCATGGTGTTGTGTTGTGTGTGTGTGTGTAAGGAGTGGTCTTATCTGCATTTCCTTTCTCAGATTCTTGCTAGATACTGAAATGTCTCATGCTGCTAGACCTCTGGTTGTTGGCTTCCGTCTTTGCTACATCTGCTGCTGCTGATATAACTGGCCCTTCCTGATCTTCACTCCTAACAACTAGTCTCTGTCTTGGCCCCCAGTCACATGGTCTGAACACTGTTCCTCCCTTTTCTTGATCCCAACATCTTGCAGTCCACTGATTCTCTCACCATTTTAGCACTCACCCCTCCCCTTCACTAACTTCTGGAGCAACGTCTAAATCTCCTCCTCCAGGGCTTCCAAGGACAGGGTGCAAGACAGGAGTATAAATGGAGGCCTACATAATTTGGATATTATAAACTGAGCAGACAAACTCTTAAATAAAATATATTCTATTCTTTTACTTTGGCAAACATAATTTTATAATGGCTTAGGAAGTCAGGTTTGAATTTAGGCTTCTTGGCCTCCTTGGCATTTCACACTGAAATGTGTTGGCATAATAAAAGCAACTTCCAAATTATAGTCCACTCCCCCTTCTCTTCCCACAACTGGCTCCTTTCCCATGGCCTTGAGGACACATGTGTGGAAATCCCAGGTCACATGTCCAAGCTCTCATCCATACCCCACCCCCACCCCCTACATACACAAACAGCCACTTCTTGGCCACCTTTCAGAGTTAAGGGTACACACTGGTAGTGTGGCCTGCCTCCAGAGCAGTAAGAGCCTCACACAGCCTGGCTGAAGGCTTAGGGCAATCTTAGCAGGGACTTCCATGATCCCTGCAAAGCATGGTCTAGAAATGAGCAGGGAGTGAGCTCCAGGTGGGCATGTTCCTTTGGTCCCATGGACTCCTAGCCCTATGGAACAGGACCTGGTCAGAGAAGGGCCAATATTTAGCTCTCTAAAGTGTGAGGCCCAGAACAGTGTCTAAGGGCAGTACTGTTCTCCTCCATGCTACAAACAGAGCATGACAACTGAATGTTGTCTCAAGGCCTTGCTCTCTGCCTAACACATCATTTCTACTTTACTATGGCTGCTCCAAATTGATGAGAGGCACTCAGAGTTCTTGGTGGAAATGAGACAGAGCCTCCCTTTGTGCTAAGATTCTCAAGCTATCTGGTGGTCTCTACCAGCTCCCGTGTGCACTTCAAACTTTGAAGTGCGACAGAGAATTGACACCGTGTTAGCATATTAACTCATTTGTTCTCTCTTCCCTCTCTTTGAGGTTTCTCTTTTTAGCCCAGGAAGGCTTTTATTTCCTTCCACATAGCAAGAAACTATCTCTATATTATACTCTGCCTTTTCACTACCATTCATAGCTATTTCTTTTGATGGTATTGTCTATTTGGTTTTTGTTTACATATGCATATGTAAACTTCTAATACTTATGATAAAGACAGCTCCATCTCCTCCTTCCATTTTCTTTTCCCAGGAGCTAATTTCAACTCTTTTTGTATTTATCCACACATTTCTAAACAGAAAATGTATATTGTTATTTTTGGCTCTTTCGTTTTAGACATTATTTGTGATTTACCAATTTCTTCCCCCTCTTCCACCCTCCCCAAATGCACACTGTTTCTGCCTACATAATAAACTCCTGGAGGCAAAAATTCCTGTTCTTAAGCCTTCCCTGCCTTTCATGTCCTTCAAGATTGGCATCAATGTTTATTATAAAAGGCCTGGTAGGATTATGAAATGATAGTCCTGTTGTCTAGGCCAAACAGGTCTGTAAGTGATTGATTCCACTCAAGGTGACTGAAGAACTTGTCCTACCATGAATAGATCATATAAAGAGGAGGAGCTCATCTGAGGAGAAGGGATGCCACCTCAAAGTTAAGAGGAAGTCACTGATCTATTCTTATAGCACTGGAGTCTTCCAATGGGTGTGTCATTGAGGATGGATACATAGAAAGTCAAACACTTGAAGCCTTAAGTTCTTTTTCCTAGAGTAGTTGGAGGTGAGAGCATGAAAGAGCAGCATCAAAACAAACAAATGGAAAGAAGGTTGATATGAGCTTTCAGTAGCATGGGAGCTACGAATGTTGCAAGTTTCAGGTAGTAACCAATGGTGTCAAGTCCTCAAAAGTTAAGCTCAAAAACCAGTGGATTTAATGACTGAATTGTCACTGCTAAACAGAAAAAGCAGTTTCAGCAGAGCTATAAAGACAGAAACAAGCCTGCCAGTGGTTCAAACAAACAAACAAACAAACCCATTGCATTGCCGTTGAGCGGATTCCAAATAATAGCAACCCTATAAGACAGAGTAGAACTACCCCATAGGGTTTCCAAGGCTGTAGTCTTTACTGCCATGTCTTTCTCCTGAGGAGCAGCTGGTGGGTTCGAACTGCAACCCTTTTTTCAGTTAGCAGCCAAGCACTTAACCAGTTGAAATAAAGAGTATAGGTTATTTTTTGGAGAAGTCTGTTGGAAGAAAGTAAAAGAGGAAGAGAAAAACAGGCAAGAGAATGAGAGATGAAGAGAAAAAAACAATGGTAGGGCAAAGGGCAGAGGGGGCGGTGATATTGGTAGACAGAGAGAGTGGAAGGTGCTAATGGAAAGTAAGATACTAAAGATGCAAAGAAAGTAGATAATCAGAGGCTCAAGGTCCTGGGCACAGGTCAGTGGGTTAGTTTGAAAAGGAGGAGTATCTCATCCTCTGAAACAAAGCACCACCAACTGGGTGGCTTAAAACAACAGTTCTCACAGTTCTGGAGGCTGGAAGTTCAAAATAAGTTGTTGGCAGAGCAATGTTCTCTGAAGGCTCCAGGAAAGGAATACTCCCTTACATTGTCTAGCTTCTGGTGGTCCCAGACATTCCTTGGCTTGTGGCAGCAAAACTTCAATTCTCTGTCTCCGTCTACACGTGGTCATTTTCCCTCTACATTTCTCTGTCTTTGTGTCTCTTCACCTCTTCATACAAGGACACTGGGCAGATTGGATTAGAGCCCACCCTTTTCCAGTTAGACCTCATATTAACTGACTACATCAGCAAAGATGCTATTTCCAAATAAATTCATGTTCACAGATACTGGGGCTAGGACTAAAACATAACTTCTGTGGGGAACACATATCAGCAATATAAAAAAGGCAATAAAAAAAGCTGAGGAAAGAAATGGAGAAATCATTTAGTGCAACTGACAGAGAGGGGAGGAGAGATGTTTTAAGCAAGAATGCAGAAGGTTTCAAAGAGAAAGCTCATATCAGATGGTTTAGATCTTCTTATTAATTTTCATAATTTAAAGTCAGATGCGCAGTACTTGCCGAAATTAAGGAAGCTCAGGGATGATGAATCTGAAAGCTTAGCAGATTTTCAAAAGTTATGGAAAAATCCATGGGGCATAATTTTCATAGGAAATCAATAAGAGGTATGAACTTCTGTGTTTTGATGTAAACTCATGTCCTTTATCCTTCATGAGTGTTTCAAGCTAATGTAACTCCACAGTATCACCTTCAAATTGTCCCTGATAATCAACCTGAAAAACATAAGCAGTTAGTACAAACTTGGTTCCCCAATATAGATACCTGGAAAGCTGGATATGAATTCCTTATTCTTTCTAGCTATTTTTTTTTTTTTCCTGTTTTGCCTCAGGTTTTCCTACTGAATCATTATATGTAATTTTTGGGAACTCTCTTAGTTATCTAGCACTCCTGTAACATAAATTCCACAAGTGGATAGCTTTAACAAACAGATGTTTATTCTCTCACAGTCTAGTAGGCTAGAAGTCTGAATACAGGGCATCAGCTCCAGGGGAATGCTCTCTCTCTCTCTGTCAGCTCTGGGGGAAGGTCCTTGTCATCAATCTTCCCCTGCTCTAGGAGCTTTTCAGTGTAAGGACCTCAGGTCCAAAGGACCTGCACTCCCGGCTTTTCTTGCTTAGTAGTTGTGATGGTTAAGATTGTGTGTCAACTTGGCTGGGCCATGATTCTCAGTGTTTATATGTGATCCCCCCCATGATGGGATCTGCTGTGAGTAGCCAATCAGCTGAAAGGGAGGTTCCTTGAGTGTGTAGCCCGCATCCAAATACAAGTGGACGTTCTGGCTTTTGCCCTCTCTGGATCCCACAGCTGCCTCTTGTTCATCTGACCTCCAGTTCTTGGGACTCCAACTAGCAGCTTACCTGCTGATCTTGAGATCTGTCGATCTTCACAGCCTGTGAGCAAGAGACCTGCTCTCTGATCTGCCAATCTTGGGTTCGCCAGCCCCTGCAGCTATATGAATCAGAAGTCTCTATCCTGATCCACATGCCAGCCTCTACAATCATGTGAACTGTTTTCTTGATATAAATCTCTCTGTATATGTATATATATTTATGTGCTTTACTGGTTTTGCTTCTCTAGAGAACCCAACCTAAGACAGTAGCAATAATATCCCCCTGTCTAATTGCTCACTTCTCTCTTTTATACTTCAAAAGAGATTGACTTAAAACACAACTTAATCTTGTAGATTGAGTCCTGCCTCATTAACATAATTTCCTCTAATCCTGCCTTATTAACATCATAGAGGTAGAATTTACCACACATAGGAAAATCACATCACATGAAAAAATGGTGGACAATCACACAATACTGGGAATCATGGCCTAGCCAAGTTGACGCATATTTTTGGGGGACACAATTCAATCCATGACAGGAACCAAGGGAATATGTTCTGGTTTACACAGGCATTGCCAGGATATTTTCATGTAACCAAGACAGAAGAAGTCCAAACTGCACTGAATGCATTGGCGAAAAACAAGGCTCTGGAACTGATGTAATACCAATTGAGATGTTTCAACAAATGGATGCAGCACTGGAAGTGCTCATTTGTCTATGCCAAGAAATTTGGAAGACAGCTACCTGGCCAACCAACTGGAAGAGCTCTATATTTATGCCTATTCCCAAGAAAGGTGATCCAACCGAATAAGGAAATCATAGAACAATATCATTAACACCATATGCAAGCAAAATTTTGCTGAAGATCATTCAAAAGCGACTGCAGCAGTATATCGACAGGGAACTACCAGAAATTCAAGGCAGATTCAGAAGAGGACATGGAACCAGGGATATCATTGCTGATGTCAGATGGATCCTGGCTGAAAGCACAGAATACCAGAAGGATGTTTACCCGTGTTTTATTGACTATGCTAAGGCATTCAACTGTGTATATCCTAACAAATTATGGATAACATGGCGGAGAATGGGAATTCTGGTACACTTAATTGTGCTCATGAGGAATCTGTGCATGGATCAAGAGGCAGTTGTTCGAACAGAACAAGGAGATACTGCATGGTTTAAAGTCAAGAAAGGGGTGTGTCAGGGTTGTATCCTTTCACCATACCTAACATCTATTCAATCTGTATGCTGACGAAATAATCCGAGAAGCTGGACTATATGAAGAACAGGGCATCAGGATTGGAGGAAGACTCATTAACAACTTGGCAATATGCAGATGACACAACCTTGCTAGCTGGAAGTGAAGACGACTTGAAGCACTTACTGATGAAGATCAAAGACTACAGCCTTCAGTATGGAGTACACCTCAACATAAACAAAAATCCTCACAACTGGACCAATAAGCAACGTCATGACAAACAAAGAAAAGATTGAGGTTGTCAAGGATTTCACTTTCCCTGGATCCACAATCAACACCCATGGAAGCAGCAGTCAAGAAATCAAAAGACACATTGCATTGGGCAAATCTGCTGCAAAAGTGTTGAAAAGTGTTAAAGCGTTGAAAAGCAAAGATGTCACTTTGAGAACTAAGGTGCACCTGACCCAAGCCATGGTGTTTTCAATCACTTCATATGCATGCGAAAGCTCGACAATGAGTAAGGAAGACCAAAGAAGGGTTAATGCCTTTGAATTGTGGTGTTGGTGAAGAATATTGAATATACCATGGACTGCCAAAAGAACGAACAAATCTCTCTCGGAAGAAGTACAACCAGAATGCTCCTTAGAAGCAAGGATGGTGAGACCACGTCTCACATACTTTGGACATGTTGTCAGGAGGGATAAGTCCCTGGAGAAGGACATCATGCTTGGCAAAATAGAGGGTCAGCGAAAAGGAGGAAGACCCTCAATGAGATGGATTGACACAACAGTGGCTGCAACAATGGGCTCAAGCATAACAACGATTATGAGGATGGCACAGGACTGGGCAGCGTTTCATTCTGTTGTGCATCGGGTCACTATGAGTTGGAACTGACTCGACAGCACCTAACAACAACAACAACAAGGCAGAATCAGTTTCAGAGAAGAGAGAAGGTATGGGGAGGGTTTGTACTTGGGTGTGGGGGGTGGGTATATTCCTGGTGGGTATATTCCTGGGTATATTCCTGATGGGACTGAAGCATGAAAGAAGAGGAGGAAAGAGAAATAGGAAAGATACATGCCTTGGGTCTTGGGCTGTGGTTCTCAACTGAGAGTCATTTTGCACCCCAGGAAACACTTGGCAATGTTTAGAGACATTTTTGTAACACTTAGATGGTACAAACAGTTAACTCGTTTGGCTACTAACCCGAAGGTTGGAGGTTCAAGTTCATGTGGAGGTGCCTCAGAAGAAAGGCCTGGTGATCTACTTCTGAAAAATCAGCCATTAAAAACCCTATGGTGCTCAGTTCTATTCTGACACTCATGGAATTGATTTGATGGTAACTGGTACTGGTAGAGACATTTTTGCCACAACTAGGGGAGACAATACTGGAATCTAGTGGGTAGAGGCCAAGGATGCTGCTAAACATCCTACAACGCACAGGGCAGCTCTTTACAATAAAGCATTATCTACCCCAAAATGTCAATAGTGCTGAGGTTGAGAAATCCTGGTCTAGGGATTTTGGAAGAAAGCAAAACTTTGGCAGTCACAGCAACTATTTTGTCCCAGGCCAAGTAACTGACAATAATGTTTGAGGACATTGATTTTAATTCTACTATAACATAAAATATTCTTATTATTTTTCCAAGAGACATGATTAAGTGGTATTTTAGTATCTGCTGACCTAATTCAAAGAAAGTATATATTCTGAGGTATGATGAGAGTCATTGTTGCACTATGTCCATACTGTGGTGTCTTTGGCTGGACACCATGTAGCTAATAATTAGGATGGTGAGTTGGAAGGGGGAAGTGCCAACAGCTATCAGTATTGTGATAAAGTACACATCATATCCACTGGTTACTCCCTACCCTTGTACTATTATCTAGGTGCTACCTCTCAGAAGTCAGATCGAGAATCTGATGAAGCCATCTCCTTGTCTGCTGCATCGTCTATTACTATGTCACAGATGTTATAGGTGACTTTTCTTCTTCCCCAAACGTATTACAAGTCAAAACGGAAAGAGAAGAATTACGCGCTGTGGTCCAAATGTTCTAAGAGATTCAGCTGAAGGGAAAAAGAGCTGTGAGATGAAAAGGAAGAAAGATGATTGGGAGGGGGAGAGAGGAGAGTTTCCATATGGCGTGTGAGAAGACGAGGGGAATTAAGGATCTGAGAAGAAAGAAGGGCCAGGCAGTTTAATAACCTTTCCCAGCATCGGATTTATAGAAGTTAGTGGTGCCTCAAGAAAATAAAATAGTGTGCCTGATGCCTTTTGAAACAGGAGTCTGTTCTCGGCTTTTCATCTTCCGTGCCTATGTTATATGTAAATTGGGTTTCACGGCATATTAGAACTGTGAAGATAATTTAATAGGCCAAAACGTGTTATGCATCATTTGTGCATCCACTCTGCAGTTTAAACAGCAGTCACTGAATTGAAACTAAAAACTCCCCTTGCCAAACTAGAGAGACCTTTAAGATGAATTCAAATGAATGCAGCACCTTTGTCTGAAGAGAGCGTGGCTTTTGCCCACCTCGTCCAGGTACATACCACAAATGCTCAGTCTGTTTGTTTTCTCATTTTTACTACAGGGACATGCGCGACGCTGCTGCACAAGAATTTCCTTGAAGCCCTATTGTCAATGTAGCTCCTACTTCTCTTAGTAAGTCATCTTTGCCTGGTCATCAGAAACACAAGTCAGCATGAAATATAGCCCCTTCCTACATCAGCCTTTTCACACATACTTATTCAGCATCCACAATTGAAGAATAAGCAAAACGGTAATAATGATGGTAATAATCACTTGTGTTTATTTGAAAATTGATTCTTTAGTCATTTTTTTATTTAAAAATAATTGGTTTCAGAGAAATACCTGGTTTAAGAGAAGGCACTCTGTCCACGCTTCTCTAGAGATGATTTTGTAAACAGGAGGTGCAGTTTCCTCCTGGGGTACCTGCTCTAGCAAAGGCTGGATCACTTTAGTTATAGAAAGGGGAATTCAAAAGACGAGAAAGTGGTTCGCTGTTTATTGTTTCTGATTTTTTTTTTCTTGTGCTTTAAGTGAAACTTTACAATTCAAGTTAGCTTCTCATACAAAAATTTATAGACACCTTTTTATGTGACCCTAGCTGTTCTCTCTATACTGTGACAGCACACTCCTCCTTTCCACCTCGGATTTCCTGTGTCCATTCAATCAGCTCCCTCTCCGCCCTCTCATTCCACCTCCAGACAGGAGCTGCCCATTTAGTCGCATGTATCCACTTGAGCTAAGAAGCACACTCTTCACAAGTAACATTTTATGTCCCATTGTACAGTCTAATCTTCGTCTGAAGAGTCGGCCTTGGGAATGGTTTTAGTTTTTGGCTAAAAGAGAGTCCGGGGGCATGTTTTCCAGGGTCCCTCCAGTCTCAGTCAAACCATTAAGTCTGGTCTTTTTACTAGAATTTGAGTTCTGCACCCCACTTTCCTCCATCAAGGACTCTGTTGTGTTCCCTGTCAGGGCGGTCATTGGCGGTAGCCAGGCACCATCTAGTTCTTCCAGGCTCAGGCTGATAGAGTCTCTGGTTTACGTGGCCCCTTCTGTCTCTTGAGCTTATATTTTCCTTGCGTCTTTGGTGTTCTTCATTCTCCTTTGCTTCAGGTAGGCTGAGACCAACTGATGCATCCTAGATGGCTGCTCACTACCTTCTAAGACCCCAGACACCACTCACCAACGTGGGATGCAGAACGTTTTCTTAATAAACTTTGTTATGCCAATTGACCTAGATGTCCCCTGAAACCATAGTCCCCAGACTCCGGTCCCTGCTACTCTGTCCCTTGAAGTGTTTGGCTGTATTCAGGAAACTTCTTAGCTTTTCATTTAGTCCAGTTGTGCTGACTTCCCCTGTAGTGTGTGTTGTCCTTCCCTTCACCTAAGATAATTCTTGTCTACTATCTAGTGAATAGCCCTATCCCTCCCTTCCCACCCTGGTAACCATCAAATAATGTTTTCTTCTGTGTTTAAACCTTTTCTTGACTTTTTATAATAGTGGTCTCATACAATATTTGTTCTTTTGCAAATGACTAAGTTCACTTACCATAATGCCTTCCAGATTCATCCGTGTTATGAGAAATTTCACAGATTCATCGTTGTTCATCATTGCATACTATTCCATTGTGTGAATATACCATAATTTGTTTATCCATTGATGGGCACCTAGGTTGTTTCCATCTTTTTGCTATTGTGAACAGTGCTGCAATGAACATGGGTGTGCATATATCTATTCATGTGATGGCTCTTATTTCTCTAGGATATATTCCAAGGAGTGAGATTGCTAGATCGTATGGTACTTCTATTTCTAGCTTTTTAAAGAAGTGCCAAATCGATTTCCAAAGTGGTCATACCATTTTAAATTCCCACCACACGATACAAGTGTTCCAGTCTCTCAACAACCTCTCCGACATTTATTATTTATTTTTTTCAGATTAATGCTAGCCTTTTGGGGTGAGATGGTATCTCATTGTAGTTTTGATTTGCATTTCTCTAATGGCTAATGATCCTGAGCATTTCTTCATGTGTCTGTTAGCTGCCTGAATGTCTTCACTGGCGAAGCGCCTGTTCATATCCTTTGCCCATTTTTTAATTGGGTTATTTGTCATTTTGTTGTTGAGGTTTTTCAGTATCTTGTAGATTTTAGAGATTAGACCCTGATCAGATTTGTCGTAGCCAAAATTTTTTTCCGCATCTGTAGGTTGTTTTTTACTCTTTTGATGAATTCTTTTGATGACCCTAAGCATTGACTATTAGAAGCTCCCAGTTATCTAGTTTCTCTTCTGGGGTTTGTGCATTGTTACCTATACTTCATATTCTGTTTATAATAATTAATAAATTCTGTATTAGGGCTCCTAGCATTGTCCCTATTTTTTCTTCCATGATCTTTATTGTTTTTGATTTTATATTTAGGTCTTTGATCCATTTTGAGTTAGTTTTTGTGCATGGCGTGAGGTATGGGTCTTGATTCACTTTTTGCAGATGGATATCCAGTTATGCCAGCACCATTTGTTAAAGAGACTGTCTTTATTCCATTTAATGGACTTTGGGCCTTTGGCAAATATCAGCTGCTCATAGGTGGATGAATTTATGTCTGGATTCTCAATTCTGTTCCAATGGTCTACGTTATCTTTTGTTGTACCAGCACCAGGCTGTTTTGACTACTCTGGCAGTATAATAGTTTCTAAAATCAGGTAGTGTGAGGCCTCCCACTTTGTTCTTCTTCAGTAATTCTTTACTTATCCAGGGCCTCTTCTCTTTCCATTTGAAGCTGATGATTTGTTTCTCCATCTTGTTAAAATACACTGTTGGAATTTGGATCAGGATTGCATTGTATCTGTAGATCGCTTTGGGTAGAATTGACATTTTCACAATGTTGAGTCTTCCTATTCATGAACAAGGTAAATTTTTCCACTTACGGTGTCTCTTTTGGTTTCTTGCAGTACTGTTTTGTAGCTTTCTTTGTATATATCTTTTATGTCTCTGGTTATATTTATTCCTAAGTGTTTCATCTTCTTGGGGGCTATTATAAATGGTATTGATTTGGTAATTTCCTCTTCAAAGGTCTCTTTGTTGGTGTAGAGCAATCCAATTGATTTTTTTTTTTTTTTTTATTGTACTTCAGGTGAAGGTTTACAGAACAAATAGTTTCTCATTAAACAGTAGTACATATACTGTTTTATGACATTGGTTAACACCCCACAACATGTCAACCCTCTCCCTTCTCGACCTTTTTTTTTCAGTGAAAATATACATAGCCGAAGATACACCATTTCAAAAATTTCTACATGCACAGTTCAGTGACATCGACTATGCTCTTCCAATTGTGCTGCTATTCTCACTTTAGATGAAGGCTTACAGACCAAAATAGTTTTTCATTGAACAGTTAGTACACATGCTGCCCTATGACAATGGTTAACAACCTCACAACACATCAATACTGTCCTTATTCAACCTTGGGTTCCCTATCACCAGCTTTCCTGTGCCCTTCTGCCTTCTAGACCTTGTCCCTGGACTGCTGTGCCTCATTAGTCCTGTTTGGTTTTACGGGGCTGTCCAATCCCTGGCTGAACAATGAACCTCAAAAGTGACTTCACCACTGAGCTAAAAGAGTGTTTGGGGGCATACTCGTGGGCTTTCTCCAGTCTCTGTCAGGCAAGTAAATCTGGTCTTTTTTGTGTGTGTTAGAATTTTGTTCTACACTCTTCTCCAGCTCTGTCCAGAACCCTCTGTTGTGATCCCAGTCAGAGCCGTCAGTGGTGGTAGCTGCGCACCATCTAGCTGTACTGGACTCAGTCTGGTGGAGGCCTTGGTAGACGTGGTCCATTAGTCCTTTGACTAATCTTTTCCTTGTAACCGTTCTCTTCATTCTCCCTTGCTCCTAAAGGGATGAGACCAGTGGAATATCTTAGATGGCCGCTCACAGGCTTTTAAGACCCCAGACACTACTCACCAAGGTAGAATGTAGAACATTGTCTTTATAAACTGTGTT
>NW_004443948.1:17162745-17164339 GCF_000243295.1 Trichechus manatus latirostris | reverse complement strand
CCTTTGTAGATGACTTTTCATTTATCCCTAGTGGCTCTTAAAATTCTGTTTATCTTTGGTTTTGGCAAGTTTGATTATAATATGTCTTGGTGACTTTCTTTTGGGATCTACCTTATGTGGGTTTCAATGAGCATCCTGGATAGATATCTTGTCATCTTTCACGATATCAGGGAATTTTTCTGCCAACAAATCTTCAACAATTCTCTCTGTATTTTCTGTCATCCCACACCCACCCACACCCTGTTCTGGTACTCCAATCACTCGTAGGTTATTCCTCTTGATAGAATCCCATATAATTCTTAGGGTATCTTCGTTTTTTTTAATTCTTTTATCTGACGTTTCATCAAGTAAGTTGGTGTCAAGTGCTTTGTCTTCAATCTCACTAATTATGACTTGCATTGCCTCAATTCTGCTCCTATGACTTTCTATTGAGTTGTCTAATCCTCAAATTTTATTGTTAATCATCTGGATTTCTGTTTGCTGTCTCTCTATAGATTCTTGCAGCCTGTTAAATTGGTCATTGTGCTCTTCTATAATCTTCTTAAATTCTTCTGTTGCTTTGTCTGTGTGTTCCTTGGTTTGTTCTGCATTTTGCCTGACCTCCTTCTTGATATCTTGAACAGTTCTGTATATTAATCTTTTGTATTCTACCTCTTGTAATACCAAGAAGTTTTCTTCCTCTGGAAAATTTCTTTTTTTTTTTCTTAATTGTACTTTAGATGAAGGTTTACAGAACAAACAGTTTCTCATTAAATAGTCAGTACACATACTGTTTTGTGACATTGCTTAATAACCCCATGACACGTCAACACACTCCCTTCCCGACCTTGGAGGACCTTTTTTTTTGGTGAAAATATACATAGCCAATGTTACACCATTTCAAAAATTTTTACATGTACAATTCAGTGACACTGATCACATTCTTCCAGTTGTGCTGATATTCTCACTATCCTTTTCCAAATTATTCCATCACCATTATCTTCAACTAACTGCCCCCTAGGCTTCCCATCAAATCTTTTGAGCTGCTGTTGTCAATTTGATCTCACATAGAGAATTCTTTTTTTTTTTTTTTTGGTACCTTAGATGAAGATTTGCAGAACAAATAGTTTCTCATTAAATAGTACACATATTGCTCTATGACAATGGTTAACAACGCCACGACATGTCAACACTGTCCCTTCTCAACCTTGGGTTCCCTATCACCAGCTTTCTCATCCCCTCCTGCCTTCTAGTCCTTGTCTTTGGACTGCTGTGCCTCATTAGTCCCATTTTGTTTTATGAGGCTGTCCAATCCCTGGCTGAAGGGTGAACTTCGGGAGTGACTTCACCACTGAGCTAAAAGGGTCTCTGGGGGCCATACTCTCGGGTTTTCTCCAGTCTGTCAGGCCAGTAAATATGGTCTTTTTTTTTTTGTGAGTTAGAATTTTGTTCTACATCCTTTTCCAGCTCTGTCCAGGACGCTCTATTGTGATCCCGGTCAGAGCAGTCAGTGGTGGTAGCTGGCATTCAGTGGTTATTTTCCTGATTTATTGATTGTAGATTTGTTTGTTTCATCCTGCTTTTTTGTTTTATTAAGTCTGAGCAGGCAGGCTGT
>NW_004443948.1:17159658-17161386 GCF_000243295.1 Trichechus manatus latirostris | reverse complement strand
TTTGATGCTTAGGGTTTCAGGATTGACATGTGATTCTATTTGACTTAGTTTTTCTGATCTTTGCTGCAGAGGGATGGCATGGGGCTTCTGACTATAGAACCATGTTGCCCAGAAGTACCAGAAAATTTCTTGATTCTTTGTTTTGGGAGTTTGCTGAAACCATCATGGTCTGCTTCTTTATGTGATTTGATATTGACTGTTGTCTCTGAACCATCAGTAAATTATCATATTTATTTATTTAATGTTTGCTTACTGTGTCCTAGCTTCTTGCTTTGTTTCATTTTGATATGCCCAAATAGGCTGCTCCTGTGAGCTAGTTTGATTACTGGCACCTTTGAAGTTCTAACATCCTGTCACCAGGTGGTTAGATCTGTTATTAGGTATGTGAGTCCAGGAGTTTATTTATTTTTCTCTTATGGATTCAGCTTAGGTGTCTAGGTAGTCAGTTACCAAGTGTGTGGTACAGGCTCTCACCTACAGTCCTAAATGGGCGAGGGTGATTGGAGTAGGCACAGGTATCTGGCTGCTGTAGGGGGGTCATGTGCTGCGCAAGACAGGGGGCTGACAGCTGCCCCCCAGTGTCTGGGAGGAAAGCGTGCCCTTGTTCCCTAGAGTGTTTAGGTGGGTGGGTTTTGCAGCCAGACTACGGGCATCCAATGCTGTTGGCTGTAAGGACTGGGAGACACCACCTATTCTTGGACCCCTGTCATGGATGGAGTGGTGGTGTGGGTGAAGCCACCAGTCCTCAGGCCCCTGATGTGGGTAGGTGAGGACGCTGCTTCATGGGCAGAGTGGTGTCAAATATCAGGAACCTGCCACTCCACCATATAGCTGATAGAGTTGAAGTTAGTCTTCGGGTATATACCCTGTTGTACTGTGCTAAGGAGGGCCTACGCTGTTGAAATAGGCCCATATAGGCCTATGCAGGGGTGAAAGGCATTCAAAGTGGGTGGACCCCTTATTTCTGTGCCTAGGAAAAGGAGCTGTGCCTACCCTGAGTTCCTGGCTTAGGGGAGCTGGCAGATTATTTTTTCCTGTTTGTTAATTTTTTCCCTCTCCAAGGCCAGGAGAATGGCTCAGGGCATGTGACGGGTCCTACTTCTGGCCCAGGGGACGTGGCAATCGCTGAAGCTGGCCTGGGACCTGGTGAAGAGTGGGGAGGGGGCAGGTAAACGGAGAAAGATTTTTCCCAAAGGGTTTTTTTTTTTGTTTTAACCAAGAGAAGTTTATTTCCTCACAGTCAAAGGAGGCTAAAAGTCCAAATTCAGGGTGTCAGCTCCAGGGGAAGGCTTTTTCTCTCTGTCAGGCTCCTCATCAATGTTCCCCCAGACTAAGAGCTTCTCGGCACAGGGACCCCAGTCCAAAGGACACGCTTTGCTCCCGGCACTGCTTTCTTGATGGTATGAGGTCCCCCCGTCTCACTGCTCACTTCTGTCTTTTATATCTCAAGAGATTACCTCAGGATACAATCCAGTCTTGTAGATCCAGTCCTGCCTTACTAACACAACTGCTACCCATCCTCCCTCATTAACATCATAGAGGCAGGATTTACAACATATAGGAAAATCACACAGTACCAGGAATCACGGCCCAGCCAAACTGATATACACATTTTTGGGCAGACATAATTCAAACCATGACATTCCACCCTTTGGCCCCCAAAAAATCACATCCTTGCAACATGGAAACACATTAACCCCATCATATCATAGCAAAAGTCTTAACTCC
>NW_004443948.1:17136727-17158651 GCF_000243295.1 Trichechus manatus latirostris | reverse complement strand
GGCTAAAAGTCCAAATTCAGGGTGTCAGCTCCAGGGGAAGGCTTTTTCTCTCTGTCGGCCTTCTCATCAATGTTCCCCCAGACTAGGAGCTTCTCGGCGCAGGGACCCCGGTCCAAAGGACGCGCTCTGCTCCCGGCACTGCTGTATTGATGGTATGAGGTCCCCCCAAAGGGGGTGTTTTTTGATCCGCGCGGTAAGTCAGATACATGTACTTATCTTTTGTCGATTGAGCCGTGCTTTTCACTGGTTCTGGAGGCCCGAGTAGACTCTCTGCTGCTGGGTCTCTCCCAATGGGGAAAACACCTCCCAAGTGCCACTGCTTGCCTTACCATGCACACCAGCCAATCGAGCCTGAATGGTGCCAGCTCCCACATGGTCAGGTCTGGCAACTCCTCGCTGCTTCTGAACTGTCTCTCCCTCCCCCGGCTGCTCAGTCCAATTCCTCAACTTTGCCTTTGATGTTCAGAGCTCCTAGATTGTCATATATAATCGATTCACTTTTTTTTTTGAGTCTGTTGTAAGAGGGACCACTGGATGCATCTGACTACTCCACCATCTTGGCCCTTCCTCCTGTTTCGTTTTTATTTTTTAACTTTTAATTATTTATACACATAAAGATGATTTGAAAAATCACATGCAAATGACTGCAGATAAAGACTGTGGTCTAAACATTGTATAGGCAACAAAGCTTATTTCACAAGATGAATTCATTTGAATGTACTCACTCACTCATATGTTACAGTTTCAGTAATTCTGATGTCTTTCATTACACTTTGTGTTCTGTTTCTAGACCATGAGCCCTGACTTTGACCGACGATGCTGACATGAATAAGGGAACCAAGTGGTGGGGTGGGCTTGGGCAAGGTATGGGTATAGACCACAAAGGGCTATTTCTCCTACATCTTCATCTCACTGGCTCTGTAGTTAGAAGAGCAGTCAGGAGCTGATATAAAATATAGGCAGACCACATGAATACATGGCCATAAACTCAGAGGAGAAAAAGACTTTAACCTGATAGCTTTAGAGTCAACTTGGAGCTTCTCATATGTGCAGAAAAATATGGGCCCCAAAGTTGTGCCCATTAGCTCATTAGCTGCCCAGACGGTGATGATGGTGGCAACATGTCATAGGTGTTTTTTCTGGTTTCTGCTGGGGCCATTCTTAATCTTGAAATCAAGCTGGCCAGGATTTTTAAATCATACATGTTGTATGGTAGCAGTGGGGTCAGAAATTGCAGGGTCTGGATGAGCCAGGACACTAGAATGTTCAGTATTGATGAACAAGTGGCTACTGAACACTTGGAATGTGCTTTTGTGACTATGAATTTTAAATGTTATTTCATTTTAATTCATTGAAATTTAAATAACCGCACGTGGCTAGTGACAACATTCTTAGACAAGGCAGTCCTAAATACCATCCCTCCTCCTTGAATGCTTATTCACTTTCTCACTAATGCCATCTTGCCTTTGACCCTTAAAATTCACTACATTCTACCAATGAATAAGGTACAGTTAATGCTCCCAAATGTATTTTGGAAATAAATCTACTGGGACATTTTTGCACAATATTTTAGCTACTAGTTAATGAATAAACTGTATAAATCGGCTGCATAAAGCTGTTGATAGCTATTGCAAATGAATTCCTACACGTTTGAGAAATGTGTCTGGTCTTACAGTGTTTAAGTTCTTGATTCTGAGCATACTGAGCAGGTCACTCTGTTCTCAGTGTGCCCTTAGCTACCCAGTCTGGGCTCTATCCTGACCTGAAGGATTGATTCATGTAGTTCCCATTAGTAGCAGGGGAGTTACCAATATAAATCTTCCCAGCACTAGTGAGAGAAGAGGCCTCTCTGGCTTTTAGTTTATCTGTATTGTTAAGAAGCTCCTCATGCACTGCACCACATCTCAGGTACTGGAGGAAGTCAGAGGTTCAGGATATAAAGCCAGTCAAATACTTCGTGGTACAGTTGGGGTAGTCCTTTGTTTGTTGTTGCGTAAATTAATGTCTGTGTCAATTAAAATAAAAAACTTAGCAAGTGAAAGAAATCAGATATTAAACATAAGCCTACAGACCTTCTCCATATGGTAGATGCAATTCTTGTTTTCCCAATGCTTTCATGTCCTACATGAGGAAGTACCATGAGCTCTTGCCTTCCTGGTATCTTTGGTCTCAGACTCTGAGTTGTGCAATAGAGGATTAGCACCTTGGAGTGAAGGGGGGCAGATTTTTAAAAGCATTCAAGCTGCTAGCCCAGTAAAGAACAAAAAAATGCAATAGAAACATGAAATAACTACACTCATATTCTTTGAGGGATGATTTTCTGCCTCATTCCAGGCCCAGAGCAAAGGAGATAGATGCTTTCCTCTTCTTTCCCAAAGCAGCTCATTTAGCCTTTTGCTTTGACAAACTTTTCAGCCTTTCTCCATCTCAGAAGCCCAAATGTCTCTCTTTTAAACTTTCTTTAAAACTTCCTTTCCTCACTTCTTTTCAAAACACACTTGCCAAGATTTTAGCATTCTATTCCTCCTCAAACATTTTATATTATTTCCTTGGTCTCCTTTCTGGTCTAACTGGAACAATCCCAAGTTGTGGTGATTTCTATATTTCTTATTTTGAAACAATTTCTTTGCCTGATTAACTTATTTTTTCTAAATGGTAACTATTATTCCAACAGTGCTATGGGCAGAAGGCACCAACCTATCTATCTAGAACATTAATTCCACTAACAAATTATTCATGTTGTTATGTTAGAGTAGGGGCTGAGGACTGGAAAGTATTTCTTTGCAATTCTCAGTGCACATTGACTTTTAGGGTAGATCATATTGATAATGAAGGGGGGAAGGTGGGAATATGGGAAAGGTAAGAACATGGATCTTACCAACCTTGGTCATCAGGGTTAAGGCAGGGTGAAGTAGGCTAAGTTAGCTTCTAAATTCTCCTTACTTACACAATAGAACCACTCCGATCTATCAGTTTGTTGTACGGTGGTGGTTTGCATGTTGCTATGATGCTGGAAGTTATGCTACCAGTATTTCAAATACCAGAAGGGTCAGCCATGGTGGACAGGTTTCAGCAGAGGTTCCAGACGAAGACAAACTAGGAAGAAAGGCCTTGCAATCTACTTCCAAAAATTAGCCAATAAAACCCCATGGATCACAACAGAATATTATCTGATAAAGTGCTGGAAGATGAACCCCCAAGGTTGGAAGACACTGAAAATACACAATGGCCACAGCAATGAACTTGAGCATATCAATGATTATGAAGACGGCACAGGACCGGGCAACATTTCATTTTGGGGTACATGGGATCACCATGAGTTGGAATCAATTCTACAACAACTAACAACAATAAAACCCAACAGAAACTTTCCTTGTCTCCATTCAGCAGCCACTGTCTACAAATACAGAATTTACTCACTTTACTGGGCATCACATTGACGTGGGCTAGATTTCTCTCACCTACCATGAGCAGGTAATGATTAGCTCTTACCGCTTACTTCACTCAGGTCTGCCTGCCTTAAGAGGTGGATGGGTATTTCCCCATTAGTCAGCTGCGAAAAATATTGACTGGAAGGGACTAACCAATCTTTGGTCACCCAGGCATAATGCCAATGCCATTCCCTTAGACCAGGGACTCTTCTATGAATTTCATGATAACAAAGAGATCATTTCATAAATGAATCCAAGAAGGAAGATGCTCTAAAGAAGAGGCCAGAGGGCCTTCTTGTGCTCCAATAATACAGAGACATTTTAACTCTGCCTTTTTAGAAAACAAACCTTCTTTGGTGAATGAGCCAAGTGAATCTCCCCATTCCCCGGGCTTTCCTTCTTTCATCCTGGGAATATCAAACCACAGGAGAAAAAAGATAGCATCATGGTGGGGTTGGGGGAGAGGGATTTTTGGGCAGTCAGGCCTGCAGAATCTCACAAGCCATATGTGTAGGCAGTAAGTCACCTATTATTCATATTTAGGCTTATCCCCAACCAAACCCAGGCAACTATACCACAAATTGAGGTCAACAAAAAAATGATTAAATTACATCGTGCCAGGCCTTAGGCCTGAACTTTGCTTTTAGAACGTGGTGGACAGTGAGAGCTGCTGAGTACTTTTCTCATTTCATCTGCATATATTGCTTCTTTTGGAGTTCTTCCAAAAAGTCTGCAGGTTTGGTGCTTGTGCACCCCAAAATTAGTCTCCCACAATGGTGTCATCTCAGCGTGTGAGGCTGTCAGCGCCCTCTCTTTCTTGTTAGGTCATGTTATCCCTCTTTGAGTACAGAGCAGAATATCCCTGGTCTTTCTTGTTGCCCTATCTTATTACTACAAATGGCAATCTAATTTGCTGTCTCCCGAACACCATGTATTCCTTAGCTATCTCACTTCATCTGATAAATTTATCTTCATCTTTTCCCCAGATTTCATTCGTTAGCATTTTCCTTAAAGTTATTTAATCATGTTATCTCCTTATTTAGAGCCTCTCTGGATTGAAAGCAGGAAGATGCAGAGGATAGCAATGGCTTAGTGACATTATTTGGAGCCTAATTTTTGTTCTGTTAATAAATCCCTAGATAACCTCTGGAAAGTCAGTGAGGCCTTTCAGCCAAAATTTTTTTACCTTGAAAAATGGGAAAAGAACAATGCATTGCCTAAGGTGACCGTAGAGAATAATTAAGAAAACAAAATTAATAAAGTGAAAGTATGGTACGAATCAGAGCATTTGTGAGGATCACAAATGTTTTCCCTTCCTCGTGAATTATTGCAATATCTCTTATTCTCAAACCTAAACATCTCTGTGGGGTGGGATGGGGAGGAAATGACTGAGCTTGTTAATGAATTTGCCACTTCAGTGCTTCATGGTATATATCCATAAGGGAAGTGATATTAGCACCTCCTACAGAATTGGCTGTTTTCACTTGTCTTTTTACTTCTATTTATGTCTTAACAGTCAGTCCCTGCCATAATGTATCTTCCTCACTCAGATCTGACAATGACTTAAATTCTCACCATCAGAAATGTGTTCCTTTAGGTCTTAGAGGCTTTGAGCCCTTTATTGTTGTTGGTGGTGTTTTTGTTAGTTGCTGTAAAGTCGGCTCCAGCATTACTCACGGCAACCTCAGGTACAACAGAACGAAAAGTTGTCCTGTCCTGTTTCAGCTTCAGGATCGTTGGTAGGTATGAGTTCACTGTTGTGGCTACTGTGTCAGTATATCTCATTGAGGTTCTCCTTCATTTTTGCTGACCCTCTACCAAACATGATGTCTTTTTCTAGTAATTGGTCTTTCCTGATGATACATCCAAAGTAAGCAAGATGAAGTCTCACCATCTTCACTTCTAAGGAGGATTTGGTTGTATTTCTTCTAAGACAGATTTATTCATTCTTCTAACAGTCCAAGGTATATTCAATATCCTTCGCCAACACCACAATTCGAATGCATCCATTTTTCCTGTCTTCCTTTTTCATTATCCAGCTTTCATATGCATATGAGGAGATTGAAAAGACCATGGATTGGTCAGGCATACCTTAATCATTAAAGCGATATTTGTGCTTTTTAAACTTTAAAGAGGTCTTTGCAGCAGATGTGCTCAATGCAATACGTTGTTTGATTTCTTCACTGCTGCTTTTTTGGACGTAGATTGTTGATCCAAGTAGAGTAACAGCTTCATTTTTTTCTCCATTTATCATGATGTTGTTTATCAGTTCAGTTGTGAGGGTTTTCATTTTCTTCACATTCAGGTATAATCCATACTGAAGGCTTTATGTAGTCTTTGATCTTCAACAGTAAGTTATTCAAGTCATCTTCTTTTTCAGCAAGCAAGGTTGTGTCATGTGAACATCACAGGTTGTCAGTGGGTCTTCCTCCAATCCTGATGCTGCTTCTTCTTCATATAGTCCAGCTTCTCAGATGATTTGTTTGTCATAGAGACTGAATAAGTTAGGTGGAAGGATACAACCCTGCCACACACTTTTTCCAGTTTTGAACCACATAGTATCCCCTCCTTCTATTTGAATGACTTCTCCTTGATCCATGTACAGGTTCTGCATGAGCACAATTAAGTGTTCTGCTAATCCCATTCTTCATAATGTTATCCATAATTTGTTATGGTCCACACAGTCAAATGATTTCACGTGGTTGATAAAACACAGGTAAACATTTTTCTGGTATTCTCTGCTTTCAGCCAAGATCCATCTGACAGCAGCCATGATATTCTTCATTCCACGTCCTACTCTAAATCTGGTCTGAACTTCTGGCAGTTCCCTGTCGATGTACAGATGCAGTCATTTTTTAATTATTTTCAGATTGGAAAATAAATTACTATCACATGTGAACAAAGGGTTATAAGAGCTCTGAGGAAGCATTTAGCTGCCTTGGGATGAAGGCTTTCCAAAAGGGGTTTGTAGGAAAAAGAGGAGTTCATCTCACAACAACAGATAAAACAAGGGGAGCAGGATGAGAAGGCATGGGATACTAGGCAGGAGTACACCACATCAGAGAAATAAAGGCATTGTGTGTGCAGGGTTTTAGGGAAAGTACAAAGATGTGAAGTGGCTGGAGCAAGTCTGATGAAGAGGGGAGTGATAGCTTTGCTTGGAAATACAGTTTGAAAGCAGATGGTTATGACTTGATAAAATGTTTGTATTTATTCCATTAACCCAGGAGCTACAAATTCAAATATTATGTGGGTCAGGTAGATACTGTAAATGAGAGAAGCAGGTCAAGTTAGATGGTGCCTAATACCTGGCCTCAGTGTTAAAGGGCATAGTAGTTTACTAGGATTGCCATAACAAAGTACCACAAACTTGGTGGCTTACAAGAACACAAGTTTATTGTCTCACAATTGTGGAGGCCAGAAGTCCAAATTCATGGTGTCAGCAGGATCATGTTCTCTGAAGTTTCTAAGGGGAGATCCTTTCTTAGCTCTGCCAGCTTCTGGTATCCCCAGACATTCCTTGGCTTGCGGCTGCAGCATCACGATATTCTTCCCTCTGTGTCTCTCTGTCTCTGTGTCTCTTCTCTTTTATAAGGACATCACTCACTTTGGATTAGGACCCACCCTACTCTAGTATAACTTCATGTTAAAGTAACTGATAACATCTTCAAGGACCCTGTCTTAGTTATCTAGTGCTGCTGTAACAGAAATAACATAAGTGGGTAGCTTTAAAGAACAGAAATGTATTTCCTCACAGTTTAGGTGGCTAGAAGTCTGAATTCAGAGTGTGGCTCTAGAAGGAGGTCCTTCTTTGTCTATTTCAGCTTCTGGTAGCCAGCAATCCTTGGTTCCATGGTAATCTTTATGTGTTCATGTGGCATCTATCTTCCCCCACTGTGCTTTCTTATCTCTGTTTCTGTCCTACTCCTTATATCACTCAGAAGTGATCAGTCTCTCAAACTAGAAACCTTGACATTATCTTTGACTCCTTCCTCTCCCCCACCCCATAAATCCAACACATTTTAGCCCATATCACTAGGATTGCCACAGTGATATGGGCTTATTAACATATCAAAGAAAACCCTATTTCCAAATAGGATGACATCCACAGGTATAAGGGTTAGGATTTCAACATACATTTTGAGGAGACACAGTTCAATCCATAAAAATACCCTATTTCCAAACAAGGTCACATTTACAGGTACCGGGTGTTATAGGGTCACTAGAGTCGGAATCGATTCAACAGCAATGGGTTGTTTTTTGGTTTGGGTGTTTTTTTTTTTTTTTTTTTTTGCTGTTCTCTTTCTGTTTATTTGAGTTCTGTAGTTAATGTTTTGATTTTTTTTTTTTTTTTTGGTTTGGGTGTTAGAACTCCAACATATATTTTTGGGATAGCCAATTCAATCTATAACAGATGGTTGGAGAGTGGTGAGGACTGTGTCAACATTGCAAGGGAATGACCTCTATAATGGACAGCTGCTACTGAGCTCCATCTGATGGCTACTCTGTGGGAATCCTGCCAGCATTGCCCGATCTTAGTTTTCAACAGAAGCCAGAAATGTCAATGTTTATGTGAAATCTCCAACTTTTAAATACTGACAATGAATTCAAATGTAAAACACAATAGTTCCACACTTGTATGGGCCAAATAACATATGTCAGTGAGCCAGTTTTACTCTATGGTTGCCAGTTTGCAAAGTTTTTTGTAAATATATGGGAATCATTAAAGCTTTTAAAGCAAGAAAGAGGCATTACCAGATTTGACTCTGCTTTGTGTTTTACAAATCATTTCTAGCAGTGAGAGGAGTGGAGAGCGATGGGTGGAGCAGGACTGTGAAGAGAGTTCAGGGACAGAAAGCTCTATCAACCATTGTTTTTATACCTATAAGAGATAATGAAGACTTGATCTGTGGAACGGGCAAGGGGATTGAGAGGAGGTGATAGATTTGGAGACATTTCAGAGGTAAAATTTTGAGGACTGTTCATGTGTTGGATTTATGGGGTGGGGGAGAGGAAGGAGTCAAAGATAATGTCAAGGTTTCCAGTTTGAGAGACTGAAGAAATTTTATGGTCTGAGATAGGGAATGAAGGGGGAAAAGCTAGTTTGCTGGAATAGAGGTGTCTACTGAGTTGTCCAGTAGCACACATTGAATGAGCAGCTAGAAATACAAGTCAGTATCTAAAGAAAAAGATACGAGTCAGAAATCTAGGTTAGGGAGTGTCTTCAGAGCACAGGTAACAGTTGCAATCATAGTAGGGTAGACGAGCATAGTAGGGTGTGAGAGAAAAGTACATAACCCCTTTTCCTAAAAGTGGCTAAAGAAAAGGGAGAGCTAGTGAAAGATGGCATGAGAAATGCTCTTGTTCAACCTGTTCCTCTCCATCATCATGTGTTAAAGTCATCAGGAGTTCATACCTGGAGCTTCCAGATTGCTTTCTATACTCCTCATCACCCAGCTACTGCCTCACCTTTTATTTTCTGACTTTCTTGTCTCTGGCTTTAAACACTCATCACTACCCAGAGTACCTTCTTCTATCTTGCCATCCAAGATAGAAGATAAAATCCTTATTGTCTTCCTCACTTTCTAAAAATTCATTCTCTCTTTTGCTGGTTTTATTTTTATTTTTTCCCAAATTCTACAAGGGCTTTGGGTGGAGAACTGGGTTCAAACCCTGTTTTTTGTCCCTTACATGCTGTGTGATTTTGGATGAACTTCACTGAGCTTCAGTATCGCTAAGTATAAAGACTACTTCAGTATGGATTTTGCCTGAGTGTGAAGAAATGAAAATCCTCACAACTGACCTGATAAACAAAATCACGATAAATGGAGAAACAAATGAAGTTGTCAATGATTTCATTCTACTTGGATCAACAATCAACGTACACAGAAGTAGCAGTCAAGAAATCAAACAACGTATTGCATTGAGCAAATCTGCTGCAAAGACCTCTTTAAAGTTTAAAAAGCACAAACGTCACTTTAATGATTAAGGTACGCCCGACCAATCCATGGTCTTTTCAATCTCCTCATGTGCACACGAAAGTTGAACAAGGAAAAGAAGTCAGAAGAAGAACTGATGCATTTGAACCGTAGTGTTGGTGAAGAATATTGAATATACCATGGACTGCCAGAAGAACGAACAATTCAGAAGTCTTAGAAGAAATACAACCAGAGTGCTCCTTGGAAGTAAGGATGGCTAGAGTCCAGCTCACTTATGCTGGTTACATCATCAGGAAAGACCAACTACTAGAAAGAGGACATCATGTTTGGGAAGATAGAGGGAAGTAAAACGCCAGTAAGACAGATTGACACAACAGCCACAATAGTGAACTCACATATACTAGTGATCATGAAGCTGAAACAGGACGGGGCAACTTTTCTGTTATACACTCTGTTATACATAAGGTCACCATGAGTTGGAGCCAACCCGAAGGCAGCTAACACCAACAATATTTATATATAAAATAGAGATATGTACCTCCTCATGTGGCACGGGGATTAAAAGCTTTAGTATATTTCAAACACCCATTCGTGTGCCTGGCCCCGAGCAGGTAATCAGTAAATAAAGCTCTGATACCAGTTCTCCCTGCTCTTCCCTATCCCTGAGTATTTTGTTTGTATCTCTCCTCTGTTACCATATTCCGCTTGGGTTCTGGTTACATACATTCTTACCTTTTTCTTCCTACTAAAGTTCAAGGGAGCCTTGGTGGCACAGTGGTTAAGAGCTACGGCAAGCTACGGCTGCTAACCGAAAGGTCGGCAGTATGAATCCACCAGTCAGTCCTTGGAAACCCTATGGGGCAGTTCTACTCCGTCCTATGAGTTCTACTCTGTCGCTATGAGTTAGAATCGACTCGACGGTAACAGGTTTATATTTCAAGCTCTTTAAAAACTAATAATGTAATGAATCTGTATTTTTATTTATGCCCTCTTCATAGTACCAGTAAGAGCTTGGTAAATAACTGTGAAAATATTTATATATGTAGACATCTATGCAAGTTTAAGTTGAAGCTGAAGAAAATTAACTAAGTCCATGAGAACCAAAATATGACCTTGAGTATATCCCACCTGAATTTAGAGAACAAGTGCGACTATATAAACAAGACTATGTGAAGCTGGACTATATGAACAAGAATGTAGCATCAGGATTGGAGAAAGACCATTAACAACCTGGGATACGCAGATGACACACCTTACTTGCTGAAAGTGGAAAGGATTTAAAGCACTTACTGATGAAGATCAAATACTACAGCCTTCACTATGGATTACACCTCGACATAAAGAAAACAAAGACCCTGACAACTGGACCGATAAGCAACATCATGATGAATGGAGAAAAGACTGAAGTTGTCAAGGATTTCATTTTACTTGGATCCACAACCAATGCCCATGGAAGCAACAGTCAAGAAATCAAACAACATATTGCACTGGAAAAATCTGCTGCAAAAGACATCTCTAAAGTGTTGAAAAGCAAAGATGTCACTTTGAGGACTAAGGTGCGCCTGACCCGAGCTATAATATTTTCAATCACCTCATATGCATATGAAACCTGGACAATGAATAAGGAAAACCGAAGAAGAACCGATGCCTTTGAATTATCATGTTGGCAAAGAATATCACCAGAAGAACGAGCAAATCTGTCTCAGAAGAAGTACAGCAAAAGTGCTCATTGGAAGCAAGGATGGCAAGACTTTGTCTCACGTACTTTGGGTGCATTAGCAGGAGGTGACCAGTCCCTGGAGAAGGACATCATGTTTGATAAGGGAGAAGGTCAACAAAAAAGAGGAAGACTCAGTAAGATGGACGGACACACTGGCTGCAACAATGGGCTCAAACATAGCAATAATTGTAAGGATGGCGCAGGACCAGGCAGGGTTTTGTTCTGTTGTGCATAGCATTGTGATGAGGTGGAACTGACTTGACAGCACCTAACAACAAACAACCAAAAAAAAAAAAAAAAACCAAACCTGTTGCCATTGAGTCGATTCTGATTCATAACGACCCTACAGGACAGAGTAGAACTGCCCCATAGGGTTTCCAAGGATCATCTGGTAGATTCAAACTGCTGAACTTTTGGTTAGCAGCCAAGGTCTTAACCACTGCACCGCCAGGGCTCCAACAACAACAACAGACATCTAAAATAAATCTCTCAATAAATACCTGGAACATTTTAGGTCTCGATATGTATCTGTCAAAGGAATAAAACATGTAGATGATTTTTAAACTCCATTCTAATGTAAAGAAAGTATGGAATAAGGAAATCTTGATTTTATGAATTGAAAGAAAGTAAAACTCTAAATTCTAAGTATTTGGAGCCAGTGCATCATCATAGGTTTTCTTGGGCTACGCTCTTTTCTGAGGTAAAATATTAATCCATACTATCACCAGAAGCAGCAGCACCCTAACTCTCCCACTGGGTAACGAGTCTAAAATCCAGCCCCTCTGGCACTCCTGGCTGAGAGAAGGAGTGTGAACACAAGTGCCTGGCACTGAGCCAACGCTGAGTCAGGCCCCACTTCCCTAAAACCTTACCTTCCATCCGTGCCATGGTTGCCGTGCAGTCAATTCCGACCCACAGCGACCCTACCGGATAGAGTAGAACCGCCCTATAGGGTTTCCACCTTTACAGAAGTAGCTTGCCACATCTTTCTCCTGCAGAGCAGCTGATGAGTTCGAACCGCAGACCTTTCGGTTAGCAGTTGAGTTCTTAATCACTGCACCACCAGGGCCGCTTAAGCCTTACCCTAAGAGCTCTTTAAAATCACATTTACCAAATTGCCTGTCTCTTGTATTTTATCCCAACTCTGTTCACTTACACAAAGGTGAAGAATGTACAGGAACGATTCCTATGTAAAGGCAGTAGGTGCCAGGACATAAAGAACAGTGGACAAGTGCTAAGAGGAAAGGCAAAAGAGGTAGATTGTGGTCTTGGTTCTGCACCGTATCAACTCTGGCACCCTGGGCAAGGCGCTCACGTCTCTGAGTCTTCAGCTCCATTTCTCCATCTCTAAAATGCGGAACCTAATACATGTTGTACCACCCTCCCAAGATTCCTGTCTAGGATCAGGCCAAACAATGGCTATTATTCCGAAAAGTGAATTTTTCTCTGAATCTTTAGCAGGTAAATAAAAAGAACAGATAAAGAGGGAGGCTCCACCCAGAAATAAATTAACACTAATCTACTATCATAGAAGAAAGGGGTTTGCTTGATTTTGAAGGGTAAATCTAGTATTTATTTGATCTTTGATAGTAGGAGAGTGAATTCCTTGACCTGTCTTGAGACTGCCCTTGCAAGTACTCGTTTTAAAGGGCCTCGGTTTTGTGTGCGTGTTTGGAACATAGTTACTCCTTAGAGATATCTTTTTGACCTAGACTTTGATATGTCCTTATATCGTTTGCTTTTGTACACGCACAAATCCTCAAGAAATTAGAGTTTGGTACCATTCAAGCTTGACAATAAAGAATAAGAGTAAGAGCTGAAGAAAATAATCTGTCAGTTGTCTGTAATAATCGTCTTAAATAAGCAGTTGGTGGCTTATCTAAAGCTCGCCCGAGCTAAACAATGAAGGCAGTCAGCAGCGCCTCAGACGCTGAACTCTGAACCCGGGCCGGACCTTGTACTGCGCAGCCTGGTAACAGGAAGGCAGCAAGACACACTTTGAACCAGGAGTTCCAAGGCTGCGGTGGGGTTATAGACAGGGTGACAGCTGCACTTTGCAGCATGAACTTTGTACCTAGACACAGGGGCATTTTAATCTCCATAACAGGCACTTTGTTTCATTACTTATTAACAGCTCCTCCTTGAGTAAAGTTCTTTGTTAATGGAGCTTTAAAGTAGGATCCCTCTCCCCCCTTATTCCTGCTGTGGGGGTGGGCATTTGTGCCTGATTGCACTATGCTTCCTGACATGTGGACTCATCTTTCCCTGGGGAAGGCTTTTGCTCTGTTCAAAACAGGGCCTCATGGAGGTGCCACTTTGTAATTACTGCTCCAGATGTGACACACTGCTCTCTGGCTCACACTTGGAGAAGGTAACCCAGGGTCCTGGTGCCATTGCATGTCACGCCAGGCAACGGCTGCTGGCATTTTACCTCTCCCCACCGTATTGAACTTATTATTTATTTATTTTGCTCTTATTCTTCCTCTTTTGCTCATTCTTTTTCTTTCCCTGTTTTTCCTCCTCTCCTGATTTCTTCCCATACATTCAGGCTCTCCGTGGCACTGGAGTTAAATGATGGTGACCCTTGTCATATACATCATTCCCCCAGCCAGTGCAGCCAAGACATGTTTTATGTCAGCTGGAAATCAAAGGAAGTATATGTTCAAGTATCTTCCTTCCCAAATAAACATCCTGGACTTAACTTTAACTCGTCTGTAACTGATACTCAGCAAACTGGAAGGTGGAGCTATTTAAAGAGGGGGTCTGGGCTCTGGAAAAAGGGAGAGTGGGATTTTTAGTGAAATAACATTAGTTACCATCTATAAAATAAATACTAGTCCAACTGAAAAGAGTCAGACTTCCGTGCCCCCAAAACAGGGTATTTATACACATTCTCCCAGTTGCTAAATTTTGTTCAATACTGATCAATACATAGACTTTGGTTTCTGGAACCCAGGAGATGGTGACTAGAAGCTCTTCGTTTAGTAACTAACAAAAACCAAGGGAGCCATCTCTGAAGTTTGCTTGAGGCTTCGGAGGCCCAGAAATTAGCCTTTTGCCATTCAGCTCTTTTGTCTATTTTGGGAGTAGTTGAGCTTAGTTCAGACGAAAATTCACTCTCTTCTCATTTTTCTTTTGATGTTTAAAAATGCCTGTGTGTCTAGCTCTCATTGAGCAAGGGGTCAGCTCTGGAGTCAACACTGTTGGGGTACCATCCTATAATGACTCCCCATCCTCTTACCCACCTACCCTCCTCCAACCACATACATCTCCTTCAGGGCCGTTCAGCCTCACCCCTCTCTCTGTTGCAGTCCTGAGCCACCAAATCCATTTCTGCCAAAGCTGGTTGACCAAAACTATTTTGAAAGCCAGAGTCTAAGTTTATACTTCCCTGCCTTTCTCTTCTGTTCTCTCCTAATTGCCCTCTCCTCTCCTCCCTCCTTCTCCCTCTCTCTCTCTCTGCTCTTCTCTTCACTCTTTTCTTGTTCATTAACTTGCTCAAATACATAGTTTTCAAACTTATCACTGGCGCACAAATGAAAAGGTCTAGGAGCAGGTCTGGCTTCTTTATGTACGCTGCTCTCAATCCTACTGTATTTTTGCAAGCCTGTCATGAAAAGCGGATGAGACCCAGTCAGTCATTTGTCCTGATACCTGGATTTGGATTATTTATACAAAGTAAAGGGTGATTCAAAACAAAAATAAATCCTTTGGAAACACTGAGTCTCCAGCTTTGACGTTCAGCAACATATCCAGATGATCCACAGAGCTTATGTATCTCATTATCCTTCTGCTTGGCTTTCCAGGTTCCAGTTACCAGTTGCCATGGAGTGAGTTCCAACTCATAGCAACCCCCTGTGTGTCAGAGTAGAACTGTGCTCCATAGAGTTGGCAATGGCTGATTTTTCTGATGTAAATCACCAGGCCTTTCTTCCAAGGCACCTCTGTGTGGGCTTGAACCTCCAACCTTTCAGTTAGCAGCTGAGCTCGTGAACCTCTGCACCACCCAGGAGCTATTCAGCTACCACCCCACTGCACAGCAGGGTGACAGGGAGACACAGAAGATCAGAGCAGCAGCAGGAGGGTCACTGCTCCCACGCGCACAATGTTTTGGGAACTAAAATATGACACTTTTGGCTCTAGAGGCTCGCTTACAAGGCGTCCCTCCCGCAGCATTCTCCTGCTTACTGCTTTCCTCTTGAAGTCCTCCCGCACCTGCAGCTGGCTCTCTAACAGCTCCTCCCAAGGCCCTAGATTAGGGCTGCACCTGTTTAGGATTTACTCAATCTGAAAAAGAGTAGGGCTCCTCCAGAAGGCATAAGGACCTTTGCCTTATGAGCAATGCAGTCGGACGCGTTGGCAGACATGTTTAGGACGCCAGGGCTGCCGGCATGGCCTCCGAATTCAGTCTGAATTACTCCCAACAGAACTCGTCATTGAACCTTGTTTTATCCACCCACCCCCAGTCCCCCACCTGCCTCTTAGTCCCAGAATCTTACCACCTGCTCCAGGCAGGAAGGTTTAACAAAGTGCAAACAAAGTTTATTGCAGCCTAACTGCTGATAGCTGTAAAATGCAAGACAAAATTGGTCTGATTTTATATCCTGTATAGTACTACAAGGAAACCCTGTTGGTGTAGTGGTTACGTGCTATGGCTGCTGACCAAAAGGTCTGCAGTTCGAATTCACCAGGCACTCCTCGGAAACTCTTGTGGGACAGTTCTACTCTGTCCTATAGGGTCACTGTGAGTCAGAATCGACTTGACAGCAATGGGTTTGGTTTTGGTTTTTATGATACTACAAAGGAGCCCTGGTGGTGTAGTGGTTAAAGTGCCTGGCTGCTAACTGAAAGGTCAGCCGTTCGAATCCACCAGCTGCTCCTTGGACCATATGGGGGCAGTTCTACTCTGTCCTATAGGGTCGCTATGAGTCGGAATGAATGCAACAGGTTTGGTTTTGGGTTTTATAATAATACAAAGGAGCACTGGTGGTGCAGTGGTTAAAGCATTTGGCTGCTAACTGAAAGGCCAGTAGTTCAAACCCACCAGCTGCCTTGTGGGAGAAAGGTGTGGCAGTCTGCTTCCGTAAAGATTTACACACCAGCTTGGAAACCCTATGGGGCAGTTCTAGCCTGTCCTATAGGGTTGCTAAGAGTTGGGATCGTCTCCACAGCACTGGTTTGGTTTTGATATAATAATACCACCTTAAAGCTGAGAAATATGCAATCTATTGAATTTCCTTATAAATTCAATGAAACAATCCTAATTATCACATTTGATTACTAATCCCCAACCAAGTGAGAACTTACGATTTAATCTGATTTCAGTATTTCATGAAAATCCTAAATAACAGTAACTCCTTTTAATTTCCATATCCCTCTGTCTTTTCTCTCACTACACATACACGCACACACACACAAGGGCACACACACGGGAACAGGAGGGAAGAGATGAGGAAAAAAGACAGTAGTCTTGCTATAAAATGGAAAGAGAACTAGAAAGGTCACCCAACCAGAAGTGTCTGGACCAGGATCTACATCAATCGCCTAAGTAATAGGGACACATCCACTTAAACATTCAAGAAGCAGGATTTTTGTTTTTGTTTTCTTTTTTCATCTGTAAAATGATGCTTTAGAGGATATAGTCACTGGTTTCCACCTTCTGAATGTAAGAAGGGGCTAAAAAAGTAAAAGAGGGAAGTGAGGAAAAGGAAATTGGCAAGGACAGAGCAGAGGCATTGCCATAGCAAAAGCAGAGAAATGACAAGAGGAGAATGTGTTGTAAAGAAGGGTGCTATTGATTTGCTTTCTCTGAGCCATCATGCCAAGCTCTCCTGCAATCAATGTACAGACAAATCTCCTTTCCTTTTATCACATTCAGATTTCCTTTTTATAGGAAATATACCAATATGATTGGGAAAAAAAAAAAAAAAACAGGAGTAGGACCTTGGAGCAAATGTGGAGGTAATGTTTGCCTACTATTAACTATCTAGATAAAGTACAAAGTTAGATCAACTAATTATCATTTGACATAATCAACTCCACAGACCCCTAATTTCTACCCCTAGTTTCTTCTTGGTGCTGATTTTGCATTTATCTCTGGAATAAATGAAGGTTAACTGCCTTTGATTATCTAAGATGAGTTGCTCTGGATGGAGAAGAGAATAACATATTTTTTGAAAAGTCATATAGTTACTGGTTCTCAATACTGGTGTTAGCATGAGTGCCTAGTTATTGGATATCATCTTTTATATTTCTTATTCTATTCCTATTAAAAAAAAAGAAAAAAAACTCACTGCCATCGAGTTGATTCTGACTCATATTGACCCCGTAGGGTTTCCAAGGCTGTAAATCTTTACAGAAGCAGACTGCCACATCTCTCTCCTTTGGAGCATCTTGTGGGTTCAAACTGCTGACCTTTTGGTTGGCAGCCAAGCCCTTTAACCACTGCACCACCAGGGCTCCTAAAAAAGCACTCCAAAATTAATTTGATATAAAAAGAAACAAACCCCATGGATGATTTCTCATCTCTTTCACTACTTCATCCCTTATCTACTTCAAGTTGTTTTCCAACATCCTCACTTTCAAGCTATCTATTCCCTTTCCGGGCTATCTTTCATTTCTAGGCAGGTAGATAATAGCTCTGTTCCTTTGCATATATCCTTTTCTCACCTCAAGTCCTTGAATCACTTATTTACTGGCGTAATTCTTGGAATAGTTTTTCCTCTTTCCAAACATAAGTTGTCCATTCCTTGCTGATAGACATCGCTGTACCTGAGATCTGTCCACGTTGCAGGAGTGACAGACCTTTGGTTAAGGCTTAATCTACTGCTTTCAGTAAGGAGCCAAAGAAGGCAACAAAAATCTGAGCTTGGGGTTGTTGTGTCTGGTGGGATGGAAAGAGTGCAAAGCTGGGCCACTGACCTGCTCACACTGTAGAGGCCTCCAAAGGGAGGGAAGAATGGAGAAGGAGTCTGGAGTCTACAGAAAGGAAATTTGACATTTCTTAAGCCCATCCTCTATACCAGGCACAGTGCTAGGCTCAAAGAGTTTATATTTATCTTTCTGCCTTGGGAAAGAAAGCGGAGTCAAAAATCTGCACAGAACATACAGTGTTTGTCAGAATTAGAGATTAAGCCGTGAACCCCAAGTGGTCACTTACTCTATAATGGAGCCTGTCTAAACTTTTAATCCTGGAATTTAAATTCCTCCACAATTTAGCTCCATATACCCATTCAAATTTAGTGCCCATTGTTATGCATAATGGATCTCCCCTCAAGCACCTCATCACAACGTTTTGAATCCTGCACTTGCGCTCTTTAACAATATGGTGGGAAAATTTAGTCTTTGGAACCAACTAAATCTGTGTTTGAATTCTGGCCCTGTCATTCGCTAGCTGACATATTTTTGAGCTTCAGTTGCTTCATCTGCAAAATGGGGTTAATGATATTTTGCAGAGTTAACGTAAGGCTTGGAGATAATATATGTAAAGGGCCCAGCCTTATACCTGGCATGCAGAAGGCACTCAATGAATGGTTATTACGTATCATTGTGCTTCCTATTGAAAGTCGTCTTCATCCATCATCTTTTAAATCTTACTCATCAATCAACAGTTTAATACTCACTTTCTCTTTGAAACCATTTTCACTCCCAGTTCAAATCTATAGATTTATTTTCTTAATACAATTTCATACTTGATCATATACTATTTTGCACTGCACAAACTAGATCTTACATTCTTTGAAGGCAAAGGCCAAATTTTATATGTCTCTGTTGTAACATAAGTTTGGACCTTCAATAAATGATCAGTTAGTTTAGTATTTGTTAAATTCTAATCTTTTCAAAGCATTTGTACTTACTGAGCTTCCGAGGTCCTGGGATCATATCTTATAATGTCATACCACACTCAGCATGCTACAATCTCTTAACTGAAAATAATTTAAAATTATATAATACAGCTACTGTGGAAAATATGCATTGCAATCTAATGGCTCTCATAAGCTATTGTTTAGAATACTTGATATATGGGTTACAAAACCAAACCAAGCCCCTTGCAGTTGAGTCGATTCCAACACATAGCAACTGTACAGGACAGAGTAAAACTGCCCCATACGGTTTCCAAGGAGTGGCTGTTGGATTCGAACTGCCAACCTTTTGGTTAGCAGCCAAGCTCTTAACCACTGTGCCACCAGGGCTCCTGATACATGGGTTAGCATGTTACAAAAACTTTCTAAACCTGGAATAAAAGTAGACTGGCAGCACACTTTAGCACTCCTTTTAACAATACAAAAAGCCCTATGATCAGCATGAAAATGTTCTCTGTATGTTTTTTCCTGTTAACTTCAGTCATGCTGAAATGAAACAAATCAACCAAGTGTCGGGAGAACTGGTCTTCTAAATAAGTAACTTGTGGTTTGCTCTTGGTTCAATATACTGATTTACACAGCACATGCAAGATTATAAATTACATTTGGTAAGATATACACTAACAGTTTAAAGTCATGTCTACACTACACGCTTTAAAGAAGGATCTAGAAATGCTTTTGTTTCTGCTGTGGGGTTCCTGAGAAAAGTTAAGGGGTGGTGACATGTCAAATCCAAAATGTGGATCAGTGCTCACACACCCTCGTAGATTAGAAAACCTTCCTCCCTGAACTTTACAGGTTTGATCCACACCCAAGAGACACACCCAACTCTGCCTCTAAGACCTGCCCCAACCAGCTTTCTTACCAGGACAGGCCGTAAGAAACTCTTTTGTTCCTCTTTGTGTGAATCAATTTGTCCCACCATTTCCTGCATTTTTCAGAAGTTACTTCAATAGGTTATTTTTAGGAGCAAGTTGGAAGTAGCTGGTAGTTATTGCATTATCTACAAAGCACAGAGTCAAAAACTAAAGTGTAAAATTTACCCGCTGGTGTCAATCTACTTTCTAATCTATATAACCAAATTTCTATTAATCATTGAGGGTATTTCCTTTTGCAATGTTTTGAATTTTCTTAACTCCTTTGCTAACTGTTCTATATGCATATTCTTAGCTACAGGTGAAATTTGGAGGAGGATGATTGATAGGGAGGGTTGGAAAGCATCAAACTTTTCTGAGCTACAAAGGCATTTATATAAAAATCTACAGTAGCGGTAAAAGAAACTCCAATATAAATTAATCTGATTGGTTAATAGACCAACTGATTAATGTTTGGGGTAGCAAGTTTTGGTTAGTAACCTCATACAAAAGTGTTAAGTAATTAGGAAAGCCTCAAGTACATTTATATATGATTGGCTTATCTTTTCCAATTGGCATAATATCCATTTATAGTATCTTGCAAATGATTTAAAAAAAAAAGTTGTATGCTCCCAGGCATTGCTCCAAATCAGGAGGTTTCTGTGTCAGGACACCTGTTCTGGGAGAAAAGAAAAGGCAATGGACTGAATCAACCCTTCAATCAACAGGTAGTATTTACCACCTATTGTTCTACACATCCACCAGGCGCTCCTTGGAAAACCTATGGGACAGTTCTACTCTGTCCTTTAGGGTCGTTATGAATTGGAATCAACACGATGGCAATGGGTTGGGTTTTTTTGGTTTGGTTCTATGCATGGAGCCCTGGTGGTGAAGTGGTTAAGAGCTCAAGGGCTGCTAACGCAAAGGTCAGCAGTTCAAATCCACCAGCCGCTCCTTGAAAATCCTGTGGGTCAGTTCTACTCTCCTCTATAGGTCGGTATGAGTTGGAATTGACTGACGGCAATGGGTTGGTTCTTTGCATGCAGAGCAGTTTGTGATTGGCCTTGGGAACATCCAGACCAGCATAACACCCTGTGCCCACACAGAGGCAGCTGCAATTAGGAAAGCTAACACATCTAAAATGTAATCATGCACAAGAGAAATGGATGGGGATGCTGCAGAGCCAGGTTCTGGTCTCAGGTGCATCCTCTTTGGAAAGACATTTAACTTCTCTGGGTCTCAATGTCCTTTTTTGTAAAAATTAAAAACCCAGCTAGGTAATCTTTCAAATTTTCTTCAAATATGAAATTCCATGATTTTATGAATGAGAGTACAAGACAGTGCGTAACAAATTTTAAAATTCTGTGGTAGTTACTACTGGTGAATGAGACTAAGGGATTGTTAAACTGGTTTACCGTTAATCAAGGAAGGTCAGCAATTCCAAGGCCTATGTGTCCTCATGCTCCTCCAACAGTATCAGATCTTCAGGGAGTCAAATCTAATATTGAATGCAATGTTGATAATAGAATCTGTTACTGTCACTGGGAAGAGAGAACTGGGCCTCACCTCATGATTTTCTATTTCACCAGTGCATTCCAACCATATTGGTTCTTTCTGTCCTCCAAACATGCAAATTCCCACTGTGGTTAGCAGAATAATGGCTCCTCAATGATGTCCACATCCTAATCCCTGGAATTTGTGAATATGTTATCTTAGATTGAAATACGGATTTTGCAGATGTAATTAAATTAAGAATCTTGAAATGGGGAGATTAGCCCAGATAATCCAGGTGGGCCCAATATAATCACAAGAGTTCTTATAAGCAATAGAGGGAGGCAGGAAAGTCAGGTTCAGAGAGAGATTTCAAGATGCTATCCTGATGACTTTTGAAGATGGATGATGTGGCCATGAGCCAAGGAATGTAGGTGGCTTCTAGAATCTGGAAAAGGCAAGGAAACAGATTCTCTCCAAGAGTCTCCAAAAGAATAGCAGCCCTGCTGACACCTTGAGTGTATCTCTAACCTGTTGCCATTGAGTTGATTCCGACTCATAGCGACCCTATAGGACAGAGTAGAACTGCCCCATAGGGTTTCCAAGGAGCGGCTGGTGGATTCGAAC
>NW_004443948.1:17109821-17135757 GCF_000243295.1 Trichechus manatus latirostris | reverse complement strand
ATATATACATTGCTTTCAAGTGTATTCTGACTCATAGCGACCCTATAGGGCAGAGTGTGTATATGTGTGCGTGTGTGTATATATATATGTATATATCTTATTGTTTCTGTTACTCTGGAGAACCCGGACAAATACACACAACTTAGGGCTTCTGCACTTGCTGTTTCCATAGCTGGACTGCTAATTCCCTGGAATCATTACATAACTGGCTCTTCTTCGTCATTCATGTCTCAATCTAGGTGTCATCTTCTCTGACCACATAATCTAAGGAGTCCCCCAAGCTTCCAGTTACTTCTCTGTGTAGTACATGTTATTTTCCTGGTTTCTTTGCTCACTGTCTATGTCCCTCTCTATGTCAGTTCCATGAGAACAGGGACTTTGTTTTGCTCACAGCTCCATTAACAGCATCTAGAACAGTGTCTAGTCCTCATCAATATTTGTTGAATGTAGGATTTAAGGAACCCAATAAGGGTCCAGATCTGAACCTTAAAGAAAAGCTGTGAGACATGCACAAAGCGACCCAACACATATATTTCCATCATCTTATTGTCATTGCAAAAGCTATCTGTTACCACTGAAAAAGCTACCCCTTCCATCCATTGTGATTCTCTTTCCTCACCTCCACCCATCTCCCAGAGTGAAAGTGGAAAAATATGAGAAAGTGAACTGGGGGCTAAGGAAGGTGCCCCCTCATATGTGTAAAGGCCTTTGGGTTCTTAAAGAATGAATGAAATTATTGAAATTTAATATTTAAATACTGAAGTTTGAAGTTCCCTTAAATTGAAAATTCCATTCTTATTTATCTGTTTGGTAACTATACAACATTTCCACTCCAGCAAAATTCCGTTGCAGTAAAAGGAAGAAAAGCATTCTTTCCCCTCCCTTGAAATGTGTTAAAATAGTATTCCCTTGTGTTGCATTTCCTTAAACCTGTGCAAAAACATCTCCTCCCAAGATAGAAAGAATGCAGCTGTAGACCTGGGAATATCAGATTTTTAAATCTACCAAAGCTGGAAAAGAGATTAAAAGTTAAGGCTGAAAGTTTGTCCTTAATGTGCCCTATTATGCACCAGGCATTACAGTTAATATGTCCCTTCAGATTCCGATGACCTACTTTGCCAGGCTTACAGATGGGGCAATACAATACACATTAAGGACGCAGTTCGGCAAGGATTTTGAGTTTCCTTGCTTGTGTAGATTGACCTAACACTCCTAACGTTTTGGTGATATTTTGTGTTTGAGGGGGAAACAGAAAGATGGCCAGGAAGTGGTGAGAGAAAGACAGTAAGAGAAATAATGTTATATTTATATAACTTACTATAAATAATACCACATCCAAGGGAAGAAGAGAGCAGCGTTACTCAAAATTGTCCACCATGTCTCCACTGCCTATCATTTTTCTCCTCCTTCAATATTTTGAAATATTATTTCAATAGCCATTAATTCAATAGCAATTCAAATAATAGCAATTTTTGTCTTTAATAGGGTTTCAAGTTTCCAGCGGAGGCCTTTAGGCTTTGGATTTTATTTTCTCCTGAAACCAGAATTTGAAAACTGACAGCAATTAGCCAACTGTGGCGTTTAGACATGTTTTGCTTGGCAGCACCTTGTTTTATTTATTTATTTATATTGGAACACCTTTAAGTAGGCATGTGCTCTCCAGTTCCCAGTAGATTCCACCACTCCCTATTCTCTTACATCTGGCTGCTTTCACACTTACTTTCCCTGACTTCCTGGCCTCCAATGCACTAGATCCTGGTCTCATCTGTATCTGGCCAATATGTGCACCTTGGGACACCCCATTCTAGCTGCCTCTATATATGGGTATCAGGGATTTACTTTGTTGTTCCCACAGAGTAAGAATATGACTCATAGATATGGCAACCTTATTTTTCATTCCCCAATCAGAATTCCTTCTGATTTCTGAATTCAGGTATATGAAAAATCTTAAAAATTTAAAATTCAAATCACAACTACATTTATTTACCCCATACCTTTTTTTCCAGAAAAGATTTAAGATGGCTATGCGATGTAGTTATAAAGATCTACGATGAATTCTCTCTGTTTAAAAACATAAAATAACGTAAAATCTGGATAATCTTGGAAAATCCTGGCCATATTGAAACCACGTGCGTGACAGAAGTCAGGCATGGGGACTGCTGTTCTGTGGAATTTGTTAAAAATATGGTTTCAAAGCAGGAGACAGATGTTCCATTGTCTAAGCATTTGACACCACTGGCAGACGTAAGATTCCGCACTGGGATGGGAAGGCTCTGAGAACCCATGGTGCAGGAGTTTGCACACATCTGTTTCTAGAAGTCTAACTGCACCAAGGATCCCATAAGAGATGATTCTCAGTAGAAAATGCAGAGTGGTCCAGGTGGGTGGAGGAGGTGGAGCAGGTGTTGAGGCTTGTCTGGTAACTACCGGCTGGGGCAGTCAGCAGCGGCTCATAGACACCAGGAAGGAAAAGGGGAAATGCTTTCACAAGAGCCAGAAAATCCCTTTCTCTGGAGTCCAATTATTGACTCAACTTTTCCTCCACATCTAGTTAACTCACTCTCCAGTTCCAAGTTTTGGAACGGTCGAATATACATTTAAAGCCGAACCTGATCCAAGGCACCATCATCTCTCTTCTCCCACTCAGTCCTCCTCTACTCCAGTCCATTCTGCACACAGCAGCCAGAGGTAGAGTTTTAAAAATTCAAATATAATCCCATCAGGTGTTTTCTAAAAACTTTCCAACAGATTCCCATTATGCTTATGATAAAGCACAAAACCTTTAACCTGCCCTTCAAGACCCTGCATGGTCTTTCCCAAGGTTTCTCAATTTCAGCTCTCTGACATTTTCAGCCAGCTAAAACTTTGTGGTGTGGGGTTGTCCTGTGCATTGTAGGTTGTTCAACAGCATCCCTGGGCACTACCCACGAGATGCCACTAGGACATCCCTTCACCCCTCCCCAGATGTGACAATCAAAAATATTTCCAGACATTGCTAAATTTTTCCCCCAAATTGAGAGCCACTACTCCATCCAAACCCTGCCCTGCCTCCAGCCTAATTCTATACCATCCACCCCCTAGTCTCCTATTCTCCAGCCACATCAGCTTCCTTCTATCTCTTCAAATGCATTCTTCTACCATTTTTACATCTACTTCTCTACTCCCCTGCCCCTGACTCTGGCCTAGGTAATTCCAACTCATTCTTCAAGATGGATTTTTTCTCTTCACTCCCTAAACCTTGCATGCTGTCATAGCACCTGGATTTTGCACAGGCCTTACGGTCGTTGAAACTGCTCCTGTAATTACTTTCCTTTTGCACTGAAAGTCCCATAAGAATAGAAGTCATATTTGTCTTGCTTGCTGCAGTTTCTAGCTCCTAGCACAGTGCCTGTGGCACAATAAATGACTGAAGATAGGTAACTCAGAGTATGAACAGTCAGGATGCTTAGGGAGGGATGTGGCCACAGGTAAGCCCTGAAGCAGCCCACTTTGGGATTCTTGGTTAGATCGTATTATAGTGCATAAAAATGGCCATGCCTTGGTCTCGGGGAACATCTAGCTCAATTGGCATAACACAGTTTATACAGACAATGTTCTACATTCTACCTTGAGTAGCATCTGGGGTCTTAAAAGCCTGCGAGCAGCCATCTAAGATACTCCGCTAGTCTCACCCCTTCAGGAACGAGGGAGGATGAAGAGAACAGGATACAAGGAAAAGACTGGTCCAAAGGACTAATGGACCATAGCTACCAAGGCCTCCACCAGACTGAGTCCAGTCCAGCTAGATGGTGCCCAGCTACCACCACTGACTGTTCTGACAGGGATCACAACAGAGGGTTTTGGACAGAACTGGAGAAGGATGTAGAACAAACTTCTAATATAAAAAAAAAAGACCAGATTTACTGGCCTGAAAGAGAGTGGAGAAAGCCCAAGAGTATGGCCCCCAGACACCCTTTTAGCTCAGTGGTTAAGTCACTTCCAAGGTTCACTGTTCAGCCAGGGATTAGACAGCCCCATAAAACCAAACGGGACTAATGAGGCACAGCAGTCCAGGGACAAGGACTAGAAGCCAGAAGGGGACAGGAAAGCTGGTGATAGGGAACCCAAGGTTGAGTAAGGACAGTGTTGATGTGTTGTGAGGTTGTTAACCATTGTCATAGGGCAACATGTGTACTGTTTAATGAGAAACTATTTTGTTCTGTGAAACTTCATCTAAAGTGAGAATAGCAGCACAATTGGAAGAGCATAGTCGATGTCACTGAACGGTGCACGCAGAAATTTTTGAAATGGTGTATCTTTGGCTATGTATATTTTCACCAAAAAAAAAAAAGAAGGTCAAGAAGGGAGAGCGTTGACATGTCGTGGGGTTGTTAGCCAATGTCATAAAACAATATGTGTACTGACTGTTTAATGAGAAACTATTTGTTCTGTAAACCTTCACCTAAAGTACAAAAAAAAAAAAAAAAAAAGGCCATACTTGCACTAATAACAATAGCTAACATTGATTGAGTACTTAATTTATGCCAGGTACTGCAATGTGTGCTTATTATATCAATGAATCCTTAAAACCATCTGACAAGGTAATAGCTATTAGTGTCCCCATTTTACAAATAGGTTAAGCAAATTGACTAAGGTCAGTCACACAGCTTACACTATGTGGCAGAGCCAGGATTTGCACCCTAGACGTTAGGCCCAAGGCTCTTGCTCCACACTCCTGTACTACAGAACCTGTCATGAATTAGGGAGCAGGAAGTTAGTCCTTAGCACTTTCTCAAATTTCATGATAAGAGATTGTTTTAAGAATTCCTGAGGTCTCCCGAGGCATGGTGTCAAAGTATATATTCTCAAGGGTAGGAATAAAGGAATTATTCAGAAACAGAATACCAATTGCTGACTGATTTTTCTCAATATTGCTTGGGGTGTGAGAGTTGGTGGCAGGGTCACTGGGGTATAAACAAGGTGATGGAGACTATCTCCCCAGCACATCACATTCATTTAAAATTTCCTTTTAATGAACAAACTTTCTTAAAATTCATTTATCTATCACTTATTCATACCTTAGTATGAATCATTTCGGGCTTATAATAAGAAAGCCTTCCTCTGATATTTTTTTTTTTTTTTTGTGTGTGTGTGTGTGTGTGTGTGTGTGTGTGTGTGTGTGTGTATGTGTTTAATAACTATGGACCCTAGGGCCCTTCAGTGCAGAATAGCAATGAGTGGGATGATTCAGAAGACTTTGGAAAGCCATAGGGCTTTGACAGGGCCACTAAATACATGATTCCAGAAAAGAAGGTAGAAGAACACTGCATGCAGAGACAGAAGATGCCGAAGGTAATTGCTACCCATTTTGCAATTACTCTCAGGGCCCAGAGACTGAGAAAAATTATCCTGAGGGCTACCTTGGCACTATAAGCCTGCAACAGAGTTTTCATGAATAATTCACTTTGCCAAAGTGGAAGTAACCATGGTTCGTAGTCCACTTTCCTTCCATTAATTCAATCTGATTTTCATTCTGAGTATCTGTAAAAACAGAAAGGATAAAAAGGATACTAATATTTAGCTGTGAGCCAGGGGAGTGATTCATTAGGCAACATTTATAAATCAGTACTTATGACAGACTAATAGTTTAGCAAAAGTCATTTAAGAATAAGACTTTTACTGAGTACAGATTCAGGAGAACAGTAAGCATTCTATGCATAGTCAACTGAATTCTATCTTTTCTTCTACAGATAAAATTTCCTCTACCCAATTCTGATGCATGTGCTCGAGTGCCAGAAAAGGCTCAAAGTATAAAGTCCACTAGCCTAGTGGAGGTTTCACCTGTCAGTCAAATCTGTCATTACTTGGATTAACTTGTTGAGATAACCAGCTTCTTGGAAAACAAGGAAAATGGAAATGTCATAACAAGGCACGGTGAATTACAGGGATTTGGTGGGAAAAAAAAATGATCCTATGCCCATAGAAATCCAAGATCATATTGCATGGATTCCTTTCAGGATTGGTAGAAAGAAAATATTTTCCCAAACAGGTGCCTTCATCTCGCTGGCATCCTCTTTAGGCACCCACCCTGGTCATCACAATACACTCCCAGAGCCCTGGATACCAGTGCCCTCCTGACTAATTAAAAACTTGCATAATAGCAATGTTAAAGAGCTGGAAATACTTTCCCTCTAAAAGCAGGACTTCTGGCTCCAAGTTTGGGTCTTTGTGACATCAGCTTAATTGCACAGCATGGACACAGGCTATATTTGGGCTAAGTCAACTCCAATGTCTTCCTCCCAATGATGGGAACAGTAGCTGACCTTGACTGACCCTGGGTAGCCCGGACATCATGGTTTCCCTTGGGAAGTTATGCCATGCAATTTGAAAACAATGAGGAGTGTGGCCTGCAAAGAGCATAGCGTTGGATGGCTGAAATAAATCTAGAGTCTCTCAAAAAGGGTATTCATACCTCACCCTAGGAGCAGAAACCCTTACTTCTTTTCCTCCTCTCACAAAAGCAGTAGAGGGGGGGAGATAGTTGAGATGGCAAAGTTGGTCCTAAGTGTCTGCATGATGTAAATAACATGATGATCTATTTTAAAATAAGATTAGTTACTTATTTAGTTCTCTTGGAAAGTCCTTTGCATCCCTGTCAAATCATTTCTAAGATTGAGAGCATCTTAAAGGGAAGGGATTGGCATATCTAATTGTGTATGTGTACTCGTCTAACTACGTTAGTATATAGTATGTAAATACAAATTATTTTGTACCCAAAGAGTGAAAGGAAAATTAATTTAGGAGCATTTTACATAAACATACAATGTCAGACATTCACGTAAAGTATGAATTATTTTTCCGTGAAGAACAAAGTAATAGAAGAAAGAAAGGAAGAAAGAGGGTAGTAAGCTGACACCCAATTATTTCCCTGTCCTTCCTCTGGTGAGGTGGAAAAGCTATCCTGCAATTCTGCCCCAGTCTTCTATCCCACCTCCGACCCTGCCTTTATTTCAGGGGCACACAGGTGGCTGGCCATTCTGCTCACTCGCTGCTTGCGGAAAAAAATTAAGCAGAATACAAGCTATCCTTCCAAGTATACTCTGAAAAACTTCTTAGTCCTGTCCTCTGTCTCTTTTTTCTCCCCTTATCCTGGTGATGGAGTCATTGAGTGGTGCAGAGGATTAACGCACTCTGCTGCTAACCAAAAGGTTGGAGGTTCAAGTCTACCCAGAGGCACCTTGGAAGAAAGGCAGGCTAGTTCTGTAAAATGAGCCACTGAAAACCCTATGGAGTACAGTTCTACTCTGACACACATGGGGTTGCAATGAGTTGGGTTCAACTCCACGGCAACTGGTTTTATTGTGGCAGCTCTGGTTTCATTCTCTAAGTCTCAACATCTTGACTCCTCTGATACCTGGAACCTCAGAAGAAGGCAGAAGGAAGGGGGAGGTGGGCTGCAAAGACCACAAGGAAATCCTGAAGACAGGATGATAATGGAAGTCCCTCACTTTATTATTTTTGCCATCTGTTTATTGCGGAAAGCAAAACTAAGTTATATTCACATGGTTTTGAAAAGTAGTGAAAAATAATTGTAAAGAATTTTTAACTATCTACTGATTTGTAAGAGCAATCAAGGCCCTAAAAGAGTATCAGAGCTAGAGTGGTTATTTCTGAATCTTTCTGAACCTAACTGATTTTAATTATGAATGAAAACACGCTCGGCAATTTTGTTGCACATATTTTTCCTGTAATAAAGTTAATCGTCTAGATTTAAAAATTATTATATCACTATGTCAGTCAACAAATATTACCGAGTCTTTACTATGAATCCAGTACAAAGCGCTGAGTGAAATCGAAGATAAAAGAAAACATGATTCTTGTTTTTGATAAGCTTAAGTTCTGATACTGGGGAGAATACCTGACATACTATATGCCTCTTAAAAATTCTATAATAAATAGAGTTCCAGGGGTGCTAAAAGACTTAAAAAAAAAAAATTACTTTCCATTAGCGTAATCATGGAAAGCTTTTCAGGAAGATACCATTTAATACTAAAGTATAAAATAATATTTTGCTCATCAATTGCTTTGTGTGTATGTCTTATCTCCTCAACTACACTATAATCTTCTTGTGACTAGAGACTGGATATTACACGTCTTCTTCCTCTTTTTTTTTTTAAATCCTTGTCTTTTATTCTTTTAGCAAGGATTAGCTGCCTAGGAGGCCTTTCATACATAATTGTCCATAATTGGTCAAATGGACCCAGGGAACTCGGGGTGAAAAGGGGGAGCGTGCTGTCACATTGTGAGGACTGCAACCAATGTCACAAAACAATATATGTATAAATTTTTGAATGAGAAATTAATTTGAGCTGTAAACTTTCACCTAAAGCACAATAAAAGAAAAATAAAACTGATTACAATTAACTATTTTGTCAAATACTTCAAACCAACAGACAAGAATAGAATAATATAATGAACACCTGTGTTACATAACCACTGTCCAGCTAGATCAAATCTTAAGATGATGTGTATTTAATTTTTTTTTAAATTAAGCAGTAAAGAATCAAGGCTGTACAACATGACAAACGTTAATTGTACATGTAAAAATACATTGAAATGGTAAATGTTGTGTTATGTAGATACTACAATAAAAAATAATAAACGGAATCTTGAAAAAAAACAATCATCTAATACTGGTTAAACGGTAAAACAAAATCTAGATTGAATGCTGAAAATTCCATCTGCACCTTTTAGCTGACTAGATTCTACAGCTACGTTTTTGATAGATGCCATGAGTCGGCAGAAACTCCAGCTCCAGCTCCTTTCTTTGTATTGGAGAATTGGGCAAAATGGATTCTAAACCCTCGCTTTTCTACTAACTTACTCTATGATGCGGGCTGGGTCAGCTTCAATTGTCTCACCTTAAAATGAGCCTGCTAGCATCTTGAAGATTTAATAAGTATCATTTAAAGTCTCAAAAGAGCTGTAAGATTATTGGGAAGGCCATTATATAAATACAGATGCCTTTATTGCTACCACAACTTTTGTATATTAAGCCCATTCATGACAATAGTGCAGAGATTTCCCTTTAGAAGCATGTCATTGCTTTAATTTTTTATTTCACTTTTATGTTTCATCTGGCTCATCTTTTGAAGTCATTTTCCTTGTTTAAATAGTTTTGTACTGTACCTTTTCTCTCAAACTGGTTTTATTTTGATGGATTTAGCTTCCCGGGAGGAAGCCGCATGCAGAAAAACCTATGAACCATTGAGCTGCTAATAATAATTATCCTCTGCCCTTTTAGAGCCTCTTTTATCTGAGGATATCAAAGCACTTTTCCAACCAGTATCTATAATTACCTCCATTCTACAAAAGACGAACTGCAAAAGAAAGGCTGTAGGACTTGCAAGGAAGGCTAATGACTTACATGAGATTGACAAAGGCAAAAAGTAGAACCCTAAATTCTCTCCCCACTTCCTTCTTCCCTGACTTCCAGACTTCAAGACTTTAGGGAGGAGTGAAATCTGAATTAGGTTCTGCGGAGAGTCGGAGAAAAGGGGCGCAAGTCTTCATGTTATGTATCTGTGTCCTGCTTAGTTGCTGCTATGTTGGCTGTGACTCAAGGCGACTTTACGTACAACAGAACAAAACTTTGCTGGGTCCTGCGCCATCTTCATGATCACTGGTATTTTTTTTTTTTAAATATGTTCTATTCAACCCAATATATCCAAAATATCATAATTTAAACATATTGTCAATATTTTAAAAGTTATTAATGAGATATTTACATTCTTTTTTGAGGGATGTACTAAATCATTGAAAGCCATGTGTATTTTACATTCATAGCACATCTCAGTTTGGACTAACCACACTTCAAGTGCTCAATATCCACACGTGGCCAGCGGCTGGCGTACTGGATGCTGCAGGATTAGAGGAAACTTGAATTATAATAATCATGATAAAAATACGGTATTTTTATGAAAATAGCGTGTGCCTTCTACATTTGTTTGCCAACTACTCCCTCCCCCCATGAGGTATTTTTATAAACAAAATATCCCAATTTTTTAAATATGTTGCTGTAAAAAAAGAAATTTAGCATAGCAGCACTTATGAAAATACTTCCGAGGGGAGGGAGCGGTTGGCAAGCAAAGTAGAAAGCACATGTTATTTTATTTTTTTTATTGTACTTCAGGTGAAGGTTTATAGAACAAATAGTTTCTCATTAAACAGTAGTACACATATTGTTTTACGACATTGGTTAACAACCCCACGACCTGTCAACCCTCTCCCTTCTCGACCTTTTTTTTTTTTTTTGGTGAAAATACACATAGCCAAAGATACACCATTTCAAAAATTTCTACATGCACCATTCAGTGACATCGACTACGCTCTTCCAATTGTGCTACCATTCTCACTTTAGATGAAGGTTCACAGAACAAAATAGTTTCTCATTAAGTAGTTAGTACACATGTTGCCCTATGACAATGGTTAACAACCTCACAACACATCAACACTGTCCTTACTCAACCTTGGGTTCCCTATCACCAGCTTTCCTGTCCCCTTCTGCCTTCTAGTCCTTGTCCCTGGACTGCTGTGCCTCATTAGTCCCATTTGGTTTCATGGGGCTGTCCACTCCCCGGCTGAACGGTGAGCCTTGGAAGTGACTTCACCACTGAGCTAAAAGGGTGTCTGGGGGCCATACTCTCGGGGTTTCTCCAGTCTCCTTTAGGCCAGTAAATCTGGTCTTTTTTTTTGTGAGTTAAAATTTTCTTCTACATCCTTCTCCAGCTCTGTCCAGAACCCTCTGTCGTGATCCCGGTCAGAGCAGTTAGTGGTGGTAGCCGGGCACCATCTAGCTATACTGGACTCAGTCTGATGGAGGCCTTGGTAGCTGTGGTCCATTAGTCCTTCAGACTCATTGGTATGTTTGAGTCCATTGTTGTATGCGCACAAATGGCAAGACATCGATAAGTGGTAAAGCAGTGCAGGGACAGGCCACTTTGGAGTAGAGAGGCTAAGAAAGCTTTTGTCAAGTGCATTTGCAGTCAGCCTGCCCCAGTGAGTGGCAGGCTCTCCACACTGCCTTGCCTTTGCAGCTTTCTTTTTCTCCTAGAAAAATGGTTTGTATTTGGGAAAAGGCAGGAGTCTACTTTTTCCTCAGCAAGCAAAGTTGAGGGCTAGCAGGATGAATTTCTGGGTTTCCTTTGAGGGTATAAGTGAAGCCCAGTGTTCAGTGAGATTCCAAGGGATTTGGCAATTCACCAACCACTCTTTAAAACGGTACCCATTCATTTTTTTACAACTTTAAGATTTTCTTCTGGGTTCTATATGCAGGTAGGATGACATGTCTCAAACTGGCAAAATGCCCTGAAGAATGGAAAAAATGAATAATATGGATGTGAGTTGGTGAGCCAGGGCATTCCGATTAAACATGAGGTCTGAGAAGTGGCAGAAGTCTGGGTCTGACTGATGGCAGCCAGGGCTCAAGGGCCTCCATATTGAATGGTGGACTCAGGACCATAAAGAACATAATGTGGTAAAGAGCTTCAGCCATCAAGTTATTCTAAAAACAGAGTACAGTATTTTACACATGGAGAGAAGGGCACTGATTGTTATCTAAACATTGCTAATATGTCCCATAGAACCTACTGGAATCATTTTTTACTATTAATTTGAACAAGAGTGCTGAGCCTCTTTATATGCATAATAAGCTAATTTCTCCATTTCATAGAGAGGATTTTATTTTTTAATATTAGTAAAATCAGAATCATATTAAATTTTACAAGTGATTAAACTTCTATAATAAGATTTTCTTTCTCAGTTCTATTTGCTGATTAAAATGCTGTCATTTCAATCTAAATGAGATTGAATTTTATGATGCTCGTGATTTTTCTCTTAGACATATCCGATTGTTTTTAAAATGCAGCATTCTGATGGCAAGCTGTTTCATATACTTATTTTTACATTTGCTTTCCTATTTTTAACTGAATGCTAATGGTTTGCATTTTTTTTTATCAACATGAAAGTAAGGATGTTCGATATGAGTGAAATAATAGCTATTATTTATGAAGCACTTATTATACATCTGGTTCTGGGTGAAGCTATATGTACTACATCATCTAATCCTCAAAACAGCTCTATGAGTTAGGCATAATATTATTCTCTTTTTAAGGATGGGGAAACTAAAGCTTAGAAATTTCAGCCATTTAACTGAGGTTCCTCAGCCAGTTAAGTGGCACAAACGACATTATACCCCACTCCAAACCTACTCTCTTAAAGACGGCCACTTCAACCTATTTCATAATTGATGCTTAAATTTCTAGTTTTGTGACCTTCACTGTGTCTAGCTAAGCCATCACAGACCGTGCGCCATTAGTATCTACTCAAACATCTTCAACTAGTCTGTTTGCAAACATATTTGATCATTAAGTTGGAAACACCTGAGACCAGTTCCCCCCTGCACATGATCTCCTCGTGCCTTATTTGGGCCTGAGGAACCTCGGGATATATTTTTCAACTTTAGTTAATGACTTCAACGTCCTCTTGAAAAGAGATGACCTTACTAAGTGTCATATCTTGGTAAAAACAGCTCTGCTGCTGTTGACCTTTGATTCACCGTCACGCTGATATTTAGTGTCAGTGAGGAGTACGCTGGACGAAGCAGTTGTCTTGAGTGCTTACAAAGGGAAACAGGTGGCTGGTCACATTGGACGTATTCCCACTGGCAGAGAGGGGAACCTGCAATTACTATTCAGCATTTTAATTGAGGATGGCATTTGCAGACCCACTTTTCTCTTTAAAACTCTTTTCACATCAGAGGAAACCAAAATAGAAAGTATTATAACTTCCTCCCGTGTCATGTACATTTAGCTCCTCCCAAAGATGACACTTCCCTTTTCTTTGACTCACGTATAGTATTCAAATGCTCCTGAGCTAATATTCAGTAGTCAAAACGAAAGCGCACAGGTGTTTAGCAAATCAGGGAGAGTAAATGTTTTTGTCAATTTTTTATACAACTCCCCCCACAATTACCAACATTCTCCAAATAGAATCTGCTGACTTCAATGGCAGGGTCACTGTTACAGAGTGACTCATTGCTGGATAGAACAAACAAGCTCAACAAAGCTTGCTTCAAGAGGTAAATGCTGTTACCTTATTGCTAGTGAAAGCTAGATTCTTCACAAAATACAACTAATAATATCTGTGTTTAGGGGTTCCCACTGAGACTAAGGTATCCCTGGGCCTCAAGAAACCACACACCCTCTAACAACTGCTTTCCTCCCCTTCCTCTCTCAACTCCTAGAATGCACCAGATGCATTCAGTTCCTCAGTGAAAATACTCCTGAACCTGATCCAGTCCAGCTCTAACCCACGCCACTTCCCAGAAGCTAGCCTTGCCAAGGTCTCCAGTAACATGGCCACTGCCAAAACGAAATGGCACTTCTCCATCGTGATGCTCCTTGACCTATGTACAGAATTTGACACTGCTGATAACCAATTACACAACTCTCTCTTCTTGGCTTGGGAGTCTCTTTCCTCATTTAGTCTGCCTCTCAACTCATCTGCTTTAGAGACCCTTCACTCCTCATCCCCTAGCTGCCATTCTCTATGGATGTATCCCCATTGCATTGCAATTTAGTTATTTGCAAATACAGCTCCCTTGCTGATAGCAGAGGCCAAGCTTTACTCATGCTGGAACTCCAGTACCTGGATAGCACTTGCAAAATAGCATGGGCTCGAAAAATGTTTATGAAATGAGTGTACATGTCTAAGAGATCCATTTGTATATCCATTTCTGTCCTGTATATTGTATGTGAGTGCAAGACAAGTCAAATGACCAATTCATATTAAACATAAATTTATCATCCTTCACTGACTTGTCCCACACCCAACACCATGTGTCAGTAGAGAACACTGGTAAGTAACAAGCGCCTAAATAAAACTCGCTGACTCTTGGTTGTGTTTCAGTCTCTATTTCCACTTCTTAATTGAATCTGCTTTTACAGTCATGACATTTTCTGAATCTGGTTTGCCTTCTTTTCAGTTCTTCCAATGGATTTTTACAGTACTTTTGTTTGCAGAATAAATAAAATGTACTCTGTGTTCAGTTGGCATTCTGTATAGCAACTATTTGCCCTAATGTATTGCAAACAGTGGTCAATTAATATTTGTTGAGTGATGGCTACACAAACAACCAGCTCGTGTAGTATTTCTCAATTTGTTCATTAAGGTAGGTCAGATAAATGAATTATCTGTTTCATTGTCTGTTTATTTTAGTTATTTTAATGACCAAATCATACTCTCTCAGAGGTGATATCAAAAGTAATTTGTTATTTCAATGAAGAACAAGAATTTCAGTCTATAAATTGTTAAATTTGTCTTATGGTTTATATGTTTACATGGATGACCATAGACTCACCTCCTCCCAAATCTTAAGCTACAATATTTCTTTACTGTAAGTCTTCAATTCTTCTTCTAAAGTTATCTTTCTCACCTATCATTTTGTTTATGCCAGACTTTTATGAGGCCATATAATTTTTTTTTTAATTTGTGCTATAAATCATATCTAAAATCCTTTCATTTAATTGCAAGGTCTTTCATTCTAATTTTTCAAATTGCCTTACTAGCCATTTTTTGCTCTTTTTCTCCGATATCCTCTGAATGAACCACAATCACATCTCCTGGGTGATGTGTCTGCTTACTATCATCTTTCTATGATCATTTCACTTTACATCTTTTCTTATAGTATGGGTGGATGGGTGGGTAGATGTTAGTCAGATAGATACAGATGGGGAGCTCAACAAATCCCCTTCTAACAATATTGAAAAAATTGTTCAATAGAATCTGCTAGCACTAAGAACTTACTTCATAGTAAACAATACTTTCTTTTTATCTCCTCATTGTAAGCACACCTCTTCCACATTTCTAATTGACCAGAAGCACATAAATTTGAACATGATTGCATTTGTGGTTTACAAAGTTATCTCTCCTTTTGTGTATTTATATGACTGTCATCCATCTCTTAATGTAACTCCTAAGGAAGAACTGATATATATTCAGCATATTCTAAACAGTTTCTATAATATGTGGATACAGGCATTTAAGAGACTGTGAGTGTACTGACAAATTGTCATGTATATATCTGAAACTACATAGGTATCCAAAAGTATAAAAGTCAATCCATTCTTCCATCTTTCTTCAGTACATTCGCTCAACTTTGCTGGAGGGAGTATGTTATAAAAAATGGACCACTTCCATTATTCAATGGATCTTGATAGAGCAATAGTATTTCCTACTTAGTCAATGTGACGTCTCATGATTTTTCAAAGCAATTGGTATAACTGGAAGGACTCCTCTTTGATTTATACAGAAGAGTTGTAAGTCATCTGAGGCATCACACTGAGATACAAGAGAAGCCTATGTTGATATTTCTAACCCATCAGAGTTTCTAAACTACGTACATATTTTAGGAAACTAAAGAGAACACCTTTCCAATTTTCCTGGTGCTTATTGTTTCCACTAGTTTTGTTCATTTAGTCATAAACCATGTATATCCCAAAATTTATTTTTCTGCTTGCTATAGGCACACTTTTTTGCCTAACATTTAAAATCTTTGATAAAATATAAATGAGCAACAGCCTCCTGCTAACCACAAATTCCCCTTCTTGTTTTGCTTTGTCTAAATGTTCTTCTTGAATGCCCAAAGGAGTTTCTCTTCCTGCCTGGCACAGTCCTATATTAGTTTGAATCATATTATTCTTGCATCCAGTGTACCTGCATTATGATTCCAAGGGTAATTTGTGTCCTTTTGCCATAGTGTGTTTATCATTAATGCTTCCAAGAACTACAATCTGGCCTTAATCATTACTCACTTCATCAAGGCTGCTTTGTGGCTAGAACTATTCCCAGGCACAATATTTGTTTCATTCCTATGACAACTAAAAAATCTACCTCTCAACCAATCCAGTAACTTCTAACAATGAATTTTTAAATCACATTTCCAAGTTGGTGCTGATACAAGTGTGCATCCATTTTTTCCCATTAAGTTCAAAGCAAGCAATTCTTTTTACCACCTCTCCTTGAACTTCTTTCTGATTTAAAAATTCAACCCATGAATGTTAGCTAAAAATTGTTCTGCCTTTGTGAGTGGTTTTTTTTTTTATTTTGGTGTAAGAAGTTCCTTTTCAATGTCTCATTAAAAAGAAAAGACATCCTATTGTTAGTTGAAATAAATGGGTAATTTTGACTTGCTTATTGCTCATTCATGCTTTTATCTTCTCCCAGCTAGATTACCTTAATTCTGTATCAGTTACTCAGCCCAAAAGGCTGATTATCAAGATCCATCTTGTGCAAAATCCCTGCTGTTTACACAGAGTGTTGTGCGGAGATACTCAACCATTCTTGACCTGTCTTAGCATTACTATAGTTTTTCTGTGTGAATAAACAGATCTACTTTAAGAGACTATTTGGGATCCACAAGTTTGCTTTTGTAGCCAGAGCCTCAACTATTTTCTGTGTTTATTCTGGGCACTAATCTAGTACCCATCCTCTAGCTTCAAGGCATTGTCACAAGTGCAAGTGCCTTAAAACTGAAGATAGTTAACATTGTCTTAGGCTCTTTGAAGTTCCTGGTGAATAGCCTGTTACCTTAAGTCTATATAAACTTCAAACAACTAATTCAATGTGGAAAAGTTGTCACAGCCTTCATTTTGCATCATGTGTGGAAAAATACGTTTTTATGACTTCTACTTTTTCTAAGCTAAATTCTGTCAAGTCAGTTTTGATGTGAAGAAAACATCTCAGAAATGGAGACATTTTAACCCAGAAAGCATAAGTGACCAAGTGGAGGACTCATAAGCAGTGGAGGTAGGAGTTTTCTCAAGATATAAATCTCAGTTCTCACTGTTCTATCGAAAGCTTACGTCTCAAAAGACTTGAGCTCTCTAACTAACTGGATGAACCCGGGAAAGTCAGCTAACTTCTTTGTGCTTCAGTTCCCTTTCTGTAAAATCAGGGCATTGGACCACAGCAGGAAATGTCAGTTCCATATGGCATGTGTTGGGTCAGAGTATGGAGTTCCAGTTCAGACACAAGTTATAGGGCCAAACACCAACCTATATTTCCTATCATGAGCTTCTGTAGCCAGAAGGTGTGTGTGGCACAATAATGTTAACCCTTACCTAAGGTCCGGGATATAGAGAGGTTGAAAATTCCAGGAGTAGATGATCTCTAGGATATCTTCAAGGATGCTTTTGCCTAAAGAGAACCACTGGAATAAAAATTTTTGATGATTTTTTTTTTCAAGACACTGAGATTCTGAAAGTTAAACTTGGGCTTTGCTTTACAGAAAAAAATACCATTTTGATGTGTGCCATGGAGTCAATTCTGACTCACAGTGACCCTATAGGACAGAGGAGAACTGCTCCATAGGGTTTCCAAGGAGCCGCTGGTGGATTGGAACTGCTGATCTTTTAGTTAGCAGCCTGAGGTCTTAACCACTTCATCTCCAGAGCTCCACAATACCACTTTAGGGAGAGTAGATTATGGAACTCTGAATAAAATATATAAGAAATATTGTCATATTGACCATGTTCACTGGAAAGCAGTTCAACAAGTATTTACTGAGCACCACGAATATTTTGCTTTTCCAGGACATATCCCAACTCGTGAAGGAGGCAGACATGTTATCAACAACTAAAATTAAACAATTAAAATACATACACGTGCTACATGGGGTTGAAGCCAACTATGCATAGGGGTGTGGGGGGAAATCACCTGAGAAGGATTTTGAAGCATGAGTTGGAGTCCATGAAGCAGAGAAAGGGGCCATAGGCCATCCAGGAAGAAGAAACAGATTGCATAATAAAGAGTCTGTTGTGTTTGTGGAAAGGTGGTAAGTTCCCTGCACTTGGAGAATAAGAAAAATGGGAGGCACCGTCAAGCGAGAGACTGAAGACACGAGTTGAAAGCAGGTTCTTAAAGTCTCATAGGCCAAACTAGAGTCTGGATTTTATGTGACAGGAAATAGGAATCCTCAGTGATGTTTGTACAGTATTTGGTTTTTAAATTCATCTATTTTTTCTCTATTAAGACTAGATTGTTGGGTGCAAGTCAAGTGGAGGGCCATTTTTTCCATGTCTTGATGGGCTTTTGTACATTTCTGATAGTAGAGGCTGAGAAGGGGGTTAGTGGAATTATTCTGCAAAATAAAAGGAGAAGAATTTGGAGTTCCTAGAAAAGAAGGAGAAGATCAGGAACAGAGAAATGAGGGAATGAGAGGAACCATCAAAATAAAGAGTAGCAAAAAAACAGGTTAATAAAAGAGTTTAGTGAATATCCATGGTGTAAGGGAAGACGAAGGATATTTTAAGAGCAATTATCTCTCTGCTCCATTTGAAGTTATTTGCATTACTAATGTTTAAAGCACTCCTTAGCCTTTCTCCAAATCTCTAAATTCATTGAATTTGTATTTATGTGAGTAGGTATTTTATGTCTGTGAAAATCAAGGGGTGGGTTGAGTTTCATGCCTGGGTTAACATGGTGTAGGATACATTATGAAAGCAGGACCCTAGAGGCTGAGGTGATGTGATGGTTAAGATTGTGTGTCAACTTGGCTGGGCCATGATTCTCCATGTTTTAATCACTCCCATGATTGAATATACTGTGAGTAACCAATCAGATGAAGGGGAGTCTCCTTGGGGGTGTGGCCCACATTTGTATATAAGCTTTTTGCTGTCTCTGGATCCTGCAGCTGCTTCCTGTCGTCTCATCTCCCGTTCTTCGGACTTGAGCTGTCAGCTTAACTGCCGAACCTGGGATTCGTCGATCTGCATAGCCAGTGAGTGGGAGCCCTGCTCTCCGACCTTCCAATCTTGGGCTTGGCAGCTTCTGCAGCTGTGTGACTTGGGAGAGACCTCTACCCTGATCCACGGACTTGGGACGTTCTAGCCTCTACAATCACGTGAGCTGTTTTCTTGATATAATCTCTCTCTATATATATATTTATATACTTTACTGGTTTTGCTTCTCTAGAGAACCCAGCCTAAGACAGGTGACTTGTGAATTTAACTCCCACTGCCATATATAAAACTCTTGGGGAAGATTTTAGTCATCAAAAGGCCATGGACGTGGGAGAGAAGAATAGTTTTTTGCCAATTTTATTTAGAAGTCAAATGTGGGGTGGTGTGGCACCTAATCGCTGCTTATGGTAGATGTTTAAGTAACAGAGTGGCACAAACATTCATTTTTACAGAGACAACTTATCAGCATGGGTATGGACTGAGACAATGAAATCTGAGGCAGTTGATAACATACCAAGAGACACTCCTGACATCAAACCAATAGAAAGTAGCATCTGAAGCAAAAGTAGGTGTCCTTAAGTGCACTCATGTATGTATCTAGCTTGAGAAATCCAGGAAATGGTAGCCACAATTGGGAACATAGAGCGACAAGGAGGGAGGGTGGTGGTTAATGAATTAGCTCTGGAATATCTTGACTTTCAAGAGACTGTGATAAAATCAAGTGGAAATGTCTATTAGGAGATTGTGTATATGGCTAAATAGGGTTTACATTCAATATTATAAGATTTAATAAGAATGAAACATAGTGTAGTTTATTCCCTTTCATTGAGTTACATGGTTCTTCCTCAGTTCTTTCATTGTTCCCTTCCCCCCTTTCTTTCTTTCTTCTTTTTCTCTCTTCTTTTCTATCAGAAAACACAGTTATTCAAGAAAATGAAAACCATTTACTAAGATTTGATTTACATGGTTTCAATCACTTAATTATCTGGGGTTCTATTGTTTGCATTTTTTTCCCTAAAAATATCCTTTTTTAAAAAATGTTTTGTGCATTAATTTTATATGCAACTTGATGAAAGCATTTGCTCGCTTGTATTACATAAGTTAATTGTCACAGTTTGATATAATGATACATGCTCTCATCTTATAATTTTTTAAATTTTGTTTTGTTCTAGTGTATGACTTTCTTTTTCAATGTTTCGTTTAAAAAAAATTGCTCCTAAATCATAAATATTTTTATAAAGTTCCTATTTTTCATTTTTTTTTTCTAAAAAGGAAAACTATTCTTAACGTTATTCTTCCCAAAGGGAACTCCTTATCTACAAACATTAATTTTATTCTCTGAAACTGTCTTCTCTTTTTTCTAATATTCTTTTTATTTGCTCTTCCCACATATGAATTAGGGCTTAACCTGGGTTCTCTTACTTTGAACTACCCAAATATAAATAGCTAATTAGATCATGTGCATTTGTGAAGCTTTAATTACATTTTGGCTTTGTCATAGTCACATTAAGGTTGTTAGATGAATGCTCTGTTACAATCATATAGAATTCAACTTACTAAGCCAGTCATTTTTCCATAGTTAGAACAGAATGGAAAAACAGGTGAGACCCATTATCAAAAGGGGTTGGAACATACAACATAATCATCGTTTCTTCTTTAAATTTCAAAAGAATAAAGACTTATACTAATCTATCTTACTAAACGTTTCATTAAAAGCATTTGATTTTTTAAAAACAATTAGAAATCGTTTTAAAATTTTTTTTAGAAATTGGGTAATTTTAAAGAGTCTTTTGCATATGATATGATGTATAGACTAGTAAGATAGCAAAAATTTAATAAGTACTAGAAATCAAATTATAATGCTTGTGAAAAATTAACTTTTAGTGATAAGAGTAAAATGCTTGGAGAAACTGGTGGCAAACCATGAAGATTAAATTTTATTAAATAAAAATGCCATACCACTAATGATTAAATGCATATGGGTTTTAATATTCTCTCTACAGGAAGCTGAATTTTAATCATTACATTTCATTTTTTTTAGGAAATCTGTTCTTAAAAATCTCTTCCAATGATTTATAATACTAAAATACTAGTATATTCTTCTTTCTTTTTTATTCTGAGAGGACGTAGGGCCTATTATAATACTGTTCTCACATGAAATCTCCAATTAAAATGTTTTAAATTACTTAGTTGATTCGAAAATAGGGCAAGGGATAATTGAGATGAATTATTACCGTACAGATTTTGATATATACTTATCCTGAAAAAGATATATTCGAAAATAGTAGTCACTACTTAGAAGTTATTCAATTGTATCTTCAAAATACCTAATTTTGAATATTATTTATTTACATTACACATTTCTTCTGAAGAACTCAGGTATTTTATTATATGCATAATATAAACCAACAAATATTTATTAAGAACATACTCAAAGAAAACTCAGAGGTAGAATAATGGAAGTGGTTATTCCCACTAAAAAGAGTCCTCAAGAAGTTTTCCCAAAATCTCACATGAAGTCAATAGTGGAAAAAAGGAAAAAAACGTATGCAATAGACCAGCATCATGCTCCACTTCTAAGACAACACTACTTTCAGAGGTTTTACTATTTGTGTAAAAAAGTATATCCAAACTCCTCTCTTTGGGGTAGATGATCTCAGTGGTGAACGAATTCTTCAGAATGCCGTCTGAGGATTTATAACTAGTATGTCTTTTATAAGCCTTTCATGAAAAGGTCACTGCCATTGAAGCTCACCCTTCTTTCTCCTTCATATTTTATATGTGTCACTCCATGTCCTTTCTCCTGCTTGGAAAACCACCAAGAACTTTTATCTTAGGAGTCAGTTGCCAGTTGTGTTTAACGACCCAGTCAGCAGGATTCTCAAGAGCCATGAGTGTAAGCCTGTCTGTGTCGTTTTTCTCAGACTAAGAATGCCCTTACCTCAAAAGTTAGCCATTGGGAAATAGTCTTAGAACTGTTCGCTGGAAGTTATACAGCCTAAGAGCCTACCTCCACAGCCTATGTTTCTGTTTTAACACTACTGAAACTTACACAGGTTTATCAGTGCACAAGAAGCCACTGCAAACTCTTTCCTTTCTCTTTTCTAATAAGATAAAACGTGGTTACTCCGATATTGAAATGCTTTGGTTGGCCTCCCAAGTGGAGAACAGAAACTCACAGAGCCTTCAAACATCTTTTGCTGTTTTATTCCTCCCTCTCTCTCTCTTCCAAGATATTATCATATTTGGCAAGATGGGATTCAATTCCACTTAAAATGATGGAATCAAACAGTCAGCCCATCTAATGTGTGGAATCTATACAACTCTTAGAAACACAGTTAAATTTAATCAGATATTAGGCCATAAAATTAATAGTTCTACATTTGGAACTAAAACAGATTTTTGAGTTTCACTGGACATTTTAAGAGTCAGTTAAAATAAATACCTAGTAGAACACCAGGCCCATTAAACCAAAATATTTAGAGGTCATATTTTGTTTTATGATGTTACTGTATGACAAATTTCTAAACTGTATTTCAATTTTAGTACATTTGCACGTTGTATACAAAATGATAGATAATAAAGAAAGCATTTAGGGCAATTGGAATACAGAAAGAAATTGTGCCAAAAATAAAGTTTACTGCTAATGAATTAAAGAAAACATATGGAGTGTGTAGTTGATGCTGTGGTGCATCCCTTTAGAACTCAAACCTCCCTTACAATAGGAAATCTCAGATTTTCCAAAATCCACTTTTCAACAAATGAGATATACATGCATTCAGATGGGATATCTCTTGTTTCCTCCTATACAAGTTAACCGTATTGCTGATTAACTTCAAACTCTAGGGACTGATTCTTTATCTCACTGCTTTGCTATATCTTTGACTGCCATATATTTTTTGGAAGGGCTTTGCCTATTTAGTCCCCTCATGCTTCAGTCCCCCAACACAATTTCTTTGTTTCCTTTTGAGAGTCTCCCACATTTTAGGAAAAATAACCACAAATTTCACAGGCAAAGTAAGTAAAACTAGTTCATTAAAGTTTTTAAAATCTCTTCTTGCTAATTTTGATAAATAAAATGTGTTGTTCTATTTTTGAATACAATTCTCCATTCCATGGGCCAGCATATAGCATTCATTCAAACGTAACTATTCATAACGTTTTACAGAGGGAAGAGTAATTGCGTTTTCAATCATCCATCAAAACAGAAGACATCCATACCAGTGCTTTCCAACCCAAATATGGTGTGATGGTCAAAAGAAACTTAAGTACATCTGGAAAGTTTTATAGAGCGACATCAACAATATCTTTACCCTCTATCCTACATTTATCTGCATTTGTTAGAGAAACTTTTTTTTTCATGATAGTTTTGTATAGTACTATCCTATTGGGTATGGGCTAAGAAAAGAAAAATAAAAGGAGATGAAAGGAGAATATCTTTATCTCCATGATGAAAAGGAGCCTTGATGGTGCAATGGTTAAGAGCTACGGCTGCTAATCAAAAGGTCAGCAGTTCGAATCCACCAGCCACTCCTTGGAAACCTTATGGGGCAGTTCTACTCTGTTACAGAGGATCGCCATGAGTCAGAATCGACTCGACAGCAGTGGGTTTTTGGGTTTCATGATGGAAAATTTTGGTTTTCCCAATATATAAAAAAATTAGGCATAGTACGAGATGTGTAATTGTCTGGTAGGAGTGGAGGGGAAACTAACATTTACCGATTATCGACCTTGAAAATGTACTAACAGACACTTACATAGTTTTTATTTAATTTAATCCTAAAAATATCTCTGCCAGGTAATGTCCTGAAGTTATATTTATATATACAATATATAAATATGAATATATATATATGAAAGAAGAGTTAGCAAAGAGAGGAAAATGTCTTTCACTGTTACCATTTAATGAATTTCCTCCCTTTTACCATTTTAATGACTTTTCTTCCATTAGTTTTTCTATGAATGGATATATAATTTTTATTTAGTTCTAATAAATTAGTATATAATTTTATATGTTGACTTTTTTCATTTGCTTAACCTATATGTAAACCGACCAAAACCCACTGCTGTTGAGCCAATTCCAACTCATAGTGACCCCATAGGGTTTTCAAGGCCATAAATCTCTATGGAAGCAGATTGCCACATTTTTCTCCCATAGAGCCACTGGTGGTTTCAAACCGTCGACCTTTTGGTTAGCAGTTGATCGCTGTAACCACTGCATCACCAGGGCTTCTATATAGCATAAGATTTCTGCATTGTGGTTCACATGATTAATGTGTTCAGCTGCTAATTAAAAGTTTGGAGGTTAAAGTCCACCCAGAGGTGCCTCAGAAGAAAGGCGTGGCAACTACTTTTGAAAAATCAGCCATTGAAAATTCAGTGGAGTACAGTTCTACTCTGACACACATGGGGTCACCATGAGTCAGAATTGACTCAACTGCAACTGGTTTTATTTCTGCATTGTTTATAATCTGTGCACATAGTTGATAGATAAATAATATCCCTTGGTGTAGAGTGGATATGCCATCATTACTTGTTTTCTTCGGATTTTAAGTTATTACTAATTTTTCAATATTGCAAACATTTCTGGAATAAAAATCTTTGTCATAAATCTTCTGTTTTGTTTTCGTTTTCATTTTGTATTTATGATTATTTCCTTAGCATCGATTGTCAAGAGTGAATAAGTGAGAAAGGGAGTAATGTAAACCGAATAAAATAAAAGCTGTTATCAGATTTTATATTTGCATTTTGTCAAAATCAATTGTGTTATAGATAACACTAGTGAAGCTATTACTCTTTTACTCTCATACATTGTTGGTGGCGTGAAATTTGCACGAACTTTGGAAAACAATTTGATGCATAACTTTTTATACACGTGACCTAGCATCACATTCTGGGAATCTCGCTCAAATAAAATAGTGCATAAAAAGGGACCTTATCTAGCACAAAAAAATGATTGTTGCAGCTTTGTGGATTTCTTTTATAGTTCTAATCTTATAATTTTTTGATTTCTTATTATAAGAATACATATTCATAGTAAACAATTCAAACTGTACTTAAGAACAAAACACACCCTCCAGGCCCACTCCCTAGAGGTAAACACTGCTAACATTCTCTTAGGCAACCTTCTAAATTTTTCTATGCTGATCTATGCAAAACACATTTCTTACTACACAAGGTCACACCATACAAACAGTTATTCAATTTGCTATTTTCACTTACCATAGTATCTTAGATAAGTTTCCATTTCAGTACATGCAGCTCTAACTCATTCTTTTGAATGACTAAGTAGTCTTCCATTGTATGGCTAAGCCATACTTTTATTTATCCAGTCCCCATTTTAAATTGTGTGTATTTTTTTCTATTAAAAAGAATGCCGCAAAGAACATCCTTGTACATAAATCTTTCCATATTTACAAGTAAAACTGTGGGATATTCTTAGAGATAGAATGCTAAGTAGAGAGTATGTGTGTTTTAAACCTGGGTAGATTGTGGCCTAAATGCCCTCCAAAAGAGTTGGACTAATCTACACTACCCCCAACCGTGCTGCCTGTATCCTCACACCCTTTACAACAGTGGGTATTACCAAACATTTAAACCTTTGCCGATCTGACAGGACTTCATTTTATCCACAAGCATTTGGGATTGTTAAGGCAACCTGTGAGGAATACAGTAGAAGACATGTTAACAGTTATAAAGAGATAATATAGCAGGGAGCAAAATACATGTCATGAAATCAGAGTCAAAATACTTACACCTTGAGATAAGAACTATCTTAGATGAAGAGAAGAACAACACACAATACAGGGGAAGTCAGCACAGCTGGACTAAACCAAAACCTAAGAAGCTTCCTGAATACAACCAAACACTTCAAGGGACAGAGTAGCTGGGGCGGGGTCTGGGACCATGCTTTCAGGGAACAGGTAGGTCCATTCGCATAACAAAGTTTATTAAGAAAATGTTCTGCATCCCACTTTGGTGACTGGTATCTGGAGTCTTAAAAGCTAGCGAGTGGCCATCTAAGATACATCAATTGGTCCCAACCCAACTGGAGCAAAGGAGAATGAAGAACACCAAAGACACAAGGAAAATATTAGCCCAAGAGACAGAAAGGGCCACATAAACCAGAGACTCCATCAGCCTAAGACCAGAAGAAC
>NW_004443948.1:17061139-17109721 GCF_000243295.1 Trichechus manatus latirostris | reverse complement strand
GGTGCAGAACTCAAATTCTAGTAAAAAGACCAGACTTAATGGTCTGACTGAGACTGGAGGGATCCCAGAAGAAATGGCCCCTGGACTCTCCGTTAGCCCAGAACTAAAACCATTCCTGAAGCCAACTCTTCAGACAAAGATTAGACTGTACTACGGGACATAAAATGATACTTGTGAAGAGATTGCTTCTTAGCCCAAGTAGATACATGAGACCAAATGGGCAGCTCCTGTCCGGAGGTGAGATGAGAAAGCAAAAAGAGACAGGAGATGGTTGAACGGACACGGGAAATCTGGGGTGGAAAGGAGGAACATGCTGTTATATTATAGGGAGAGCAGCTAGGGTCACATAGCAAGGTGTGTATAAATTTTTTTATGAGAAACTGAACTGTAAACTTTCACTTAAAGCACAATTGAAAAAAAAAAACCTACAATGAGATACCATCTTACCTTGACAATACTGGTACTAAAAAATAAAAAAACAAAAACACAGAAAATGCTTAAACCTTGCAGTCACTAAAGGTGATATGCTTCAAATTTCTTATTATTGAAAATCTGCATCTTATTAACATCACACACACACACACAAATAACCTTTGGAGAGTGGCAGGCCACTTATGTTCATTTCACAGATAAGAAAACTGAGAACCAGAAATCTACAAAGACTTTCCAATGTCACACAACTATTTTCAGGAAGAACAAGAGCTATATAATACGACTCAACTACAGGTACAATATTCTTTCCAAGGCCAACACACAAAAATAATGCAGCTTTATATACAATATACTGCAGTCCTCATGGTACAACAAAGCTGGTTACTTTGTCAACTTCTCAGTGGAAATCTCTTTTAACCAACACAGTGATAACTGACATTTATATGAATAACTGACAAAAGATTAACTTATCTTCTCTCTAGTTTTTAAAGTTACATTTGTTTACTGTTAAGTATATTTTGTTTAATTATCTGAAAATTAATCATTGATGTATGTTACATTAGGAAATCAGAATACAAATTTTCAAAGCACTCCCCAAGTTTCACAGATGCAAAGGTTTATTGCAAAACTGCTGACAGAAGCAGAGGGGAGCAAAAGTAGACATGAGCCAGTTAGGTCTCACAGGGTCCATACGGCTGTGTCCTCTGTATTCCCATTTTACATTACAAAATGATCATTCGATCATGTCACTAAATATTCTTTTAATACTTAATTTTAATGGCTGTAAAGAAATGTATTTATTTATTTAAAAAAATCCCCTTTTAGATGGTTTTTGTTTTGTTTCTATATCATAAATAATGCTGAAAATAATACTCTTATATGTAACTTTCTGTCTGCAGGTCTCTCTAATAATTATCTTAACAGAGATTTCTAGTAGTAGATGTAGTGCATTCCAGGAAATAAAAACGTTCAAGTTTTTTGGGGGAATACCTGTCCCAAAAGACTAGTCCCAATTGAAATACCTAGCAGCAGTGCACCGGCGTGTTGATTTCACCTCACCTCTCCAAAAATTGAGTATAGATCCTAGAACTAAATCAGTGCCATCACACTGATCACTTTCTTCACTGAAGGATGAGCTCTGGACTACACCTCAAGGACCGGTGGGATTCAAGTTGGCAAAGAGGAGGTAGGGTGGCATTCTAAAGACAGCAGAAGCACAGGGAGAGGTTCAGATGAGTATAACACCCTTTGGGAACAACTGCTTTGACAAGCCAGATTCAATCAGATAGGGCTGGCTATATGATTTGATTCTATAGCCTCCCTGGTGGTTGTCTTCTCTCATCTCCCATAAACTAAAACTCATACTTTGCATTTGGAGACACCCATCTCTCCCCTCTAAAAAAAATATTGATTTAATATTATTTATCAAGAAAGTGAATGTGAATAAAATAGGTGACATTTTTAATTTTCAAAGACATATTTCTTCTAGTAGAAGACCACCCGCTCTCTGCAGATCACTGGCTTGATCAGAATTCTCATGGTCTAGTATGCCATGCCTGCTGACTAAAGAAAACCCAGTACTCTCATGCTTTCTCGACTTGTTTTTCTGCATTCTTAATCAACACACCACTAGACAGAGTCTTCCTTAGGTTGCAGAATCTGAGCTGACAGTTTTCAATTTGGGGCTTCCAATAAAATTCTTATGCTAAATATAAGTTTTTGTTTTTTTTTCCTAAGTGAACAGAGGGGAAAAAAATTTATATGCCTGTTTTTAGAGATTATGTTTTAATTAGCTATTTCAACTATGGAGTACCCACCTACCCATCTATAAATGAGTATTCATATCTGACCACCTCATTATATGCTCATTTAGATTTAAAAAATGGGGAAAAAAAGGCAATCATTTGGATATCTGATATAACATCGAACAGCAAGAGTCCTTATGGTGCTCTGTATTCATATTCCATTTCCTCTTACTTATTTATTCATTCATTTTTGTACTATTATAGTCTATGTCCAGAAAGGATTTGTGGCTTTACATAACAACAAGCCTCATTTTGTGCTAGAGCCACAATCGTCTTTTTCTCATTTCTCAAACTGCATCAGGGTACACAAGTGTTCACAGCAGCTTTATTCATAATAGCCCCGAACAGAAAGTAACCAAATGTCTTTCAATGGGTAAGAGGTTAAACAAACTCAGGTATATCCAAACTTAGTAACAAAAAGGAACCAACTATTGATACATACAGCAACTTGGATGGGTCTCAAGGGTGTCACGCTCAACAATAAAAGCCAATCTCAAAAAGTTGTATACTGTATGATTAAGTTTACAGAACATCCTCAAAATGACAAAACTATAGATATGGAGGACAGATGAGTGGTTACCAGGGGATAAGGACAGGGATGGGGGTTGGTGTGACTCTTAAGCAAAAGCATACAGAAGATATTTTGTGGTTACATGCATCTTTACATGGGATCAAACTGCACAGAATTGCACACACTCATACACACACACACACGTGAGCACATGTAAAAACATTTGAAACTGAATAAGGACTGAAGTCTAGTTATTAGTATTGTATCAATGTCAATTTTCTGGTTTTGATATTGTACTACAGTCATATAAAGTGTCACCATTGGCGGAAACTGGGTAAAGCGTTCGTTGGACTCTGTGTAGTATTTTTATAACTTCCTGTGAGTCTATAATTATTTCAAAATTAAAATAAAAAAATAAATAAATCAGGATCTTCACCCATGTTTTTCCTTCTGCTGAGGCCATCAGTGCTGATTCACACCCTGACCCCTGCCAGGAAAGTCTTCCTTAGCTCCCAGATTGTTTCCCACTGTTATATGTTTTCATGTCACTTCATATTTCTTCTTCAGGCCTATCACAGTAGCTATTAAATAATTCCATTACTATAATAGGAGGTTAGTGCCTGCCTTCCCCTAGACTATAAATTTCATAAAGGCACTTTGTTCACAGCTGTATCTTCAGCACCTGAATATATTGCTTAAAACACAGTAAATGCTCAGTGAATATTTGTTAAAAGGAGAGAGAATGACACAGCCCATGAGCAAGCATTTCTGTAAGTTACAGCTGAGGTATTTCAGTTGGAAAACGAAGATGAGAACATGGGGAAAGTCAGTACATAGTTAACAAGTAGTTCATCACTTTTTATACAGCTGTCTGTTACCACAGAGAATATAATTATTAATGCACATCATATAAAACAATCAGTTCATTTAAAGATAAACTTCAGCTTCTGTGGTTAGTTGATCATTTCTATCTTGTCAAGAATTTTTTTACTATTTTTTTGGCATTGGTAAACTACAGACTCCATCTATATTCTCTGTCCTCTGAGGTATTTCCCCAGCAAAACAGGTTAGAACACATACTGATAACAGGAACATTCCATGTAAAGGTTCTATGAAGCATGGTTTTCAGTACCTTCAAAACTGTTACTGCTCACAGTTCCCAGATAAATATCAAGGAGACAACTGGTCACTGAGGCTCTGTCATCTCCTTTTCTCTGCTCCTCTCCTAATTTGTGTTGTTGATGTTAGTTGCCGTGGAGTCAGCTCCAACTCATAGTGAGCTTATGTATAACAGAATGAAACACCGCCCGGTCCTGTGCCATCTTCATGATTATTGGTATGCCCGAGTCCATTGTTACAGCTACTGTGTAGTCCCTTCCAAACTAGGGGCCTCATCTTCCAGCACAATATCAGATAATATTCTGTTGTGATCCATAGGGTTTCCCCTGGCTAATTTTCAGAAGTAGGTCACCAGACCTTTCTTCCTAGTTTGTATTAGTCTAAAAGCTCCACTGGAACCTGTTCACCACTGGTGACCCAGCTGGTATTAAAAATACCACTCTAGTAGCTTCCAGCATCACTGCAACATGCAAGGCACCACAGTAGGACAAACTGACAGACGGGTGGTGGTCAAGGTAGAACAGACAGGCCCTACCTTGAAGAACTTGCTTTCTCCCAACTCCAAACGTCTCATTTCTTCATACTGTCCTAGATGCTAAATATCTTCACTGTGGCATGTTCTCTCTCTCTCTCTTTCTCCCTCCCTCTCTCCTTCTCTCTCTGTCTCTCTCCCACACACACACACTCTCACACACACACTCTCACACACACACTCTCTCTCTCACACACACACTCTCTCACACACTCTCTCTCACACACACTCTCACACACACTCTCACACAGACACTCTCTCTCACACACACACTCACACACTCTCACACACACTCTCTCACACACACACTCTCTCACAGACACACACACTCTCTCTCACACACACACTCTCTCTCTCTCACTCTCTCTCTTCTCCCTCTTTCCTTTTCCCAAGTCTTCTCCCCCAAATCTCAATTCCTCAGGGATCAGGTAAATCCATAGAAGAAATAAATCAGACTATACTGATTAAATTAACAAACAAGAATGAATCCCTAAAACAATAAAGAGGAGTTATATTTTAACTGAGACAGTGGTTTTTCCAGGACAATCTGTCTAACCCAGTTCATCATCACCTTTCCTCCCCTCATCAGACACCAGAAGAACAGGGAGCAGGACGGGAACATGGTGGTTTACTTCTGAAAGTTTTCCAACCCTGAAGCTATAAATCAAATAAAAAGTTCAAGAGACAACTGGACAACCAAAAGTTTGCAATGCTAATGTGTGTGTGCTGGAAGCAAGTACACAAAAAGATGTGTATAAGATTTCAGTCTCTTTCTACAAAATTTGTTCAGGGCTACATAGGATAAAGCTAGTGGCAGAAACCAAATGCCAAACACCAGGATTAGAGTTCTACAGAAAGGCAATTCTATAGGAAGTCAATGATGGCAAAGAAATAGTTCTTATGTAAGAACTCTTGATTTTATTTTATTGGTGGTTTAGTTTGGAGTAGCTAGATAACAATCACGTTAAGCAACCACTCCTTTCTCAGGTGTCATTATTTTAAATCATAAATTGAGCATCTTGTGCTCTTTATAAAAATTATATAACATCTTTATTGCTAGTTACCTGTATCATCATTTCAGGTAGTGGTGGAGCCAGTTAAAGGCTAATGTTGGAGAACAACACTGTTGATTAATATGGGAAAGAAAAATCAAAACAGATTTGCTAATCAGAATTTTCCAGAAAAGTTTTCCTAATAGAATAAGAAATCTACTTTTTTGCATTTCTCCTTTGGTATTTTTTTTTTTTTTTTTTTTTGGATGAGACAAGGATTGCACTTGAAAGTATTTTCAGGAACAGACCCATTACGGCAGAAAACCACAGAGAAAGGAATAGACCATGTTTCTCTCTTTTATTTTCTGGTGTAGTTCAGGTGAAAATCTCTTCATTCCTGTATTACTCAAGTAAATTAATCTATTTTCAAGTATAAATCACCCATTTGTCCTTTTTTCCCCTTTTAAGTCTATGGAACTCACTACTGAAACTAAATTTATTATCTTTAACCTAAAAGAAAAAAAAAAAGAATGTCAGACACACAAAGAAAATGAAAACTTCACCAACTGTTATTCTACTGCATCCATGACGCTCATTTTCAGAACCAGAAAATTATCACAATAATAAAAACACAGACTCCAACAGAAAAATGGATTGTGCTCCAAAATTTTATTTGCAAGAAGGTTGTTTACAGCATTTAACACTTAAAACAGAAATAATGTTCTATACCATGGTTAGGATCCCCAAGACAGTTGTAAATGCCTATTTAGTTCATCTAGAAAAGAACTGTGAGATTCACATTACATAAATGCATTCTGGGCCCCAGGAAGAAGAAGGATGGAGGAAGAAGAAGGGGTGAAATAGGAAAAGGTTGCTGCCCTTTCTATGTACAGGCCTGCGTAGACTTTGAAATAGGAAATAATAGACTTTCCAGGCCTTAGAATCTACACTGTTCCCTAAGGTCCACGTTATAGAAATCTAGACAGGTTTATCCTTATAAACCATGTGTTCCATGGTAAAAAAAAAAAAAAAAAAAATTACCTTATATCTTCCAAACAGGTTCACTGTTTCAGGTAATCGTAATAATTGTATCCCTTGCATATAGACCAATGCCTGGCATACTACACTTGGTTAATAAATATCTTTTGAGTGAAGAAATGAATGAGGTGTACCCGGTAATCAACTCTTTCTGAAGGAGGAATTTCTAAATTAGGCAGGACCTATATTTGCATTAGTTTAGCTTTCTTAGCTTTTCTGGAGCTCATCTATAATGAATTTTGTCCTCATTTCATTGTAGGGAGCTAGTATAAAAAATATGCTATTGTCTAAATTTTTAATATTGTTCAATAATTTCTGCAATCTGTGGAATCACCTTTCTTTGTAATGGGCACAAATAAATACAGATCTCTTCCAGTCAGTTGGGCAAGTGGTCGTCTTCCAAATTTCTTGGCATAGACAAGTGAGCACCTCCAGCATTGCATCCATTTGTTGAAACATCTCAATTGGTATTCTGTCAATTCCTGGAGCCTTGTTTTTCACCAATTACTTTGGTGCAGTCTGGACTTCCTCCTTCAGTACCATCGGTTCTTGATCATATGCTAACTCCTGAAATGACTGAACATCGACCAATTCTTTTCTTTTTGGCACAGTGACTCTGTGTATTCCTTCCATCTTCTTTTGATGCTTCCTGCATCGTTCAATATTTTTCCCAGAGAATCCTTCAAACTGGCAACTCAAGGTTTCACCTCTTTTTTTTTTTTTTTGAGGCTTGAATTTTCCTTCAGTTTGAGAAATGCCGAGTATGTTCTTCTCTTTCAATTTTCTAATTCCAGGTCTTTGCACATTTCATTATAATACTTTACTTTGTCTTCTAGAGCTGCCCTTTGAAATCTTCTGCTCAGCTCTTTTGCATCATCATTTCTTCCATTCACTTAGCTACTCTATGTTCAAGAGCAAGTTTCAGAGTCTTTTCTGACACCCCTTTTGGTCTTTTCTTTCTTTCCTCTCTTTAATGATCTTTTGCTTCCTTCATGTATGATGTCCTTGATGTCATCCCACAACTAGGCTGGTCTTGGATCATTAGCGTTCAGTGTGTCAAATCTATTCTTGAGATGGTCTATAAATTCAGGTGTGATATACTTGAGGTTGTATTTTGGCTCTTGTGGACTTGTTTTAATTTTCTTTAGCTTCACCTTGAACTTGCACATCAGCAATTGATGGTCTGTTCCGCAGTCAGCCCCTGGCCTTGTTCTGACTGATGATACTGAGCTTCTCCAATTCAAAAGCAGTTGCAGCAGTATACTGACAGGGAACTGTTAGAAATTCAAGCCAGATTCAGAAGGGGACATGGAAGGAGGGATATCATGGCTGATGTCAAACGGATCTTGGCTGAAAGCAGAGAATACAAGAAGGATGTTTACCTGTGTTTTATTGACTATGTAAAGGCATTCAACTGTGTGGATCATAACAAATTATGGATAACTTTGGGAAGAATGGGAATTCCAGAACAATTAATTGTGCTCATGAGGAACCTGTACATAGACAAAGAGGCAGTCATTCAAATAAAACAAGGCGATACTGCATGGTTTAAAGTCAGGAAATGTGTGCATCAGAGTTGTGTCCTTTCACCATACTTATTTAGTCTGTATGGTAAGCAAATAATCCGAGTGTATAAAGAAGAACGCTGCATCAGGATTGGAGGAAGACTCATTAACAACCTGCAATACGCAGATGAAACAACCTTGCTTGCTGAAAGCAAAAAGGACTTGAAGCACTTACTGATGAAGACAAAAGACTACAGCCTTCAGTAAGGATTACACTTCAACATAAAGAAAACAAAAATCCTCACAACTGGACCAATAAGCAACATCATGACAAACGGAGAAAAGACCGAAGTTGTCAAGGATTTCATTCTACTTGGATCCGCAATCAACACCCATAGCAGTTGCAGTCAAGAAATCAATGATGTGAAAATCTGCTGCAAAAGATCTCTTAAAAGTGTTAAAAAGCAAAGATGTCACTTTGAGGACTAAGGTGCGCCTGACCCAAGCCATGGTATTTTCAATTGCCTCATACGCATTCAAAACTAGACAATGAATAAGGAAGACTGAAGAAGAACTGATGCATTTCAATTATCGTTTTGGTAAGGAATACTGAATATACCATGGACTGCCAGAAGAATGAACAAATCTGTCTTGGAGAAGTACCGCCAGAATGCTCCTTAGAAATAAGGGTGGCAAGACTTCATCTCGCTTACTTTGGACATGTTATCAGGAGGGACATCACGCTTGGTTAAGTAGAGGGTCGGCAAAGAAGAGGAAGACCTTCAACGAGATGGACTGACACAGTGGCAGCAATGATAGGCTCAAGCATAGCAATGATTGTGAGGATGATGCAGGACCAGGCAGTGTTTCATTCTGTTATGCATAGGGTCACTACGAGTCAGAACCAACTCGATGGCACATAACAGAATTATCCACATTTTTAGATGTAAACCTAGTGACTTTCTCAAATTCTCTCATAATAATTATGATAAGAAGAAGAAAAAGAAGAAGAAACACAGATACGCCTTACTGTGTGCCAAGCACTTTGTTTAGTATCCATGAAACATACATTTTTGCTATTTTGAAAACATCTACTCATTTTGGAACTTAGTCTATCTGTTGGCTCATTAATTAGCTCCATTACTTGCTACCTAACACTTTTTTAAGTTACAACTCAAGTTCCCCTCACGCTTTCTTTTCTCCTAAAATACTCAAGTCAATTTACTGATTTTTTTTATAAAATAATTATGTTTATGTTATAAAATAAATAAATTTGTAGAATTTTTTTTAAAAAATTCTAAAGGGCAACAATAAACAAAAAATATATATTCATAACAGCAAGGATGACTTTGCATAATACTTTGTGAATCCAAGTTCACAGAGCCCAAGACTATAAGAGACTGCATAATTTTTCACTGGGTTAAGAACCATAGACCTGCCAGTATTCAGTAAACCAGATTCTAGTGGGGTCTTCCATTGGGTTGTACAGCCATGTCTCTTATTTCTCTTTTTACCAATCTAGTATGAAAACCAAAAGCTATTAAACACTGAATGCAGCCACTCTCTTTAGCTTTAGAGAATGTAACACATAAACTGAAGAAAGTTTACAAAAACACCTTCTAGATAAAAATAGAGAAGGAAAAGCCATGCTCGGGCAGGAAAAGAAAATTGTATAGTGTCCTCTTCTCACTATCTTATACCTCTGAAAGGCCAAGGAGTGACATAAGGAATGCACCTTATATCCAGAAGACCAACCGCAAAACAACACATAGTACAATATGGATAGTTTTCATTTAGTTGAATTAGATCAGTATAGACACTTAAGCTACATAAGTCCAGTGGCTCTTTACAGGGTGTTTATCATCTGGAAATACACAAAATCTCCTCTTCACAACGTCCAAACCAAAACAAAGAATTAGATCCTTTACTCAAGTGGAATGCTCATAAAATGGGTTATTCTGTTTTATTTACCCTCTAAACTCATGGATCCTTGAGTCTTTCTTTGATGATACTAAGCAGGCAGCACCTTTGCATCAGTATTCCAAACATCAATATTTATTAAACACCCATTGCAGCAAACGAAGAAGGTGTGAAAGATCAATCTAATTTTGGACTCATCACAGTGTAGGACTTATATGGCTTCTGCGGAGGAGACTGAAGGATAAATCCATGGTAACAGTGGGTTTTACTTGTTGAGTACAGGATACAAATTCCTCCTAACTTAATTTTCTGAATTACAAGTTTGTATTTTTTAACCTTAGAATGAATGATATTTTGTGTGTCTTCTACTTGAGTGCAGTGCATGAATCTTTGCTTTTGTGTCAATGTTGGTTCTGTTTCATGAGAAATTACTTTGGCTGACAGTGTCATCTACGGTGAATGCTATGGTGTTTTGTTTTGTTTTTTAATCAAAAGAGAAATAATGAATCACGTGTTTCTAGAGAGCAGCGGCAACATAAATAAAATGTATAAATTAAACTGGAAATTTTTGTGTCATTAAAAGTTTAATTTAGAAAGAAACTAAACTAAAAATAAAGACATCAGACCTTAACAATAGGTTGAAGTACTAAACGTTAAGGCAAGTCACTGAGTTTTTATTGCTGCCCTGTGGGCAACAGCACCGACCTATCAACCTGGACTTTAACCCAAGCCCCTGGGGATTCATATTCCAAATGTATGACTGTCACAGTAAAGCTGAGATTAGAAGCAAAATACTGTAAATGAAAGTCACAGACTGTGGGTGCTGAAGAAAGAGATGTGTTTTCTCATGCAGTGACTTTCTAAAGTTTTTGGTTTTTGTTGTTTTTGTGATTACTGCCTCATGCTTTAAAAGTGAAGACAAACATTATTTTCTTTCGAGACAGTGAGCAATTTAGCCTCTTACTTTGGAAATTCTGACACTAATGTCCTGCATTAAAACAAATGTTTTAGCACTCAGAAGAGTGCTAGGTGAAACCTGAATGGTTTATGGGAATTCATAAACTCCACATCAAATGTGAAAAAGTAGCCCAACTATTGAATGACAGTGTTTATAACTGTTGACTTATATACACAATAAATCCTTTATTTCTGTCATTGGGGTTTTAATACTTAGACTTGATTATAAAATGGAAACTGGGTAGTTTAGAAATGCCCAAAAGATTATTTTTCTGACTCTTTTTTCCATCTGTGTTTCTATAGTTAAGTCATAAAATGGAAAAGATTAATGTGAAAAGTCTAATCACAGATACAGCACAAAAGCATCCCTAAATTGATACCCATAAAATTCATTAGTTACAGTGTAATTTGTAAAGCATTTCCATTGGTATCATGGGCCGGTCTCCTCAGGATCTGATCTAACAGAAGGCACTGGACAGATACTCAGTCCTGCACAGGCCAGCAATTTAGGGCCCCAGCAAGAGACTGCATCATTATCTGCAAGTTTTGTAAATGAGTGCTGTTGGAGCGGGTCTTTGACTATGGTTGTCTGAGCTGTGCGTGCATGGGGCACCGTCCCAAGGGTGTGGGTGGTGGTGAAAGGCAATCCACACTCCACTACCCAAGTGTCAGCCCAGAAGACCTGGTGACTTTTGCTAATTCATCCACCCAGAGAGACCCCTTTCTCTGACTGGTCTGCCCAGCAGTCAGAAGTGGTGCCTTTTATAGTGCACACACAAAGACACTGTGCCAACTGCAGCCCTAAAAAAAAAAAAAAAAAAGCCAAACTCGCTGCCATTGAGTCAATTCCAACTCATAGCGACCCTATAGGACAGAGTAGAACTGCTCAATAGGGTTTCCAAGGAGCGGCTGGTGGATTTGAACTGCCTTTTGGTTAGCAGCCAAGCTCTTAACCACCACACCACCAGGGTTCCTAGCTGGGCACAAATAACCATTTCAATACAATTCAAAGTTCATGTCATGAAAATGATAGTAACTTCTGTTTTGCATTTAAAATACGGTAATGTACTTATTGAAAATGCAAGCAATTTTTTAGGGTTTACAACATACTTAAGAGTATTATATATTGTCTATATAAAATAATGTAGCTGAGACTTCTAAGATACTAAACGTGATTCTGAAATTTTTATATTTTTAGGTAAGTTTGTAAATTTGGTATTTTAAAAGTTCACTGTTGAGTGATCAGATGTAACAAACTAGGGAGGCAGTTAAGGATGAAATAGCTAGAGTCAGGCCTGGGTTTATATCCTGGTACCATCACTTGGTAGCTTGTAACCTTGGGCAAAGTACTTAGTTGCCCTAAGCCTGCTTCCTCATCTGAAAATGGAGCTGACAATGGTACCCACTTCATAGACGCGCTGTGAATGTTAAACAAGATAATCCATACAAAGTCCCTAGCGCACAGGCTGGCAGGCACATAGCGAGCACTGAATATGGTGGCTTGTTTTAGTAGTAGTAGTTGTTGGCAGAATTTCTAAAATGGACCCTGAGATATGTACCTGATGTGATATCACTCCCATGATTATGCTACATTATATGGTACAGTTGATCTAAAGAAAGGGAGAATATTTAGGGGCTTGATCTAGTCACGTGAGCTCTTCAGAGAGTTTTTCCAAGGGGTGGCAAAAGAGGACGTCAGAGAGATTAGAAGTATGACATGGAGGGGGCCATGTGACAAGGAGTGTGAGTGGCCTTGAGAAACAGAGAGAAGCCCCAGCTGACATCCGGTAAGGAAATGGGGACCTCAGTCCTACAACAGCAGAAAATAGATTCTGCTAACTTCCTGAATAAGCATGGGAGCAGATTCTCTCTGAGAGGTTCCAGATAATAGCCCAGTCAGGCCAACACCTTGATTTCAGTAGGCTTGGGAGACTCAGCAGAGAAATCAAGCCGAGTCCACCTGGATCGCTGACCTTCAGAACTGTGAGATAAATGATGTTGTTCTAATCATTTAAGAGTGTGGTAATTTGTGGCAGAGCAATAGAAAACTAATACAGGCAGTTTGAGAGTTGACTTGATATCAGTAAAGGATACGTATTGTAAATGTAAGGGTGAATTTCCAAAAAGAAAGGACACTTGTTTTTTTTGCATGCAGTAAATTCTTGTGGGAGAATTTTAATCAATAATTAGGTGCTAAAAAGTAACATTTTGATTTTCCTAATAGCATACAAAAAAGGTTTACTACAATGAGCCAAGTGTCAACCATTCTGGGGGTGATAAAAGTGCTATCAGTGGCCCGCAAAGAAAAAAACAGGTGTTACCCCTAGAAATAACTTTTCAAAATAAACATATGGTGTAAAATCTTCACTGTGAATGCCCATGGAAAGAATCTTTTATTTTACATTTATAAATTGTTGTTTTGGTCAAATATGTTAAAAGATGCAGTAGGAAGAGAAGTGTTATATTAGGGAGGATTGTTGTTGTTGCCATTGAGTTGGCCCTTAACTCAAGGCGACCCCATGCACAGCAGAACAAAATGCTGCCTGGTCCTGTGCCATCAGCTGTGGATAGGACCATTGTGATCCATAGGGTTTTCCTTGGCTGATATTCAGAAGAGGATCACCAGGCCTTTCTTCCTCATCCATCTTAATCTGGAAGCTCCACTGAAACGTGTTCAGCATCATGGCTATACGCAAACCTCCACTGGCAGGTGGTGGTGGCTGCACATGAGCCTTGGCTGGGAATCAAACTTGGGTGAATCGCAAGGAAAATAAGAATTCTACCACTGATCACTAATACCTTCTTACTACAAAGGGTAGCACCTAGAATATTACTGCTCAGGGGTGAACAGGTACTACTTTTTGGTTTGTCTAGGATTTTTTTTTTTCTTTTTCGGAAAGTCAATCCTCCGGATGAGTCAGTTCACATGACATTGCCTTTTCCTCCAGAAGTGTTGACATTTACTTCAGGCTAGCCAATCAGAATTCCCTAAACCTCTATACATAGTGACTTCTGTGCACCGTGACTGGTCCAGAGTTATTCAAAGGCTCAAAGCAAAGCCAATGAAGGGATTAACCAGCAAGAGCGAGGAAACACAAAACCAGAAAATCAACCCCTGCTAGGCTTTGTAGATAAACGGTGATTGTAGATACGTCAAATTCTTGATTATCCAGGCCATGCTTTAAGTACTATTCTTTTTCTTTCTTCCTATAGCTTTCTTTTTCAGGATTTCACTAAGCATTTATTATTTGCACCTTCTTTTGAGGTTGGGGAAAGGATAAGAAAAAGGGAAAATGTATATTTTTGCATTGCCATTTCTGGGGAGGAGGGTAGTTTGGGCAGAGGTAACCAGGGAATTATGTGTGGATATCACTCACAGATGGTATCTCTGTCTCTCAGCTGCAGATAACTGCAATGTACCAGGCTTCCCCCTCACATGCTAAATGAAATCTCTTCAAATTACACATATTCCAGGAAGCAAAAGCTTGGGGTTCAGCATCTCTCTGTAGGATGTGATTTGGTCACAAGTGAGGTGACTAGCTAATTTGGCAAATTGCTGTTTGAGCTTATTTTCAGTTGAACTTCTGCTGAGAGAAGAAGAAGCAGGCGAGCAGAGAACATACTATATGCATCACTGAAACTTATTGCTTATCTTTATTGCATTGAGTAAATGCTCTTTTTTTTGCTGTTGCCAAGTAAGTCATCATATTTTAGTTCTGCACTGAATCCCTCAGCAGGAGACACGATTTGAATAGATCCAAAGTGTAGGAAATAAAAAGAATGCACGCTTTGGCGAAAATGTGCCTCTCCCCAGGCTTTCTCCCACTGTCTTCACTGGAAATTTGCACAAGTCATACTAATGCATGAAACATTTTATAGAAACAATAGGGATGTTTTATGTTAAAGTTTTTACCTAACTGAAAACATATCTTTATTTATTCTTCTAATAAAAGATAATGCATGCTCACTGTAAAATACAGAAATGTCTAAGGAAAAAAAGTAAAATTTACCTAAAGTTCTACCCCCCTAAAACCTATTAACATTTTTGTGACCATCCTTAAACATCTTTCTATTTATATATACGTACCTATGTATTAAATAAGTTTTTAATACATAGGTTAAGCGCTCGATTACTAGCCAAACTCACCTAGAGGGGCCTCAGAAGACAGGCCTGGTGATCTGCTTCCAAAAGATCACAGCCTTAAAAACCCTATGGAGCCGCTCTACTCTGCACACATGAGGTCACCATGAGTTGGAGTCGACTCAATGGCAACTGGCTTGGTCTTTGATTTATGTATTAAATGCTTACACATATAATATAAATATATTAATATATTTTATATATTAAACATGATGATAGTAACATATTAATAGCCAAAACAATGGATTCAAACATACCAACAATCATGAAGGCAGCACAGGATCGGGTAGTGTTTCCTTCTCTTATAAATAAGGTTATCGTGACTCATAGCTGACTCAATGGCAACTTAAAACAAAACAGCAACATAATTTTATAAAATTCCATAAACAACTTTTTTATATATATTATTTCTCTCTCCTCCTTTTTCTGTCCTCCTTCCACATCCTTCTCCTAATCAATTATATGCAAATATATATTCTCACATGGAGGTTTGCTATTTTTCCCAAAAATGGACTCATTTTACATATACTTCTCTGCGTCTTGCTTTTCCCACCTAACTTCATTGTTAAAATCAACTTCAAGGGAAACTGGGATAGAATTAACACCTTCTTTTTAACAGCTGTGTAATAAACCCTAGTATGAACATACCACAATGTATTCAATTATTCCCCTATTTGTGAGCATTCAGATGGCTTCCAATCACAAAAAAATGATGCAGTAGACATCCTTATATGTGCTTTTATTTTTGTAGAATAGCCTCAAAGTAGGATTGTTGAGCTAGAAGTGTTATTTGATGTTAATAGGTCTTGACAAAGCACTTCTCAAGACAGCCTGAGCAGTTCACGCGTCTACAGAAACGTATAAGGCCGTTCTTTTCCCCACAACCCACCCAGGAACTGGACATAAACCACCCTTTTTGTGTAATTTGATGAGTGAGTAGTGGTATCTCATTGTTACTTTATTTTCCATTTCCCTCACAACTAGGGAGGTTGATGAAATATATTATTTTCCAATATTTATTGGCCATTTAGGTGTTGGTTAAGTCCTACGGCTGCGAACTAAAAGGTCGGCAGTTCGAATCCACCCGGCAATCCTTGGAAACGCTATGGGGCAGTTCTACTCTGTCCCATAGGTCACTATGAGTTGGAATCAACTCGAAGGCAACAGGTTTGGTTTGGGTTTCATCTGAGCAATGCCTATTCATCTCCTTTGCCCATTTTTCTCTAGGCTGTCTTTATTTTACATTACCATTAAAGTCACAGTGATGGTCCACTGAACAGCCTAAAGGACAGTGTGATCTACGTGTTTGTCTTTGCTGACCTTACGCTGTGTTCTTATCGCTCCTTACATGGGGCACAGTTGGCCAGCTGCTGCGTCTTTAACCATGTTTACTCTTTCTCTGAGGGTCCTGAAAACTGTTCAACTGTTTGGGTGAAAAGGGTTCATGCTCTCCTTGGCTTTGGATAATATTGCTATGCACCAACTGTCATTAGTAGATTATAAATCTCTTGAGAGAATAAGGATTATATGCTGTTTTTAGCATGTTATTTCTTATTCATCAGGGCATCGGTTTATAATAGAGCATTACAAAAAAATTTCTTTCTCCAAAGCCCTAGAAGAAGACATGGATATCTCCTTGATGCATTCCCAGCCTGGGCTGGTGGTCTTCAAGTGCTGTTAGTTGCAAATATGCTGTGTAGGGGACATTGCATGACCCAGTTCATTTATTCCAGGTCAGTGGCGACCAGATAGATGAATTATAGTTATGCAGAAGGTTTGACATTTGTGTAGACGTGGGTTATGCTTCAGGTCTGTAGCTTTGTGTGAAAGCATTAAGTTTCTCAGCAAAGTAGGTAAAGGCTTGAGGCTTATGTGAGCAACAGAAATATGTGTATATTTAGCTCTGTTTGTTCTGGCAAACTTCAAAGCCCAGACCTGGCTATCTCGGCTCTTAGCAATATGTGACCAGACTACCCATGCCTACATCCACATTTGACTTTGCATTTATCTATCAGATGCCTCATTCTGATCACTTACTCCAAGATGGGTCTTACACCCACTTCTTTACTGACAAGAGCTGATACACAAAGTGGCTGATACATCTTCCGTCTAAATGGCAGATTCCAAACAATATGGCCAGAACAAGTACATCAGAGCTGGAAATATATATGCTCTCTCATTCTCAGCGCTCTCTAGTAAAAGGTGGCACACACACACGCTGACAGCAGAGCTACTCTGAAGAAACTTGGAGCTCTGCGCGAGAAATAAAATGAGGCTCTGGGTTTTCTCAGAGGCGCTCAGGTATGCCTCTGAGTCACAGGATGGTCTGCACTCCTAGCTACCTGCAGCCTGTGGCACCTGAATGCAGGGCTCTCCTAATTTACTCATTAATCTTCCTTTTCTTGAAGCCATTCTTTCCCTTGAAGGGATCTTTTAATTACCATCCTCCGGACTAACCAACCAAGCTGCAAAACGCTTCAGCTAAGAAGGCCCTCCTTCCCGATTGTTGATTGCCGATTGCCGTGCAGCCTCAGCAGGTCTCCCTGCCTATGGAAGCAATTTCTATCAGCAATTTCCTGCCAAGCACCGGACTGAATGGAGTACGTTCTTTCAGAAGCCGTTTCATTATCCATAAGAACAGAAAACTTTAAACTGAACATTTCAGAACCTGAAAATTGACACAAGGCTCTTTTATTTAAAACTCAACAAAAGACACCATGGGCCCTTTTGGGTTAATAATATCCTTTCCTTGCGAGGCGGAAACTTTTTTTTTCCTTTAGTTTGGTGGGAAAAGCCTTAACATTATTTCTTGGCAGAAGCAACCATGAACTATCCCTGCCCTATCCACATTCTTGCTTGGGTGCCACTTTTAAGTAAAAGTATAATGCAATTATCGATAGCAATGGAGTAAAGGGACATTGTTCAATATCATTGAAGCCCTGGTGGCACAGCAGTTAAGAGCCCAGGCTGCTAACCAAAAGGTTGTCAGTTCACCAGCTGCTCCTTGGAAACCCTACGCAGCCGTTCTACTCGGTCCTATAGGGTCACTATGAGTCGGAATCGACTCAAGGCAACGGGTTTGGTTTTGTTTTTTTGGTTCAACATTATCAACCATAAGCTCACTAGCAGCCTACTCTAACCATGTGAACAACAACTGGGTTGCTGCTATATACAGATAAACAAAGAAAACATTTGTAAATGAACTTGGAATATGTGTTTTTCCATGCTTTAGTCAGTATACAATATTTATACAAAGCTGTATTGTCTACCAGTAGGATGTGGTCTGCCAGGTCCAGGTTATCACCAATTGCTTGTAAGTTTAAGCTTGGTAGAAACATTGTAATTATAGTTTGTAAAAACATGAGTCACTGCACCAAACTTAGTCATGGAGTGGTAGAGCTAGAACAGACTTGTAGATGAGATCCAACTTTATTCTGTCTCCACGTTAAGTTAATGAAACCATCTAAGGTTACATTTTCCAAAGCATATTTCATGAGACACAAGCCAAGCAATACACTCCGCCAAAAAAAAAAAAAAAAAAATTCTGGAAAATATGGGGAGTCATAATAAATTATAATATTAAAGGCTTTATTATGACCTTTAAAATGACTTAACTTGGTTTAACTTCATGTTTCCCATATGGATTTGACCAAAGAACTTTTTTTCATGTGATCCCTGTTGACATCTCATGGAACCACTGTTACACAGAATCAAACATCGAATGATGTTGATGAAGTGATTGCAATTGCCAGAAGACCTCCAGAGAAAATTTTAAACTGGCCTTCAGAGAGTTATGTCACTCTCTCAGAAATATTCAGCATTGTTCTTGTTTTCAACAGAAATCTTTGTTTTGGCAAATTCATCTACTTAGTAGGAGATATTGGGATCTTCTGGCTCCCATTATTGAGGGGGAAGGGTACTGCTTGTTACTCTGTTCCCCTGTTATTTCTAGAGAGAAAACTACTTGAGCTCTCCTTTCTGGAAGAAGCACTAGAGGAGGATAAAATCTTTCTCTCTCTCTGCCTTTGTCACTGTTTATCTTATTGGTGAGACTGGGGCAAAATCACTGCTCTTGCCTGGCCTGGTCTCTTAGTTCTGTGTCTTGAACAACATGTGGTGTAGACAATACAAAAGTCCACATGCTATATGGTGTCTCTAGATCCAACTCTCCCCTTCACTGGCCCTCAGTTAAGATTTTAGAGGGAGAGTAATGGTAGTAGGAAATTCCTGGGTGGTGTGAATGTTAATGTGTTTGGCTGCTAACGGAGAGGTTGGAGGTTCAAGAACACCCAGAGGCAGTTAGGAAGAAAAGCCTAGAGATCTACTTCCAAAAAATCAGCCATTGACAACCCTATGAAGCACAGTTCTACTCTGACACACATGGGGTCGCCATGAGTTGGAATCGACTTGATGGCAACTAGTTAGTGTTAGTAGAGTTGTGAGTGCAGGAAGGAAAGTAAGCAAAGTAATAGGAAACCTAACTTTGTTCTCATGCCCATGTTGCACACTGACATAAGAAACCATGACTGTTTAGGGTAGTAAAGCTGGTTCTATCCTTGAATCCTCACCTGGTTGACTGTGTCTGTTCCCAATTTGGTTCAGAAATCAGAAGTGAGGAAGAAAATAATTAACTGGCACCCTCAAACCCCAACACCTATTATCCTTACAATACCCCTTTCAAAAGTTAAAAATGATTATGCGGTCACCCTGCAGCAACTTCTTCTCCAACTCAAATAATTCCAAGTTCTTTTCCCTTTTGTTCCCCATAGGTCCATTTGCCAACACTAATTATTTTTTTGCTCTTCCCTGGTTCATTTCCAACTTTCCAAATCACTTAAAAAATATAGAGCCCCAAATGGGACAAAGTCTTAAGAGAGCCTGGCTTAGTCTGAGCTTCTAGAAGGTTTGCTGGCCACTGCAGCATTTTATGTTGAGTGGTGTATGCAAGTGCATCCCCATGTTGTATTAGCTTTCATAACAATAGACTGGCACCAGTGAACCTACTCTTTGGCTTATAATTTGCACTCCTGTACTGTCAGGATGCTTAACAACCATGATATTATGACAGTGGACCAGCTAAGCATCTCTCACTGAGTATGGATAGTGTTCATTTTCTATATCTAAGTGCTTCATATAATATGCTATTCCTATTGGGTCTTAGTTGGTTTAACTGCATCTCAAAAATATTAAATTTGTTTTGACTTTTCCCTGTGGTTTAGGCTAAGAAAAATTCCCATTCATTTTAAAACTCCAGAATAGTCAACTTTATAAACGGTCATTACAATCTTGGGTTTGTTATACAATTCCCACATATTGCATTTTTTGCTTATTCTTAACATTAAGAGCTTTGCATATATGTAAGGAACACTTCTCAGTTTGCAAATTGCTCTCACAATATACATTTATTCATCCTTTCAACAAATATTTATTGATGGTGTGTCAAGACTTGTGCTGGGCATTGATGAGACAAATGTGAATATGACATAAATGACCTCAAGAGGCTGTCTAGTGGGAGAGACGTGAACGATGACAGTATCACACGGCATTATATGATCTATGAAAAAGTAAGCTGTTTTCTACATGGCGTGGGAAGGGCATTTGCTGGGAAACAGCTGGTGAGTGAGGTTCACAGATGTCGTTGTTGTTGGGTGCCAAGAGTCAATTCCGACTTATAGAGACTCCATGTGACAGAGAAGAACTGCCCTATAGGGTCTTCTTGGATGTAATCTTTACAAAGCAGATCACCAAGTCTTTCTCTCGCAGAGTTGCTGGGTGGGTTCAAACTGTCAACTGAACACTTAACCATTGCGCCACCAGGGCTCCACAGTAGAGGCTGGAAAATAGGTTGCAGTGGGAGGAATGGATGGAGAGAAAACTGAAAACAAAGACCGTACACAGATCTTCTGAGTGTAAACTTTGTCTTTCTTTTTTTTTTTTAAAATACCCACATGAACTCTATAAAGTAGGTAGGGGGTATATTATCATCAGGTTTACAGATGACAAATCTGGGGCCCAGAAAGACACCTAGGAAGCAAATATTAGGACAAGTGTCCTAGACTTTTGAATTCTATACTAGTTCTCTTTCTACATGAAATGCCTGTTATATAAGTAAATGGAAGCCTGCAAAATGCTTAAGATATTAGTGCCCATTTTTTTCTAAAGTTTATTTTTTATTATAGAAATTAAAACATGTTTATTGTGGAACATTTTCAAAATAGAAATGAATGAAGAGTAAATAAAAATTATGAGGTAATAAAATTTTGAAATATTTCCTCTGCCATTTGTATATATACAAATATGCACACATATTTTATAAAATTGGGACTATTACGTATATATTACATTGTATCCTGCTCTTTTTCTTGAAAATATACTGTGAATATTTTTCTTATGCAAATTAATATGCTTTAATACTACGATTTTTAATGGCTGCAAAGTATTATTTTTAATGGTGGTTAAATGTTCCATTGTATAGATGTAATGGCATTAATTTGTCCATTTCACTATTGTTGGACATTTAAGCTGTTTCTAGTAGTTTGTTTTATGAATGGCACTGCTATGAACATTTGGTTCGCATTTCTGACTCTTTCTTTAGGATAAGGAATCGCTAGGTCAGAAAGTATAGGGCTTTTAAGGCATAGGAGACTTACTGGCAAATTGTCGCAATTTACGATCCTCCTAGCAGTGAGCAAAGTGCCAGTTTTACCACCACTGCCAACATGGAGCATAAGATAAACAGCTTCTTTTTGCCAGCAAATAGCTTTTATATTTGATTCTTTGCTAACTTTGGGGGACATGTGTCCCAGAGGTAACAGACCTAGGAGTATGTATGCAGGAGTGGGGGACAGTGGGGAGTGTACTTTCCAGTGACATTTGTACTAGATGACCAGGGCCATGATATTTCCAGCTATCCTGGGGCATTCTGGGAGACGTCCATCTGGCATGATCAGACAGGGACCAAGCAAAGTCTATGTCATTCATGCCTGGATTTTGACAAGTGTCCGGGCATAAGTCCTCTCTGTTCCTCTTCTCCATGTCATATAGCTTAGGTACAGGCAGAAGGAAGTTCTCCTTCAAGAGAAGGTTGTGTGTCAGAAGGTGGACAGTCAAAGAGTACCCTCCCAGCATTCTTTGGAAGTTTCCTCATCTGCTCATGTCCTTCCTGAGCTGATGCCCCTTCCCTTCAGGGGAAGTTTCCTGGGATTAGCAATCAGGCTTCTCCTCCCTCTCCCCACAGTCCTCTGCTCAGTTCCTACCTCCCTACCTGCACCCTATCCCAAAACAAACATGTTCCTCTCCCCAACGTTTTACACTACAACTTTTTAAAATATATTGTAAGGCATTTTTAAATCAGGAAACATTTAAAGCAGACAGAAACACACAAAGATTAATATAACAAATACACTCATAGCCACCACCCTGATACAACCAATGTTAATATTTTCTAAAATGTGCTTCAGATCTTGTTTCCTTTTTAAAAAGAATGTGAGGAATAAAATAAAAATCCCTTCGTACCACTCCTCACTAGATTCCCTTCCCTTTTTCCCTCACCAGAGATCACTGAAATCCTGAGGTGGTGCAGGTCATTTCCATTCATATTTTTATAGTTTCACTATATTCATATGGATCAATGAACAATATTTTGCATTATTTTGTTTTTAAATTTTACATGAAAGGAATTATTTTACATACTGTCTTAGTCATCTAGTGCTGCTGTAACAGAAATACCACAAGTGCATGGCTTTAACAAAGAGAAGTTCATTCTCTCACAGTCCAGTAGGCTACATGTCCAAATTTAGGGCATCAACTCCAGGAAAACACTTTCTCTGTTGTCTCTGGAGGAAGGTCCGTGTCATCAATCTTCCCTTGGTCTGGGAGCTTCTCTGCGTAGGAACCTCAGGCCCAGAGGACATGCTCTGCTCCTGGCACTGCTTTCTTGGTGGTATGAGGTTCCCATGTGTCTCTACTCACTTCTCTCTTTTATACCTCAAAAGAGACTGGCTTAAGACACTATCCAATCTTGTAAACCTCATCAGTATACTGCCACTAATCCATCTTATTAGATCATAGTGATTGAATTTACAGCACATAAGGAAATCACATCAGATTACAAAATGGTACACAATTATACAATACTGGGAATCATGACCCAGGAAGTTGACAGATATTTTGGGGGGACACAATTCAATCCATGACACATACATACTTCTGCAACTTGCTTTTATCAGTCTTTATTATGTTTTTGAGATTTATCTACATTGTCATGTGTAAATCCAGCTCATTCCCCATAGATGCTATGTAGAACTCCATTATATGAATGTACCACAATTTGTCCTTTCTCTTATGGATAGACCGTTAGGTGTTTCCAATATTTGCTATTACAAACAACACTATGGTGAACACCACTGAGTATATTTGTCTCATTTTACATCTGAGCAAGCAAGAAACTGCTGGTTATAGGGTATATACATCTTTAATAGATATCATGAATTAATCTCCAAAACAGTGTACTGATTTACACTTCCACAATAGTGTATGAAAATTCCCATTTTTCCTATGACTTCCCCAACACTTATATCACACAACTTGATGACCCATTAAAACCCAGAGCCCAGATCATAAGGACTAAAATACTGAATTTCCTCAAGGGCAAAAAGGGATTAACCTTCCAACAACACTCCGGGGGGTGGGCAGCTAATTTATTTTTCCTAATGCAGAAAAAGACAAAAGATCATGTATATATTCATACACACACACACACACACACACACACACGTACATATATATGAAAATGACATATACATATGTGTGTGTGTATATATATATGGAAATGTCATATATATGTGTAGGTGTGTGTGTATATCTATGCCAGTTCCATATTAAAATGAACTAAACTATCATATCCTTTCACAAATGCTTTAATTTTCTATAAATCAGGTAACAGTCAAAGGAAACAACTAATTTCTTTTCCTTTTTCTGAGTCAGTTTTTTTCTCATTCATAAAGTAGATACAAAGTTGAAGACAATGAGTTGAATGCTAATAAAGAGAAAAGAGTATGTATTTAGAAGAAAACAGTTGTTTACTTACTGATATGTAGAGTCATCAAAATGGATTGATATTAGGAAGCCCCCTTCCTCCAGTCCTGACCAGTGGCCTACGTCAAGGAAACAACCAAGGTATCAAACATAACAAATATGAAAATTAGGACATAAATAACAGCTTAGCTGATTACGGTCCCAGGTTTATCAGAAATGCAGATCTGGATCAGTCTCCAAAAATGAAACAAAAATTTCTGAATGAAAATGTTAATGTTTAATAATACAAAAAGTTTAAATAAAATATGGTCAATATTTGGGGGAAATATTATATAGGCTATAAAATTTTGTTTTTGAAGACTACTTAATAAATATGAGGAAATGCTAATGACACAGTGCTGAAATTTTTAAAAAGGAAAAATGATAAACTGTATATATATAGTGATCCACATAACATGTACAGAATATCCACAGATGCAGATAGATAGATGATGGATGGATAAAGATAGTCATGTTGTTTGTGTTTACGTTTATGTCTTAGGAAAAAAGACCAGGAGAATAACCTGATGTTTAAAATGTTTATCTGAGAAATATGGTTACAAGTAAATTTTGTTTTCTCCTCAATTCCAAGGCTGTAATCTTTACTGAAGCAGAATGCCACATCTTTCTCTTGCGGAGCGGCTAGTGGGTTTGAACTGCCAACCTTTCAATTAGCAGCTGAGCGCTTAACCACTGTGCCACCAGGGCTCCTAAGTTTTTGAAGACTACTTAATATACATGGGGAAATGCCAATGACACAATGTTGAAATTTTTTAAAAGAGGAAAAATGATAAACTGTATACATAGTGTGATCCAGATATACATACATACATATCCACAGATGCAGACAGACAGATGATAGTCATTTTGTATTTATATATGTGTGTTTTATGTTTTTGGAGCCCTGGTGGCTCAGTGGTTAAGAGTTTGGCTGCTAACCAACAGGTCAGCAGTTGGAACCCACCAGCCAGCCGCTCCTTGGAAACCCTATGGGGCAGTTCTACTCCGTCCTATAGGATTGCTATGAGTTGGAATCAACTAGACGGCAGCTGGTAATGGTAATGGTTTATGTTCATGTCTTAGAAAGAAAGACAAGGAAAATAAACTAAAATGTTAAAAATGTTTATCTGAGAAATATGATTACAAATAAATTTTCTTTCCTTAATTCCCCCCCAAAAAATTTTATAGAGTTGTTCACATATTAACTTTAAATAACATTTGTGTGTGTGCTGTGTGTGTGTGTAAGAAAGAAGTGAAGTTAGAGATATGCTGAATATTTTACAGCAATTTAATAGCAATGACACTTTTGCATTCCTTTGTTAACCTGAGAAGAAACCAGTTTCCCTGAGAACTGTAATCCACGGTCTGCAGTCAGGAAAGCCAGAGAAGTTTCAATAAGTTTAACTGAGTGGATGCAAAGTGGACCTTTGTGCTAGGTTTGTATGGATGAAGATCTATTTGCAAAACAGCTGATTTTGTGATTTCAACGGTCTTTTCACTAAATAAGGTTACCAATGGGATCAACTGAGCATAACTGAATCATTAAGATGACAAAAAACGGAGATTTAACTAAAAGTAATTGATCCAATAGTCACGGGTAGACACAGAATCAGTTTCAGGGTCAAGATAATGAGAACATCAAGGCAAATACTTGTTTTGTAAAACTTATTCAAATGTGCTTTGGAACTAGAATGGATAATTCTGGTTTTTTGACCCAGCAATTACTCTAATTATTTTAAACTGAATATTTATATATAATCCTTGATGGTAGGTAAAATGTTTTTACATTCACTGTTCTGACAGACTTTGTGTTTCAATTTCATTTCTTCACTTTTGAGTGGTTGCAAAGAGCCAGTCACTTCAGGGAATGCAGCATCCCTCCCTCTTTCCCTCTCTCACTACCCAAACACCAGAACTTTCAGCTGGGTCAGGAAGGCCATGCTGTCAAAAAATTGCCTGTGAACAGGGGAGAAGCTATTGTCCCACATTCTTTCACTTTATTGCTACTGAAATAATTTTTGCTCACAAAATTTTTATTTCTGATAACTTTAAGTGAAAGACTAGGGCAGTTAGAACAGAGTAGAAAGAATTATTCATAAAAGGAAAATTAGGTTGAAAATCATAATAAAGGAGATGTCACCTTGGGTGAAAATGAAATGCTGCCCACAAATTAACATGCATAAACTCACTGTCATCCATTAACATACTAATGGGCATTACCCCATTGCTGTCGAGTTGATTCCAACTCATAGTGATCCTATAGGACAGAGAAGAACTGCCCTACAGGGTTTCCAAGGAGCGGCCGGTCGAGTCAAACTGCTGACCTTTGGTTAGCAGCCAAGCTCTTACCCACTGTACCACCAGGGCTCCAACAAGCATTAATGAGTATTAGTAAAATCATAGAGTCTTAGTGGTAAATTAGATGTTATTTAATTCATTTCCTTCTTCATTTTTCAGACCTGCTCAGATTGTGGCCTGTGTTTGGTTTTATGACTAAAACCAAAGGCTTCCAAATTTTGAGCTACTGTTCTTTCCAAAAACACCTCTTCCAAAGAGGTGTGTGGTCATTCTTTTTGCTCAGCCTGAATACTGTCTGTTATGGACTAAACTGTGTCCCCAGAAAAGATATGCTGAAGTCCTGTCCCAGCCCCTGTACTGGAGACTATGACTTTGTTTGGAAATAGAGTCTTTAAGGATGTTATCAGCTAACATGAAGTCATATTAGACAGGGTGGGTCCTAATCCAATCTAAGTGCTGTCCTTCTAAAAGAGGAGAGCAGACACAGAGGGGAAGACCACTATGTGAGATGGAGTTATGTAGCTGCAAGCCAAGGAATGCCTGGGCCACCAGACGCTGAGAAAGACAAGAAAGGATCTTCCACTAGAACCAGGAGAGAACATGGACGTGCTGACCCTGAATCTGCACCTCTAAGGAGCCCTGGTAGTGCAGTGGTTAAGAACTTGGCTGCTAAATGAAAGGTTGGCAGTTCAAACCCATTAGCCGCTCCACGGAAGAAAGATGTGGCAATCTGCTTCTGCAAAGATTTACAGCCTTGGAAACCCTATGGGGTAGTTCTACTCTGTCCTAAAGGGTCATTATGAGTCAGAATCGACAGCAATGGGTTTTGGGGGTTTAGTTTCCAGAACTGTGAGACAATAAATTTCTGTTCCCTATAAGGCATCCAATGGGTGTTGTTTGGTTACAGCAGCTCTGAGAAATGAATACACAGTCTAAATCCTGGGTAGTCACCAGCAAGTAGATGACACTTCACACAAACCAACAAGACTTAGTGGAAGAGATCCCTCTATAAAGCTCTTCTGACTGGAGGACCTTCTGGTTATCCAGCCACTGCAACTGACCAAGACAGTTCAGCCTGGACAGCAGGTGAATCTGATGATGTTAAAAAAGAGACCACTTAAAAGCCAATTGCTTTCAGAAAGGCATATTTAATTCTGGAATCCACTATAATATTGGTGATCATTGTATGTCATTATACAAGGCCAACTTTTATGTGAAAGGTCTATTTTGTTGATTAAATGAAATTCTTTTAGTGCCATTGGGTCACACATAACATATGTCCGGTCAATTATTTTTGGAGAGGTTGAAGATTTCTCTTTTCATGGTAATAGTTTTTTTTGGCAATGATTAGGGCTTTGAAGAACCATTTTTCTTGATAATGACCTAGATCTTCTTTATAGGAGTTCCTCCCCTGCCCCAAGATGGATAGAGCTGGGTCACAGGAAAGGGTGATCAAACATACGCTTTATTGCAATTTTTCTAGAAAGATCGATGGTTTTATATTCCAAAATGATAGCATGAAACAATAGTTTTTAGTAACTAGGAATGACTAAAAACAAATGTGGGTTTCATTTGACAGATGTCAAATGAAAATATTGATAATAAAGAAGTAGCCATCCTTTTCCAGGAAATTTCATCTCTTTTTATCTTACAAGATCAATAAGATAAATTGAAGCTATATGGTGGTCAATAATATAGCCAGGTAGAGAACTCAATATTAAGTATTTGGGGGTTTAGTTTCAGGCCTAATTCTGGCACACTAATTTTCTGTAGAACAATCATTTAACTTTTAATTGCTTCACAAGTAAATTGTTAGTATTGTATTTAATTTCCTTCTGTTTTTATGGGGAAAAAAACAAGTTTACTAAAAGAAATACTGGTATTAATAATAGGGGGTTCTTTGCTCCCAGTTTTGCGCTCAGATTAAAATAAATAATTCATGGGATCTGTTGCCCTTCTCTTTAGTCCATATATGCAATCTGCACTTAAGGGTATTTTCTCCTGAAAGGGCTGAAGGAGTTATAACTGAATGGCTTAACTAGCAACCCCTTGTTGGTATGCAGTACTAAAATGGACAATATGGTTAAATACCTCAGTCAGTTCTGTCTGAACGTCACTGCCCATTCTGTCCATGTCCATTATGTACCCCTCCCCCCTGCTTCCCATTCTTCAAGCAAGAGACTTGAGGTCCTGCCAGTCTTCAGGCCTGGTAGCTATGGACTGTGGCACTAGAGGGTAAGATATAAAGGTTAGAGAGTGCTGACTACATTTACTGCCTAAGCTAGAAGTGGTAAAACTGTGGTGATAGGCTACTTTGTGTGTAGATGCCCAATCCAAGAGTTGCCCAGCCCACTGAAGAAGGGCACAGGGCTTTGTTTTAGACCGTCATCACACCCTGGTGGGAAGAAGAGGCAACCCATGGAATCAAATTTAGAGGGTACTCCGCCAGTTCCTGCTGGGACTGTTCTAAAAAGAATGTGAATATATCATCTCTGCACTAATATCAACAATATATAGTCACAAATTTGGAGGTGGAAGCCCTACAATAAGTATGACTAATCATGGAGAAAGCCAATCAAGGATGTCCAACAATTCCTGGGATTTTCTAAATACAACCAATGGTTCATGCCACACCTTTCCACTCTGAGAACCCCAATAAAGACCTCCTCAGGAACAGAAATAGGTAGTCTGGTCCCTGGATGAGCCTGCAGCATTCCAGAAGTAGAAAACTCTGATCTTTATCCTAACACCACCTAGCCTTCTATCACAACCACAACTGATGCCACAAGAGCATCCAGGCAAAAAAAAAAAAAAAAGCTCCCTAGAAACTTGGTCCCAGTTAAAATCAACACTGCTTATGGAATGGGAATTTCTGGCAATTGATGTCAAGTTTGAGTCAAGGACTCCAGGCAAGTGATGACAAGGCATCTGAACACTGCAGCCTAGAAAAGCTGAGGCAAACCAGAGGAGATAGTTGAAGTGGGCTGTGTTCTTTAAATGCTTCAACCTGCATGCTGCTGCAACCCTGGGCAGTCAGCACCAAGCAGATACCAGGTCACACAAACCAGCAGGGTTTGGTGGAACAGATGCCTCTCTGAAAGCTCCTCTGACCTGGGAACCTTCTGCCCACCCAGACCACACTACAACTGTGGTCATTACACTGCAACTGTGTAATTACGCTGCCAATGTGTAAGTCAATTTGAACAGCATGTAAATGCCTGATCATGTCAGTTCCTAGCCACGGTACTATTCAGAGTCTTTCCCAGGCTTTAGAGGGTCCCTATTATCTTAGAAGAGTGGCATCATATTCCAGCAGAACCATTAACAATAGCTCCTTATTCTAGGCATGTCCTGGATCCCTGCCCAACCCCTGTTCTATTGCTCTGCTCTTTGTCTCTCTGGCTCCATTTTCTAGCTTTGACCCTTATAATTTGGCAACTTTCCTCTCGGTATTTTGGGCCTTAAGTTCCTGTTCATTACAGAATATTAAGGGGGGAAAACTAAAATGCAAAAATAAGAAAAAAAATCCAACCTTTCATTATCACTGTAAGCATTAGAGTGGTATATCCCCGTAAATGTTTCCCAGGTCTATTACATACATACATACACACACACTCTCTCTCTCTCATACATGATAATTCTGCGTATGTGTGCATATAATCTCATATATATATACTATATACATATATGTGTGCGTGTGTGTATATATATACATACAGGTATATATACATACATACATGAAATTACACACAAAAAGTATATCATAGTGCCTGACACACACTAAACACTGAAAAACATGAGCTACTGTTATTATTTCTGATTTGTAACTTGTTTCTATTACTCTGCATCATATAACAAATACTCTCCATGCTGATAAATATTTTTCCATACCATGATTTTTAATGGATACATAGGATGCACCAAAACGTAGTCCTCTGTTGTTGGACACAGGTGGTTTATACTATTTTACTATTATAAACACAGCTAAAATAAACATTCTTCTCATTAAATTGTTATTTTCTAGGATAAATTCCTAACAACAGAGTTGCTGGATCAAAGAGTTTGCAGAGTTAAGACCTCTGATATAAAGCAAACAACTCCCCTTTAGACAGACAGTACCAGTTTACACTTTCCCATCAGCAGTGTATCCAGAATGTCAATTCATTTATTCATTCTTTTACTCAACAAATGAATTTCAGGAACTATGCTAAACGCTGCAGATATTCTGGGGAGCAAAATATACAAGACCCTTGCTCTCCTAGGGTTAATAGTTTAAAAAAGGGGTGTAGAATAGATATTAAACAAATACCACAATAATCAATTGCAACTGTGTGGAAACTACCATTACTGTAAAAAAAAGAAAAGGTGCTATTAGATATGTATTAGCTATGTATTATTATATAACAAATTATCCCCAAACATAGTGATTTAAAACAACAATTATTATCTTACAGATTCCATGGGTCAGGAGTCTGGGTACAGAGCAACTAAGTCTTCTGGAGAGAATATGTATATTTAGAGGATGAATTGGCAGGAGTTAGTGAAAGATTCAATGTGTACAAAGCAGAAAAAGAAATCAGAAATGATTCCCAGGTTTCTGGCTCCAGCAATTAGCACTAAGCTTTATAGGTTTTATTATTATTGTTGTTGTTGCTATCTGCTTATTTAAAATGTAAAATGATTTTCTTATTTGATCTTTAATTTGCATTTCCTGTCATATGTTTCTTGGTCAAGATGGTGTTCTGGTTTATTTTATGCTTACTTGCAATGAAGTTATAATACCATTTTTCCAAATGGCAGACTTCATATTAGAAACTTGGTCTTCAAAATTCTTATTAGTAATTTAACCATCAGAAATTTTTAATCTATATTAATATATGAACCAACTCAATTGCAACAACAAATAACAATAAATGAAAAAGGTGCATAACCATGTGTCTACAAATACATATGTAATAATATATTTATGTTTGCAGATGTACGTATGTTTACAAATAGTTAGATTACCCTAGTAGGTTATAAGAAACTGGTAATAGTGGTTTTTATCTTGAGAACTAGGTAGCTGGGGACACCGAGAGACTTACTTTCCCCACATCTCTTTCCTATCTTTAGAATTTAGTACCATATGCAAACATTATCGGTTTCAAAACTTACATTCTACTAATAATCTTCTAATATGCCTACTGAGGTATAGATGATGGTTTTGTTGAAATAAACGTGACAAACATTAGTACTCATTCTATTGTGAACTAATGGCAAGTTTACCAAGTGAAAAAGATACATCTAAAGGCCTCCAGAAGAATTCATTTTAGAACCTGCTGGTTTAACATGGATTGTACCATTGTTAAGAAGTGAATACAAAAAGACATTGTTGGTGATGGTAGCTGGTAATCTGAGATCATAAGTAACAATAGTATTTTGCTCTGTGTATCAGTGTGCTCTGTGTATTGTGTACATCCATGTGTCAATTATTTAGCATTCACTATTGAGAGTGTGCATTATCTTGACTCTGATTCACATCCATAGCTCCTCTGCCACCTGCCTCTTAATCATTCATCTGCTCATTAGCAGCTCCAGTGGGCATAGGCATAAGGTGAAGACAAAACTCAAATAAATTTGTTATTGTTAACTGCACATATAAGCCTTCATGAGGAAAAGGCTGAGTTTAGTGATTAAAATGGAAGTGCTTCAATAGTTTTATTTTCTTCCCTTTCATTACTAATTCTTTCACTCTCCTCTTAACCACTGGCATTTCTCCTCTGTGCCCGCTACCAAATATATATATATATTATCTGCATAAAGGGCTACTTGGAAGCTTACTAACCACTCACTCAACTTTCCAACGTTTATCCCCAAATCTGGGCAATATAAAATGAGGAGGAAAAAAAAATACAGTAGGAGCTGAAATGAGATGTTTCAGGGTAGTAACCGAATAACAAAATTTAATAATATGTAAAACGGAGAAAGTAAAGTGGTGTCAACATAACCCAAGAGTGCATATAGAAAGGCCAGATGTAAGATGGCTGCTTAGGAAGAAAACAATCACAAAGAAAAACTAAAAAATGACTCTTCAGAGTTTTTGCTAAGAGAACTGAAAAATAATCCAAAACTAGGATGGAGGAGAATGGATAACTGAAATGGCATTATAATGGACACTTACGGTGTAGTAGGTCCCACTATGCATTCACGGTATTCTGTTAACTGTTTCCAATCCAGCTATGCTGCAATCCGCTCCTCCTCGGTCCCAGTTCTCTTGGTCCTGGTGGAGAAAATGCCATCCCCGCCCCAGAAGGCACGTGATCCATCTCTGGCCAATCAGAGCATCACGTTCTCCTGGCACCAGAAATTTATTCCCAGTGAGCCCATGGTCCAAGTCAGGCCAATCAGAGCCAGTGATACTGGTTTTGTGGATTTTATGTCGCGCAGTGGAGGAGTTAGATTTGTCCTTGTTTCCTCGCAAAGAATTTGGGCAATTGAGAGTCAGGAGCGGCCCGCTGGGTGGCGCGTAGAATTATCGCCATCTTGCCTCTGAGAATGAAGCTGAAAACGAAGCTAACACCCTGAGGGTGGAGAGCCGGGTCCAGCCAAGAGGACTGAGGATTCAGTACCCTCAGGACGTTGCTTGAACTCTTGCCTAAACCAGCCCCTCTGGACCCCAGCCCTACTCCCGCACTTCTCCATTATACAAGCTAATCAATTCCGTTGTTCTGTTTTGTTTTTTCCTTAAACCAGTTTGGACTGAGTTTTAATTACCGGAAAAGATCCCAAATTAATAATGGATTTTATTCACATATGACACTGAGAAAATGAAAGGAAGTCCTCACATTTGTTTGACTAACAAGTAGATAAAGGAAAGGCCTTATCATTATGGAGATACCTTGTCATCCATTCCCTATGAGACCCAAACAAGCTCTAGTGGGACCTTGTGAAGCAAGCTCTTAAACATTGGATCATAAATGCTGGTGGCTTCACTTTCAGAAATTTTGAAAGTGGTGGACCCCAGTTATTTCTGTGGGATGCCTGAGAAGATATCTGACACTGAATTTTCTAAAATTGTGTAATGAGAAAATATTAACCTATAAAGGAATGTGGATTTGAGACTATACAAAAGGAATAAAATTGGGCAAAGAGATGGGCAAGTGAATTACAGAGTAGGATGTGAGAAATGCAAAATCACTTCTATTCCTAATATAACTGAAATTTCTCTGAACCTGGTAGTGTAACTGATGACTGGAAAATGTGGTAAATTTTACTGTGACATTGAGACTTGCTGAACTGAAACAGTTTGCTTCCATCATACTTTGAAATCATCATCCTAGACTTGAACCTTTGGGAAAAGTTGAACAAGATCAAGAATTCCGAGTCACTAGTGTGATAGCTCAATGCCAGGAAGCAATGACCTCTCCAGAAAAATTCAACAGTGACATCAGTTTGCGGTGGGTCACTAGGTATTGTGCAGGGTGGCAAGTTTTCGTGCATTATCCTGTAAGATGCTTCTTGCATGAAATACAAGACCAGAGCTCTATTTCTAACAATGTTATAAACAAACCTATGCAATTAAGGCCTACTGCATGACTGCAAGCAGAGATAAGCTAATAAGATTATGAACAAACTAAGTAGATCCTGAAACCATAAGATGACATCATGAAATTTCAGAAGATACAGCTGGCTTCCAGTGATATTTTTGCAGTAGAAAATATGTAGCATCTGGTCTTTTGCTTATCATTCTTTGCTGAAGCAGTCATTCTCTTAAGTTTCTTTTTTATCATGTAGATGTGTTAAGTTTAAAAATAGGTGTTAAGTTGGAAAAATTCCTCCAATTTCAAGTAAAAAATAAGCAAAAATTTATATTTCATAAACAAATTCTTTATAAAGATGGTCAGTGCCCTGAGCCTTTTCACATGCATTAACCAATTTTGTACTCTCGGAGCACCATCACCTAGAGAATGATTATCTCTTGTGCAAGTGTGGAGCAGTCCATCATTCACCCATGTATGCTTTCAGTATAGGGAGATAGGATGATACACTAGTTGAGAGTTCTGACGCTAGATGTAGGTCAAAGCCCAATTTCACGATTTAGTAGCTGTGACATTTTGAACAAGTTATCTAATCTCTCAAATTCCAGTTTACTCATCTATAAAATAATAGTAACTACCATTAAATGACATTATATATGTAAAGCATTTTGCTCCATGTCTGACATATATAAGCCCCAAATAAATATACTTGTTATTAGTCATTCATTTCACAAATATTTATTGAGGTCTAAATATGTGCCAGGCACTGTGCTAATCCCTGAGAATCCTTAGCCAACAGGAAAAAAAAAAATCATCTCAACAATTACCTGGGTTTTAGAGATCATCTCTGATATTTTAATTGTCTGATACCAATCTGCTAGAGTCCTTGACCCTCAACTAAGAAGATCTGTGGCAAACTATGTTCCTGTCATCCAGTGTTAGCATTAAGAAAGGGTTTACCTGGAGAAACAATGTAAAATGGGAGTTTAATAACATCTCTAGGACAAGAAAACCAGTTTAAAAAACTAGTTGCTGTTGAGTCCATTCAGATTCATGATGACCCCGTGTGTGACCTCATGTGTGTCAGAGAAGAACTACTGCATAGGGTTTTCAATGGCTGATTTTTCTGAAGTACATCGCCAGGACTTTCTTGAGAGGCAGCTCTGGGTGAACTTGAATCGCCAACCTTTCAGTTAGTAGGAGAGCATGCTAACCATTTGCACCAGCTTTATGACAAGAAGGGTGTTCTTATAATGCATAAGTACAAGCTGTTATCAAAGAGTTAATCCTAGTTGGTAGCAATGATGTGGGAGGAGACAAGGGAATGGACTCCAGCACCTGAGTCCACCCCTGCTGGAGGGACCCAAGGTCAATCTCTTTGACTCCTCCTCTGGCTCCACTTGTATTACATCTTCTCTGCTGCCCGAGTTGCGGCCACCATCGTAGCTGTTGTTGGTGACTTTTCCTCTGCTGTAGCCCTACCACTCATGTCGTGAGTCATCTCACCTCCACCTCAAACGCTGCCTCCATTGACACTGTCTCTTAGCTGTCCCAGACCTGACAGAGTCCCTGCCTTCCAAGAGCTTGCAGTCTAATGGGGACAGGGCATTTTGAAAATCAGCCATATTCAAGCCTGGATGAAGTGAGTACTGATAAAGAAGTATAAGAAACATAGAAGAAGTAAAGTTTTTTGTAGAGGTTGGTATTTGAAGTGACTCCAAGTGTCTAAAAAGGGTTTTGATAGACAAAGAATAAGAAGACCGTTTTAGGCTATGCTAATGACATAAATGACTACAAAGTTATCAGTTTGCTGTTCTTTTAATAGTATAAAACCCCAAAACCAATGAAGTCTTTCAACACGATGATCTAGCCACTTATATTTTCTAGAAGGACAGATTCATGCCAGTTTTTCCAAGTATCCAAGTGTGAATGAAGGTCTAGGAAAGCTTTGGGTTGTGCAGGATTCAAGAAGAAACTGAAAGGATAGATGAACATCTGTTTTGGTGCTTGCTTATTTTGCTGCAAATGGCACAGATTAACATAAATCTCATTATAATACATAATGTGTGTGGTGGTAAAGGGGTTGCTGTGTGTATATGTATATTCACAGGAACGCACACACATGCATAAAATTTAATGCAGTAATTTACAAACAGGAACAAATTTTAATTCTAAAATAGTTTAATTTTTATAAAATAATAGTATGCCATGATAATATGAGTTATTTCTATTTTTTCTACTTTTATTAGCTACTAGACTAATCTTGTTTCACATGCTAGAAGTTTTGTGTTTTCATTTGAACTGCCAGAGGCTAGTTCAAAAAGCACATGCACAGGATTTAAACGTTAATTACCAGCTCTTTTTTGATGACTTGATTAATAGCACTAATCCCGATTACTCACCTGAGCCTTATAGTCCTGGTGTCTTTGGTTCATAAGATACATAGAAACAGGACATGACTAAATGAGACTGTTCGGTCTCATGGTATTTAGATATGTCAGTGAGAAACCTTTAATGCCATCACAATAACATTTCGTATCTTTCTTCACCAGGGTAGAACACAACGGAGCATGAGAAATGCATATGCCTAGGTTTTAACAAAGAGCTCATTACCGTATTAAACTTAGCTGTGCTCAGTTAACTCTGCAGGATCAAAATACAAGCAAATGATCCAGTGAGTGCACTTTATTGCCAAATGTCCAAATTAAAGAGATTATTTTAGCAAATGTTTCATTAGTGTTTGACTTAACAGATGAACCACTATCTTTTCTGTGAACATGTTTTAATCAAAATGGAGAAGCCAACAGATGCTGTTTGATAGTTTTCAAACCAATACTAAAAATTTCTCCCACCATCAAATTTCAAATTTCTTTAAAGGTAGTATTTCTTTAAAGGTGGATGGTTATGCCCAAATTATATAACCCAATTCACTTCAGAGCTTTCCTGCTGTTTTATGTCAATTCTCTTTCACACATCAGTCAAACAGGATTAAATTATACATGCTTTAAACATACAGTGTGTTGGAGTAAGGAGAGTCAGCCTGACTTCCTGAAAAGTGTAATTAAGTGCAACAGCTCCTTTCTGGGAGAAAAAAAAGAAGCAGCAGTTGTAAATTTGTTTCTTTGAGTCATTGTTGAGGTACTCCCCAAAAAATGGATTGGATAAAGCATTGATCACAGATAGGGCTATCCTCAAATTAGAATGACTTGTCACATTATGCAATTGAAGAAACTTGAAAAATTCTGGCTGGCAAAAAACAGCTCTTCCATTGGCCTATGGAGTATCTAAAATTTCCACTTTTCAATTTACCCCTCATGAAAGTTCTAAGGACATTTCTAAGGAATCCAACACAATAGGTAGCCAAGTTATTAGTGGGGATTGGTGTGTCTGACCCATTGGTATACCTGTGTCCTTGGAAGAGAATAGGTTTCTATGAGGGTGAATGAAATCAAGGGTTTTCATATTTGTTCAAGTGAAACATCTATGGCAAAGCTTTTTTGATAATACCCTGAGATGTTGCTATATTAAATTTAAAATTACTAGAGATTTTGTAAAATTCAAAACCATATGAAATAAGATTTTAGTATGGTCAATTGGAGAAAGAACTAGAATTAAAGAAAAAACATGAGAAAAATTTGATTCAGAAAATTATCTGATAGATGATTTTCCTGAAAATTGGGAAAAGGTAACCATTATTTGATTTTCAAAGGCAGAAAATCTTGAAACATTGGTATTTTTCTAGAACATAATTTGTGAACTGTTGGATTTAATTTTCCAGTGATTGTGGATAAGTGATTGGTAGGTTAAAAAAACCCAAACCAAACCCATTGCTGTTGAGTCCATTCCGACTCATAGCAACCCTATTGGACAGAGTAGAACTGCCCTATAGGGTTGATAGGTAGGTAGGAGGTTGAGAATCACCGTCTAAGTCTATGAATATCCAGTAAGCATCATGAGAAGTAGCATAAACTGGTAGAAAGAGGATTGGATTTTGAATAAAATCCTTCTGTTCTACTAAATGTAGTACGAGCTGTACTCCTTATTAGCTTTGTGCAGTTGAGGAGAGCTACTTAATTTGAGCGATGTTATGGATTGAATTGTGTCCACCTAAAATATGTGTTAAATTCCTAGCCCCTGTACCTCTGGATCCTATTCTGTTTGAAAATAGGGTTTTTTTTTTTTTATGTTAATAAGGTCATACCAGTGTGAGGTGGATCCTAAACCTAATTATTTCTGAGTTATAAAAAGATCACAAAAGACACAAAGAAACACACAGGGAAAGACAGATGCCGTGTGAAATTGTCTAGAAGACAAGGAATGCCAAGGAACGAAGGAATACCCAATGCTACTAACAAAAAGGGAATCGACACAGCCAAGACCCTAATTTGGACTTCTAGCTTCCAGAACTATGAGGGAATAGATTTCTGTTTTATAAAGCCACCCACTTGGGGTAACTGTATTACAGCAGCACCTGGTAACTAAGGCAAGGGACAACCGGTACTTCATTTGTAAAATGAGGAACAATGCCTACCTGGCATACCTTACATTGTTATGTTGAGACTGAAGAGACACAATGTATGCAATAACATTTTGGAAGTTATCAAGTAATTTCACATATCTTTAATTCTATGTAGGAGCCCCGGTGGTGCAGTGGTTAAAGTGCTCAGCTGCTAACCAAAAGATTGTTTGAACCAACCAGCCACTCTGTGGGAGAAAAAAGTGGCAATCTGCTTCTGTAAAGATTTACAGCCTTGGAAACCCTATGGGGTAGTTCTATTCTGTCCTATAGGGTGGCTGAGTCAGAATCGACTGGATGGCAATGGGTTTTAATTCTACGTCATATGCCATTGATTACCATTTGATATTGTAACATCTGTGAATTTGGGATGTGTCTTACAGCCACTGTCTGTGGGTATCTGCCAATGCATCTACATCAAGACACTCACAGGAGAGGTCAACAGCTTAGAAAAAAATCCCAGTGATAGTAATGGAGCACTCTGCTCCACTATTGCATCACCAACGCTTCTTGACAGCACAAAAGACAAAATTGTTGTTTAAAAATGTAGACATCAATGACTGAGTCAAAAGTGATTACTCATAGGAGACAGACTCAATGTGACAACGTTTTAGCACTACCTTAAAGAATTCATTTCACTTATATTGTTCTTTCATGTATATAAGAGTGCTATAAGATTAAAAATCTACGTGTTAAATAAGTTTAAAAGGAATCTTCCAATAAGTATAAAATTAAAATTCTATATGTTAAGAAAGGATTGTATCATAATTTAATTGGTTGCAATTTCCTTTCTTAGTAGTACATGAAACAACTGATAGTGTATTAGAGTCAAAGAAACTTAGTACATAAATATGCAATGTTATTCTGAAGCCACCGAGTATCTAAGGCAGTTTGCACTGAAGTGAGTTAGAGCAAGAGTGTGTATGGGTACCAAAGGTAAGGTTGGCACATTTCACAACTTTGTTTAAGGCTAGCCTCGATACCAATGAAGAGATTATGGAGATGACAACCACCACTACTACAAAAGAAACCAGAGAAGTTCTAATGTGCATGCAAAGCATCGGGCCATCAGAAAAACAGATTTTACCCCAGGGGAGGAACCTGAATCTGCTTCCAATTGATGAAATTACATTCTAGCCCTATTTATTGACACATGGTGAATCAATGAAGCTTCCTAGAATGACAATACAACCTGGAAAATATGCAATTGATAAAATTACATTCTAGCCCTATGTATTGACACATGGTGAATCAGTGAAGCTTCCTAGAATGATAATAACACCTGGAAAATATGATTTGATATAAAGACAGACGTGATCCTATATGATCCTATGCACAACATGATCGGACAGTTGTGATCCATTGGATTTTCATTGACTGAAGTTTTGGAAGCAAATTGGCCTTTCTTCCTTGTCTGTCTTAGCGTAGAAACTCCACTGAAACCTCTACAGCATCATAGCAACATGCAGGCCTCCACTGACAGATAAGTGGTGGCTGTGCTTGGGTTCCAGGAATTGAACCCAGATCTTCCACATGGAAGCTGAAAATTTTACCACTGAACCACCACTTCCCCTAGAGTGCTACTGTTGTTGTTGCGTGCCGTGGTGTCCATTCCAATTCATAGCAACCCTATAGGAGAGAATAGAACTGTCCTGTAGGATTTCCTAGGCTGTGATCCTTTAAGGGTGTAGATGGCCAGGTCTTTTCTCCCAGAGTCACTGGTGAGTTTGAACCACCAACCTTTGGGTTAGCAGCCCAAGCACTGAACCGTTGCACCACCAGGGCTCCTGGAATGCTTTTAGTGGCTCTAAAATAGAAATCTAGGCCAACACAAAACCCAAAATCAAACAAAAGAATTCATGCCATTTGTTAATTTAATTATATATGTTGTCAAGGTTTTCCTCAAATTTAATTACATTAATGAAAAAATTAAAACTCACAAATAACCCTTTGACCACTGTAGCAGATATTGCAGAACAACATAGTAAACACTCTTATAGCCTTCTTCCTGGTTACTAGAGACTAGAAAGGTGAATGTTTCATACGTTTCTCAGCCTCAGGTTCAGCTAGAGTCCCACATGTGACCTGGCTTCCACCAAGCAGACATACCTGTGTAAGACATGGAAGGTGGATACGAACATGGTAAGGCAGAATTTATAAGATCGATTGGCTTGGAAGGTGGCTGAGGTATTTAGTTCTTCTGTGGAGTTGTAATGGAGATTCTAGTGTTTGGTCTATATCTTCACTGGTTCTGTGTGGCAGATGGTGATAAGTGCTGCTGTTTCCACTTGGCACTCTATTGGTGCAGCTGGGCGTTTCTCCTAGCCAAGACTCATCCAAGCTTGGTTACTAGGTTCCCACAAAAATTTTGTAAACTACCTATTACCTTTTAATAAATCTTTTTCTACTTAAACTGTCTAGAGTGGGTTTTGTTTTCTATAACCAAGAATTGTGGCTAATGAAGTAATTAATACCAGAAATGGGGTGCTTCAAGCTACAATTTAACACTGATTTAGTGTAAGCAGACGGGCAGTGAGTGGTAAGGGTTCACTTGTATAGTAGTGACAAAATATTTGGTTAAACTGTCATTTTCTTACCTTGAAAAGCAGGTCATTTGCTGACCAAGGCTATAATGTTAAGGGAAGTAGTAGGATAAATTCATAATATTGACAGGTGATGGCTCATTTTTGCTATTTTTAGCAAAATCTTATGAGTTAGATGAATTCAGAGTAGAACCAGATATTCTGTGAGCAGAGGTGGAGGGGAACAAAGATTTGCTAAGTGGGGCATTCTGCCTATGGCTGTAACTACATAGACACAGAGCCCAGTAATTTGGGCCTTGCAGTGTTGAAGACGTCATCTTCTCCTGCACCTGAAATTGAAGAAATTTTAAACTGTGACTATGAAACTTCAGGTTTAGCAGGAGGTAAGACCCTTGTCCCATCATAAAGCAACAGTGATACTGCTGGCAGGAGGTGATGAATAATATTTCTTCCCACCTAAGCCCATTATTTCAGATGATCTCAAGGTAGCCACCATTAATATAAGGGCCAGAGGGATGGGCAGAGCACAGAGTCCAGTAAATAAAAAATGAGAGTCTGCAGCCTTAAAAACAATGTTTGAGCAAGACTTTTGGGTATAACAGCTTGCATGTTAAATAGAATGGACACAGATCAAGCCTGCTAAGTGTTTGAAGGAATTATCTGCCCAAAGAAACCCCGAATCCGGTGTGCAACAATTTGTGATTGTAAAACTTTAAAACAATCACTGTGCCCTGAAATTTCAAAATCCTTCAGCCTCCAAGAAGAACATCCTACCCAGTATCCACCATAGATGTATTTGCTGAGGAAAATTGACAAGGATGAACTTCCCAGGGACAGATCCAGGAGCAACAGAAGACAATGTACAACAGAGAACGTTTGAGAGAAAGAACCAGGGGCTGTCAGGTTGGTCAATCAAGGAATTTCCTTCAGTGTTAGGGCAAGGAGTCCTGGATATTCCTGTTGAGTAGGTTTTGATAATTATTATGGAGTGGTGACTAATGTGTATTTCTCATTCTCTCCTTCCCAAATGGGCAGGTACTTGGTACTTATTCTCCACCATAGAAAACTTAAATATTCTGGTGAGTGAAAACTTGTTGTCTTAGTCATCTAGTGCTGCTATGACAGAAATACCACAAGCGGATGGTTTTAACAAAGAGAAGTTTATTTCCTCTCAGTCAAAGTAGGCTAAAAGTCCAAATTCAGGGCATCAGCTCCAGGAGAAGGCTTTCTCTTTCTGTCAGCCTTCTCATCAGTGTTCCCCCGGACTAGGAGCTTCTCAGCGCAGGGACCCCTGTCCAAAGGATGCGCTCTGCTCCCGGCACTGCTTTTTTGATGGTATGAGGTACCCAACTCTCTGCTTGCTTTCCTTTCCTTTCCTTTTATCTCTTGAGAGATAAAAGGTGGTGCAGGCCACACCCCAGGGAAACTCCCTTTACATTGGATGTGACCTAGGTAAAGGTGGTATTACAATCCCACCCTAATCCTCTTTTAACATAAAATTACAATCACAAAATGGAGGCCAACCACACAATTCTGGGAATCATGGCCCAGCCAAATTGATATACACATTTCTGGGGGGACATAATTCAAACCATGATACTTGTCTTTCATTTATTGGTTGCCAGCCTATAAAAAGCCCTATCTGGGCCTCTTGGAGAGAGCTGCATATCACTTGGAGACCTTGAACATTAGATTTGATGCAATAACTGGAAGAAACTTTGGTCTTGTTCTTTTGGAGAGTCAGTAAGTCTGTTCCAAGTATGAAAACAAGGGTGTGCATGTTTGTTTGAGAAGCTGAAGAGGCAGACCATGGCCAAAAATGCTAATAGCCTACAGAAGTGGTTTTAAAACATGTCCATGAATTATTTGATATTCCTCCTCTCAAGAATATCGCTTTGAGCGTGGAATACACGAAGTGACGCACTTCTAATGAATAAAATGAAATAGAAGTCACTGTGTGTTAATTATGAGACTAGGTCATGAAGAACACTGTGACTTCATCATTGCTCTGGGGGAAATTAGCTGTCATATCATAAGAAAACTTAAGAGCCTATGGAAAGGACCATGTGGTGAGGACCTAAGGCCTCCAGCCAACATCCATGTGAGGGAGCCTTCTTTAAACTAGATCCTCCAGCCCAGTCAAGTCTTCAGACAATTGCAGCCTCTGCCAACATCCTGACTGTAACCACATGAGAGACCTTATTTCAGAGCCATTCAGCTAAGTAGTCCTTAAATTCTTGATCCCCAGAAACTAGGAGATAATAGATACTTATTGTTTTAAGCCCCAAAGTTTTGGGGTGATTTGTTATGCAGCATTAGGTAACTAATATGCCCACTCAATATCAATTCTCATCTTCTTTCTTAGAAACAAAACCCTTATTTTATTTGAGCATAGCTCTCAGCTAACATGCTGACTTTTCCACACTCTCTCTGGAGAAGGTCATCATTGAGAAGTAAGCAGGAGTTGTTGCTTGGTACTTCCGAGAAAGCTCTTTGAACGGGTGATAGATAGACCACCCCACATTCTTCCTGTATGGAAAGCAGACTTAATAACTGGAGCTCCAGTAGCAAACTAAGACGATGAGGTGACCTTTAAGATGAAAACCAAGAGCTAATGATGGCAGAATGGAAGCAATCTGGGTGCCTAATGACCATGGAATTATGACTTTTTGGACCCCGTAGCTATCCTAGACGTTTTCTTGTTTGGAGAATGAAAAGGCATCAGCTACAATTGCATTTTATCGAGTATTTTCTTTTCCTTGTACACTTCCAACTGCCCGGACACAATTATTTTCAGATTTTTTTTTTTTAAGACCTAACCCTAGTTCTCAGGATTCCCTTTAGTGTAGAAATGTAGTGCCCTAGTGCTTCAGTCCCACCCGGAGTAAAAGGCTCCAATCTCCTTAGGGGAAAGCTACACAGTAACCTGCAGACAGGATGCCTAAACATCTTCGTTTTAGCTTGTTAGACCTCCTTCAGTACTCAAATAGCTGCAGCACATCCTTATTGCTGCAGCTTCAGGTAGATGGCCTCCTCAATCAAAGGCTGGGGCAAATTTTGTAGTCCACAAATAACTGAGCATTGAGTAGTTGAAGAGTAAAACCTAACCTTCTACAGCTAGGGAGATGCTTCACAGTGGGTAGCAAAGAGGTAGGTCTGTGCTCTAGGGAAGACCTTTATTAAGCTTACTCAATACACAATTTATAGCATTTTATTTCTACCATAAAGCCAGTTTACATTTACAGTCCACTACCAAGATAATAGACACGGGGTAGTTGTAACTACAATATGGTTAATGAAGACACAGTACATAAAATGTAAACTTTGCTGATTCTCTAATTGGTATAAAAGCCTAGACTCAAGAAAATCGCCTTTAAAATGTAGTATAGTTAAACGTCAGTAATCGGCACAAATAGAATCTAAGATTTAATAAGAGAAAATTTCTTTTGGCTGTACCTTGTTAAAAGTTTCGTAAGCTCTTTAGAGCTGCACTGTCTAATACTTTCGCCACTGGCCACATGTGGCTACTGAGCACTGGAACGTGGCTAGTCCAAATTGAGATATACTGCACTTGTAAAATACACACTGAACTTCAAAGAATTAGCACAAATAAAAGAATTTAAAGTATTAATAGCATTATGTTGATTACACACTGAAATGATAATATTTTGGATACATTGGGTTAAATAAAGTACGTTGTTAAAATTATCTTCACCTGTTTCTTTTTACATTTTTAAATGTGGCTACTGGAAAATCTAAAATGACATATGTAGCTCACATTTGTGGCTTGCATTTTTTGTGGGGGCAGCTCTAGAGATTAAGGGGTTGTAACTAATGCTGTAGCTACACTGGAGTTCCATCTGTACATTAATATATACATTATATATATGTATACATATATATCCACCCAAGGTGTAATAGTGCATTCCATGATGTATGATATAGGTTCAATAATTCTTAAAGTGTAGTTTTGTTTTCTTTATACTTCTCTGCTGTAAAACAACCTATATCTTCCCCTGAGAACCCCTTTCCCACTTTGTCTGCCTGGCAAATTCTTCTAACCATTTAATAGCCAGTTAAAGCATGACTTTCTCTGTAAAATTTTCTCCGATCTCCTCTGCCCCACACCCAAGTAGACATAAACAATCTGTCCTCCAGGCTATGACAGTATCTGCCCCAATACCTACTGAATGCCTTCTGTTTGCAGAGCTCAGGGCTAGGTGGTGGAGATATCCCCATGTGAGTGATAGGGATATGGACTCTCTGCCTATAGCGTTTGCATTCTAGAGTTAAATACAGGCAGGTAAACACTCAGTCACAAAATGGTGTGAAAAGTGCTATCATAGGAGAGACTGAGGCAGCACATCTGAGGCATACCTCACCCGGACTATTTCTTTGTAGGCAGTAGGCATATTGAACCTCAACTTTAAGTATCTGATCCCACAGGAACACTGGGTTAAAAAAAAAAAAAAAGTGTTTAAATGGCTAAAGGTTTTTTTTCCCCCCACATCACAATTTGTTAAAATGAGAGTTGCCTTAAAAATACAAATTACTGAACAGGTATTCTTATATAACATATATGCTCCAGTATCCCTGTAATGACTCTCTTGGCCAGGAAATTTAGGTATTGATTTTTTTATTTTTATTGTCTTTTAAAAAAACAAAGAACAACAACAAAATCATCCCAACACAATTAGCACGATTAAGTAAAATGAATTCCACAAAAGGCGTGCAATTCACTTAACACGAATGCGCTATCAAATAGAGTTCGGGACGTTGATGATTGGATTTCTACTGGGGTTGAGAAGATAGATTCATAACAAGAATCGAGCAGTGGACTTTTTAAAGGTAGTGTTGGAGGGCAGGATCAATACTTAGCTTGTTGGGTTAATTACGTAACCTCACTTATTAAGAAGCTGTTTATCTAACAGTCTCAATGAATAGCAAAAAGAATGTTTCAAAATCAACATTTGAGCTGTCCAAATATCTGTCCTAAAGGCTATGCACTAAGGTGAACGTGCCTTACTCACTGGCGGGCGCATCAGTCCCTTACATGGAACCTATTTAGTTTTACTGTAGACAGGATTGTGACAAGTGAGGCTATCTGAATTCCCAGGCAGCACCAGACTAGAAGCTGCCCATCAGAAGAGGAGGGGAATGTTAGATCCAGGAGTGCTGGCAACAGAGAGAAAACACAACAGATTGTCAGTTAGTGAAGGCTGAGAGAAACTACAAAAGGCCGAGATAGTAACTCCTGTAGTGCAGCAATGGATGGCTTGTATGCAGTGGTTAAGAACTAAGGCTGCTAAAAAAAAAAAAAAGCTGGCAGTTCGAATCCACTGGCCACTCCTTAGAAACCTTATGGGGCATTCTACTCTGTCCTATAGGGTCTCTATCAGTCAGAATCGACTCGATGGCAACGGGTTTATACCTCTTTAGCTTCTGGGAACATCCTTAGCACCTAGGAAGATATCTGATATAAAATAGGAATACAATGTTTGTGTGGAATCTACTGCAAACTGCTACAATAATTATTTTTAATAAAATTGACCTTGGATTTTCAAGAAAGTGTTAAATGAAGTTCTATAAAGTACTTCAGAAAACAGAAACATTTATAATACATTTTAGAAAATCTTTGTGTAACAGTTAGAAGCATTTTTTAATAAGAAGTTTGGCCCCTTAAAGGGACAAACTTGAATTATGCTGATCGTCACTCACTGGAACAGTTCACTTTGTATCAATCCTGGATAAATGATGTATTACAGAACAGCCAACTTTACTAAGGAAATTGCCTTGAGCAGATTTCGAACTGTGGTATATGCAAATAAGTTATTACATGAGGTTTAAGCTGTATAAAATGGCAACAGATTTCATAGTTGAATCACCAGGCTGATGTAGAACAGTTGTTTGAAAATGCACCATCACTATTAAGCGAAATATTCCTACCATGTGCCAGGCATTGTGCTAGGTGCTAGATTTATTAAGACTTAATTTCAAAAATGGCTTTTGCTTTCAAGATTGAGAAGGCATTCCAACACTTTCATTCACATTTTTAAAGGTTAAGTGAAATTTTAAATGCACAATACAACTATTACATAACAGGCATACAACACGGTTTTATAAATTGGATAGTTTTTTTTTTTTAAGTGCACTAGCAACTCTACTTTCAAATGCTATCAAATTCGTAAGGATAACAAAACCTACATATGAGTGGAGTGCCTCACCCACTCATTTGTTTTGTGTAAGAAGTCTTTTAACACAAGTGTGCCATTTCGGTGTTTAGGATGAGGCTGAGCTGTACTTCAGCGTTTTGTGCCAAGCAAAAACAATTTCAACAGCGGCACTCATTTCTCTTGATAATTTTTTCATGGCCAGTTACTAAATGCTAGAGCCAAAGAGAAACCTGACATCAGGGGATGTGTAGAGGAAGTGTTAATAGTTCTAGTTAGATGTTCGAGGAGCTTTGAGGATAAGATGTGAAAACAGCAAATGTAAAGAGAAGGGGTAATTATGGTTTCGTATGACTCTCTCCTCCCTCCACTTTCTCGCTTCACCAATCTATATCACCTCACCCCCCACCTCCCCACTTAGAGGCGTGTTCAGCGAGATTCGGCTGCAGGAAACCGAGAGGTACACAGCGCTGCCTCCCTGGCCTCGTGATGTAATTGTTAATTTCTTATTTGGAAACAGAACCGAGGAGAGCTGCTGAAGAAGTGGCAGCCCTGTTCCTTTTGCCTTGTCTGGTCGGGTGAAATCTTTCCGGGGATGTTGTCGATTCGCTGACAGACTCCGCTGGAGACTTCGCAGTGACAAAGCAGCTGAAGATAAACCCTGTTCCAGGGTCCTACGTCCCTCCAGGGAGCTGAAAGGGGCACTCCTCAGGTCTCCTTCCCAGTTTTCATCTCGGAGGCACTCCACATTTATTGTTGGGTGCTTACTACGACCTGACCAAGGGATCAAAGTAACCTAGAGTTAGTGCCCTTGCCCCCCAAGATTAAAGCAGGACACACAGATTATGAGGATGAGGAAATTGGAGGGTGGGTGAAAGGGACCGAGGGAACGCGTGTGGTGGGGTGAAATGGGAGGAGGGAGACGCATAAGGCGCCAGCAGCCAGGCAGCGACCCTGGACGCGTTTGGGGTGCCCCGTCCCCCAAGCTGTGCCCTAAACGCGAGCCCTTTGTGCTAACGTAACGGGGACTTTGCCCCCAGGCCCCGGGGAGGAGCTGTCCAGGTGCCTGCGGCGGTCGGGGGCGGCTGGACAGAGCCAGGAGCCGAGGGGGACGGCTCAGGCGTGCGAAGCACCCACTTCTCCATGCCGACGCGGTACTCCCGCTCCCTCCCAGCCCTGCAGCCCCGGCCTGGTCCTCCGGGTGGCGGGCGAGGAGGAAAACAACAAGATAGAGGGGTCTCCCTAGCTACTGCAGCCTCCTGGACCCGAGCGCCCCAGAGAGAGGGGAAAAAAAGGGTTAAGAAACTTGGCTGAAGAGCTGAGTGGCGTGGAGCGGCGAGGGGAGGGACTGGGCCGCGGCGGACTCGGCGGCGGAGGGAGGAGCGCGGCTGCGGGCGGGCGGGTGGCGAGCGAGGCGCTCAAAGTCAGCCTCGCAGACATTGCAGCAGAGCCCCGAACTCGGGAGGCGGCGAGGCGGCGGCGGAGGAGGCAGCGGTTGAGGCGGAGGGACT
>NW_004443948.1:17016952-17060919 GCF_000243295.1 Trichechus manatus latirostris | reverse complement strand
GGCCAGTGGTGGAGCGAACGCTAGCGGCGGCGTGGGCTCGGCGGCGGGAAGGAATCGTTTCCGGGGAAATCCCGCCTGGCCCCCTCCGCCCCTCCCGGTGCGAATCGCCCCGGGAACACGGGGGCCCGGGCGGCAGGGCCGGCAAGTTGTGGAGTTGGAGCTGGGCTCGCCGGCCCGCCCGTGCGGGCTCTGGGCCGGGGCGGGGGCGCGGTTGAGTGTCCCTAGCGGCGGGACGGGCCCGGGTGGCTAGTAGCCAGGCTGGGGTCGCAATCGGTTCTGCTGCCCCCCTCGGCCCGGAGTCCTGGCGCTTCTCGCCGCGCCGCGCTCGGTCCTGCTGCCCGGCGGCGTCCTGGGCGGCGCCGGGCGCTGCTCCCCGCCTGTCGCCCCGTTGCCTCCCTGAGCTGTGCTCGCCCGATTCCGAGCCACGAAAAGTGAATAGGAAAGGGGACGGCTCTGCTGGCCCCCAGGCCCAGCCCGTCGGTACTGCTCCCGAGGGCGAGGCCCCTTGGACCCGAGGCCTCAGCCATCACTTTACCTCTGAGCCAGGAACCGGACTCTCATTTAGGGTGAGCCCCAGGATGGTCCTGGGAGGTTTGAGGAGCCTGCTTTTCTCTCCTTATATCTGTATCTTCCTTATTATTATTGAATATTGTTGATTTATGAATAATCTCCATGCAGGTTGTCTACATACCCGCCTATCGTTTCCAAAGTAGATTTTAAAATTTTAATTAGGAGTTCGTCTTCAGTGGGTAGGAACAAAGGAATCAACTGTGTCTTAGGAGAACAGCCTGGAAGTCTCTGACACATGTTGATCTCTGAAGCATTACAGGAGTTTCTACTTTTTACCACGTTAGTAATTTAGTTGGTTTGTGAAGCGAGGAGAAGAGCAGAATGATAAGCACTTCTGCTTTAAAATTTTTTTAATGGGACATTTTATTTTGGGGGAAAAATTGTTAAGACGTTCCTAGGTAGAAGGACTTGTAACTCAGTTGGTAGAACTCAGTTGGAGTCTGTCTCTGTAATGTAAGCGATTAAATGTGATGTTGTAGGAGAGAGATTTTCTTTACAGGAAACGTGACTGTCCATAGGTGTCCAAAGTAAAAATGGTTGTTGGTTGTATATGATGAGTACTCTTTCCATTTCTTAGAGTTGTGAAGCAAGGGGCTCTGGTAATTCATTGTTTAAAGTTATGAATTGTATTGAACCTGCTTATTAGTGAATCATAGGTTTAGCAAGTGGGTGGCATCTTCCTGATGAGATTATTCACTGTTTAATCATCAGTTTGCCACCTTTGTTGAAGACAGTGAAATAAGTGGACTTTTAAACAAAAGGCGCTTTTCATCTGTCAGGCACCTAAGTGTGGGTTGCTGCCTGGAGTGTGTTGAAATGTTTTTCAACTTCCAGTAAGTTTCTCTGCTTTTGTCTGGCGGTTTGGTAACAGCAGTTTGGTGACATAGGTAGGGGTTTAACTGGTTCACGGAGCAGTGGCTTTATCACTATTAGTAACTTTTCTTTACCTCTTCTTAGCTCCTAGAGACAAAAGAAGGGGAGTTGATCTATGGAGCAGCCGATAATCTGCAGGCTGCAGGGTTACTCGGTCTGTGTTGTGCACTCTGGTGCGGAAAGACCTCTTTCCAAATTTACCCCTAAAAATGCCCCAGGAGTGTGAGTAAAATATATACTAAAAAAAGAAAAAAAGAGGACTGCTCATTTTTGATTTTACTCAAATGAGTTCCCTATAGTGTCCTTGAGGTAGTTGGAAGCCAGGTTTAATGCCTATGGGAGGATTTAACTTAGAGCTGCTGCTTGCATGCTTCTCCACAATCTGTAGAACTTGGATTTACTAATTTAAACACCCTCAAATACTGTAAGTTTGCAGGAAGAAGTGTCTGTAGAAGAGGCTAAGGGCTTTTCTGACTCTTGCAATTTTAAGAGCAAAACATCATGATAAAAAATAACCTATACCACCACCTAGAGTCTGTTAGTTTGTTGCTCCTGAAGTTTGCTTAAATGGACATGTCTCTTGTGGTTCAGATATAGCCAAAGAAATGATTAAGAAGTGCTGGCTTTCAAAAGGCCATCCAACAGAATACAATTACATATGTAATAAATACCAAGTGCCAATTTAAATGATCGGTGCCACCTTTAGAATTGAAAATTATGTCATACCAAGTTGAATGGACTATTCTTCAAAAGATATTAATGCAAAAGAATTTGAAACAGGATATTTTCAGCTGGTGCTCCGAGGTAGCCCTGGTTGCTTAAAGATTTTCTAGGTTGTTCTGAGAGATTCAGGAGACCTTCCAAATTAAATGCCATTAGGACTTTTTGAGGTCCAGGTGAAACAAAAACAATGATGAAATAAAAGTGTAAGGGAGCATTACAACTCCAGAAATTCTGAAAACTCAGAAAGGTAAGAGAGAATGTAGACTACAGTAGAGTTGTGGTTCAGAGATGTGAAAAGTTAAGTCAAGGTGAAATAACGTAGTAATCTGTTTTACTGGTCGTTTATACGTGGTAAAGCAATCTGTTAAGTGGGAGACCTTAGGGAGGTGGCTGTTGCCATGTGGCTTATCACAGTGTCTATGGAGGAAGTAATGTTCCTTCTTTAAAATGGTGTAGCCTGAGAGAAGGATGTCCTCCAAGATCTTTAATTAAATACCAGTTGAACAGAAAGAACTAGATCACTGTATTAATTCTGTCAAACATCACTATTTTAGAACATCGAGGACAACTAAAAATGAATTAACTCATATCTGAAAGCAGAGTTTTATGGAAGGTGACAGATGAGGCAAAATATGTCAATCTAATGGGACACGTAGGGAGACAGGGAGATGAGGAGATACTCCATCCTTTGCTCTCTAGAAAGATGAGGGAGGAAGGTTATTATTAATTGTACAGTGCAAATGAGCACTGGAAGATGATGGCATGTAAGTGATTTTAAATTAGAGGGGCTTAAGATATAGAAGAGGTGAAAGGAGTAGGGTTTTTAATTTTAAAACCTTAAGCTTATAAAAGTTAAAGACATTTGAATTATTGTTTTAGAAAAACAGTAGTTTTTTGTATCAGGTTTAAAGATAGTATTGCTCAAATTAAATTCAAAACTTAATTTTTATCAAGAAGAAATTGTTCATGTTAAATTGTGGTAAGTTATGTTTTACTTTTCAAACTTCAGCTTGCCAGATAGTTATTTTTTAAAGTGTGATGATGTACAATAGTAATTCTGGTTTCTCTCTCCTTTTCTTTCTCTCGTTTCCTTTTTTACTAGCTTCTGCATCTTTGGATGTTTTCTTCCTTGAAAATTGCCTTTCTTTGTAGTTTCGCTTCTTGGCTGGGGTGGGGTGAAGTTTCTTTACTCTTGTGCTTTTTCCATACGTCCCTTTATGTGACTGATTCACAATCAGGGTGTGCTTTTTTTCTTGTCTTTTAAATAGTGATTTACTCTTACATGGATGAAGACCAGGCAAAAAATATTTGCTGTTCTGACAAAGCCCTGCGTAGCCATGTCTTGAAACTAGAGAAATATTTTTATTAAAAGCAACTTTTGAGCGCTACTGAAAAAACAGAGAAACATTTTCATCAGAGTATGGGGAAGAAACGTTCAGGATACATGAGTTTGAATCTGTGAATTAAGTTGTTCAGGAGGCATTCTCTTAAATGGCAGTTTTTGAGGGGCCTGTCTGGGGGGGAAATGAGCCAACTCATTCTCCAGTCTTTAGATAACAGAACAGTCCAAGAAATAAAACAGCAGGGTGGGCACTACGACTGGAGAAGGTAAAAACCAGGAGTGTCAGATGATGAAGCAGGCCAGTAGAGTAGAATTGAGGATTATGTCCAGAGGTTGGAATGAACAAAAAGTAAATGGAGGAGAGAGATCTTGTTTCCGTATCCTGTTTGCATCTGATGCTGAAGCAGGGACATGAATTGCTGATGGTAATGGATTCCCTTCTGTGAGGGCAGCAATATTATATAAATAGTGGTTGTTTGGGGAGGACGACAAGTTCCCCATTTGTGCACATGCCCACTTTGTTTTTGAAAGTCTCTCAAATATATCTGCAGCGGAGGATCAAAATTGGGAACCAGAATGGAACTTGGAGTTATACTTTATTTGGAAGAAAATGTGGTAGGATTAGATAGCCTTTTCTTTAATCTATTATCTTAACTCTTCGGTGACCCAGTTATTTTCTGCTTTGAATTTTTTGTTGATACTGTGTGTTTTCATTAATGGGAACATGCTGAATCATTGCGTGTGTCTGAATTTTTGGTAGGTGGTATGGATTTTTTTTTCTTGCCTTCTCTCACAAGCCTACCCTAAATGTATAGTGGTATGTATGAAGTACCACTAATTATACTGCAGAGTCCCCATCAGGATCTATTAGTACAAATAAAAATTTTCCAAATTTCTATTTTTTTCTACCAAAAATCCAGACACCTCATATAATGCTTTATAAAAACAAGTATTTGTGGCACACGCCCATTTCTTTGTTTTCAGACATTCATAAAGGTTTCTGCCTTGTGGCAGCATGTAGTATCAGTGGTATAACAGCTTCCCAATAAACCCTAGAGGCTGAAAAAGTTCATGGTTGCTGTATGTAGCGCCGGGTACAAAAGGGTTAAGATTTTCAAGGGTCTTTTTCAGCATGGAGTGCTGAGGTTTGGGTGGTAAACTGGAGAACTCTTTCCTAGGAATTCTGATAAAGATGACTTTGTTGTTGAGGGGCTTGTCTTGGGGGAAAATGAGCAAACGCATTCTGCGGTCTTCAGGTGTCAGAACAATCAAAGAAATATAATGCCACTAAGTTTGCTCATTTTTCCTTCAGACAGGTCCAGTCAGTTCTGACTCATAGCGACCCCATGCACAGCAGAGCGAAACACTGCCCAGTCCTGCACCATCCTCCCAGTTGTTGCTATGTTTGAGCCCATCGTTGCAGCCACTGTGTTAGTCCATCTCATTGAGGGTCTTCCTATTTTTCGCTGACTCTCTACTTTACCAAGCATGATGTGCTTCTGCAGGGGCTGGTCCCTCCTGATAACATGTCCAAGGTACATGTGACAGAGTCTCACCATTCTCGCTTCTAAGGAACACTTTGGCTGTACTTCTTCTAAAACATACTTGTTTGTTCTTCTGGCAGTCCATGGTATATTCAGTATTCTTCGCCAATACCATAATTCAAATATATCAGTTCTTCTTCGGTCTTCCTTATTCATCGTCTGGCATTCGCATGCATATGAGGCGATTGAAAATATCATGGCTTGTGTCAGGTGCACTTTAGGCCTCAGCGTTACATTTGCTTTTTAACACTTTAAAGATTTCTTTTGCAGCAGATTTGCCCAGAGCAGTGCGTCGTTTGATTTCTTGACTACTGCTTCCATGGGCGTTGATTGTAGATCCAAGTAAAATGAAATCCTTGACAACTTCACTCTTTTCTCTGTTTATCATGATGTTGCTTATTGATCCAGTTGTGACGATTTTTGTTTTGTTTATGTTAAAATGTAATCCATACTGAAGCTGGTAGTTATCTGATAAAGATAACTTGATGTAAATAAATACAGCAAAAAATGCTTTCTTCAAGCATATCGTCTTAGGATTCAAAAATAGGGGAAAAATTGGGGCCAAGGAGATCTCTGAAGTTTTATCAGAGTTTCTTTACAAACTAAGTATAATATATGGGTGCCTATCTGTCATTATTTTCTTCTGTGAGGTTTAATGTTCCGTTTGATGGATACTGAATATTTTTGGCTTCTGAAGATTAGAGCTCAGTTACAACAGAAGTTTCCTTTAGTTTTACTACAGATATGAAGGGAATTTTAATTTTTCGTAATAGATATAGGTAGTGAGATGAATAGGAAATATACTGATTTGTTACTGTTTTGGTGCATAATCTGCATCTTGAACCTTGAAATTCAAATTGATCCCTACAGTATCTTGCAAATATCACAAATAAGACATTACAGAACTTGTGGTGTTTCAGGGTATAAATACACCTGAAACATAAGATAATTTTTTTAGGTTCATAAAACAGAACAGGAATGGGGAAAAATAAATGTGATACATTTTACCATTGTATTGGTATTTTGTTAAGGTTAATTAATACTTTGAACCATGTTGGGCATAACATTTAGCCTGAAACTTTAAGAGTAATATTATGAGAAGCAAATTTGAGGAATTTAGAAGACTGACAGCTGAAAAATGGAGAAAAAAGTCACTATTTGGGTTATGCAAAAAGGACCCCCAGTATATTTACTTAGTAGTATTAAGATTTTTTTTTTAAATAATAAAATGACAAAAAAATTCTTAATACTACTAAGTAAATATAGTGGTTTTTTTTAAAGATGGATTATTCTTGAAGATAATTGTTTGGCTACATCATGAATAGATTGCCATTAAAAAAAAAGATTGATAATTGATCTGGGTTTTTTTTGTTTTTTGTTTTTTGCTTGAATTAAATTCAAGAAGAACAACTCCAGAATATGTTGAAGCTTTGGCTAGAAAGGTGATTGTGGCATCCATCATCTATCCATCCATCCATTCCCATCTACCCATCCTTCCCCCCCGCCCCCCTTTTCTCCTTCTCTCGTTTCTTCCTGTACTTTCAACAAATAGGGCTGAGGTAAAAAAAGAGTTTGTTAAGAAATTTGGATATGGAATTCCTTCTCTGAAGGGTTAATAGGAGTGTTTGAAATTCAAAGCTCTCATGGTTCACTCTCCCCAGAAAATTTTTAACTTACACCTCAAGGAATAAAAGGTCTAAATTAAAACCCATCTTGTTTCTTTAACTTTGTTATTTAGTAAAAATATCTTTGAGAATGGGAGGAATTGACCCTTATTTGCCCTAAATTTTGGGTCACTGTGTGACTAAGCCTAGAGTTTCAAGAAATAATAAACTAGAAACCTGCTGGGAACTTGAGTCATCAGCTGAAGATACTACTGGGACACTGCTTTGATTGACCTGATGTCGGTGTTTATTCAGAGCTTTGGTAGAAAGGAGTCTCTCACCCTTGGTCTTCTAATTAAGAAAGTCATTTCTCAGTCACCTGTTAAATGATAGTCAAGGCTACTCCTTGCTTTGAAACCTATAATTTGCTAATGGATTGAGGACAACTCAGGAACTAAAGAATTTAGAGCTCGTGTTGATAGTAGTCTGCTTTGATTGTTTTATTTTCATATTCTGTACTAGTTATATCAGGACAGTAGGTAAAAGTCAGATGCACAGGATTAGCTTTAGATAGTTAAGAGAAAAGCTTAAGTCACGTATAGGAGCCACCTTAGCTTCTCCTTGTAGTTATATGCTTTTAATAATTGAGTTCACCTGTACTTTGTACATGTGCGAACATGTTAAATATGTTACTGTGTTAAAAAGTCAGGTGATAATTTAACATGCAGTAGTAAGAAAGGGTATTAAATTTATAAACAATCTTAAAATGAGAGTAATATAATTGTTGTGATTTAATGATATAGTGTGGCATGTAACTGGACAGAATAAAAGTGTGAGAATTAGAAATTAAAAATAGAAAAGGGATTTCTGTCTTGAGGAATCTATCTAGATATCAAGAGATATGGTCTGTGTAAAGGATTGTAACTGGTTTGTGAACAGCACCCTTTTTAGGATTTTGTTTAGATTCCTGAATTTATGAGTTTAGAGTAATCTACTGTGGAGCAGTAGATTTACAAACTGGACGAGAAATGAGAAAGAGGGCAGGACAAAAGGTGGAGGACATCAAGTAAGAATACTTGAAAGCATGTGAAACATCCCAAGTGGGATGTTGAGAAATAACCTCAGAATGAATTAATCACAGTTGCAGTTTTTCCCTTAGAGGAATATTTGAACAATGGGTTATGCAAACATAGGCTCAGGTTTAGTTTTTTGAAAAACAGAATATAAAAAAGTTATTTTTGTTATGTTGTTCCACACACATTTTGTCTTGTTTAGTTTCTGCTGCTAAATCATCGTGGGATACTGGGAAAGTCCTTTTATCTCTCTGGACAACATCTGTAGAATCTGGAACAAAGAATTAGATTTGATTTCTAAATTCTAAAATTCTGAGTCTGTGCATTGGCAGTGGATTTTGGGTTTGTTGCTGTTATACATCAGTGTATGCTCTTGTTGACAGTAAACAGTGAAGATTTTAAGCCTGTCGTTTAGGAGTGGAGATGGTTGGTTGAGTCAAAATTTGGAAGGTAAAAAGGTATTATTTAGTCACTTGCCTTTTCCTTATTGGGAAAAGGGGAGGACGAAAGAGAACTGACATTTTTGGGACAACTGTTTTGTGCCAGGCATTGTACTGGCTGCTTTATATAATTTTCTCCTTTAATTTTTTACAATTCCCTGTGAAGTATAGGCACCATTTTCTCATAACTCTTATCTGGGTTGTTTTACACTTAAAAAAACCTTGTCTGAGAGATTCCACAGTAACCTGCCTGAGGTCGCACAGCTAATTTCATTGATAATAATGTGTGTTTGGATGAGAATATGCCATCTTTTGAAGAGAAAACCAGTCTCCTTCTGATTTTCAGGAAATCATCAAAAAACCCTGCTCTGAACGTGATCGCCACACAACTCATGCAGTATAGACTCCTCCCAGCCTGAGCTCTCAGGAGACTAATCTCACTGGAATGGCGTATTGTTTCCAAATGATAATTCTGCATCAGTTTGTGCTAGTTGATGTCCTGCTCCCTGCTCTTAGCCGCCTCCTATACCAAAGGAACATGTAGTCAGCAGGGCAGCTAGCTGTACAGGCTCTTTCCCTCCAACTAGCCAGAGTGTGAACTGCACACAGAATTACCACAGTGTTCTTTCAGGCAGAGAAAGCAACTATGTTTCTTGATACAATTCATTAAAGTAGCTTGTCATGGTCTTAATCCAGGTGTTCCCAAAGCTAATTATGTTTGGCCACTCCAAGGAGCTGTTATAGCAAATGCCGAGCCATTGCTCTTCGTGTTGGAAAAGTTAAAATTCTTGAATAGTACAGCTCTTAACGTGATTTTTTTTTTTAATTACCCTATCTTCACCCAAAATAATTTTATTTTAAAGACTATGGTAAGCTAATAAACTAGTCTCTGTAAAATAAAGAGGAAATTGACAGTATATTTGGGAATTTATTGGAAGGAAGTGGAAGTAGAGAGATGAAGGGTGGTTGCCTTCATTTTGGGAGTAGATGGTCAGGAAGGAGATTTCTGAGTTGGGGAGGTTTGTGGCGCATTGTATAGTTTTAAATACACATCAGGCATGTGCTTTTATTGTCGAGGTCATGAGAAATGGAGTTATAAACCTCTCCACCTCTTTTTTACTTGCCTCATTTAGAATTTATGGAATTTTGAGTCCAGAAGAATCAAGCTGAGTGATTCCCCTAGACTTAAAAGTTACAGTCAAATTGAAACTGTGTTGGAGATACAAAGAATGAGCAGTAAGACTCATATACATAGTATTTTCTATTGTGCTTTGAATTTTGAATTGTTAAGGTAAATGTTAGAAAAACAAAGGTTTCGTATGAAAGCTGCAAAGGAAATATTTTGCTGCTGTCTTTTATTAGGAGAACAGACTGTAATAAGTACAGTCTTATTTTGGCCAAGAAAGGAAAGAGGGAAACTATCAAAATGAACAATCTGAAAAAAAAGAATCTTTCTGGAGTTCAGATAAGTATATATATTATTTCCCTAACCCATTCATGCCATCTTTTAAAATTTAATTGAAATACACTGAATCTACATGATGACAAACATAAGGATTGAAGATGGAAATTGTTTCTTCACCATCTGGTTCTTTCTCAATATCAGGAGTTTGGTGTTATTGAGGAAAAAACTGAAGCAATGCATTGCTAGCTCTGTTACTAAAAGCCAACTCTTTTCTATTCTGGTAAATGCTTGATTGACCTGCAGTAAAGTCGTATCTTCCTTCTATTTTATTTACGTAGTGTCATGGATTTAATTATGTCTTCCCGTCAAAAAAAAATATGTGTCAACTTGGTTAGGCCATGATTCCCAGTATTGTGTGGTTGTCCTCCATTTTGTGATTGTAATTTTGTATTAAAGAGGATTGGGGTGGGATTGTAACACCCTTAACTAAGGTCGCATCCCTGATCCAACATAAAAGGAATTTCCCTAGGGTCTGGCCTGCACTACTTTTTATCTTACAAGAGATGAAAGGAAAGGGAAGCGAGCAGAATGGGGGGAAACGCATACCACCAAGAAAGCAGTGCCGGGAGCAGAGCGCATCCTTTGGACCCAGTGTCTCTGTGGAGAAGCTGCTAGTCCAGGGGAAGATTGATGAGAAGGTGAACAGAGAGAGAAAGCCTTCCCCTGTTGCTGACGCCCTGAATTTGGACTTTTAGCCTACTTTACTGTGAGGAAATAAACTTACCTTTGTTAAAGCCATCCACTTGTGGTATTTCTGTTACAGCAGCACTAGATAACTAAGACACGTAGAATTTCTTTTACTTAAGAGTTTCACAAATAGAAATAATTTCATAGAATCCTTAGATTTTCAGGTTGGGAGACAATTTGATGAAAGCTATAGATGCTCTCTGGATATAAGCACCCTTGTCTTGGATGTACTTGTTCTACTCCCCATTTTCAAACAAGTTGGTTTATAGAAGAGGCAGCTTGCTTAAGAGCAGGTGTCTAGTTCGTGTGGACTACAAATCATGTGGGGCATTGGTGATTCAGCGGTAGAATTCTTGCCTTACATGTGGAAGCTTTGTTGTTACGATGCCGAGCAGGTATCAGGGGAGCTTTCAGACTAAGACAGACTACGAAAAAAGGCCAGATCAACAGCAGATAACAACAACAAATCAAGTAGTGATAAAATGCTACCAGTTAGCACTTACAACCACTTATCTTACTCTTGATCCTCCTCCTTTCCTTTTCTTCTCTCCTCTACCTTTTTTTTTAATTGTCAAGGGGAGTCGTGGTATAGTGAGGTGAACAATTATCTTCCAATAGTTTTTGTCATCGTTAATTTAAAATTTCTAAAACATTTATTATCTTCATTTTACAGACTAGGAAGTTGAGCCTCAAGATTTTAAATAAATCTCTGAAGTGATACAGCTAGCAGTTGGATAGACCTAGGATGAGAAATCAGTTCTTGATTTATTTCACCCTTATTTGTTTGTTTGTTTTTGCTAAAGCAATTTCAGAAAGAGGTGCTCGTGTATCAGGTGTTAAGGAAAGATTAATAACCTTGGGTGAAGGTTCCAGCAATAAAGTCCAAGCTAACCTCCAGGAAGGATCTGTGATAATCAGAAGAAACGGTATCTCGAGAAGTGAAGTGAGAAAAGGCCCCCTAAATCTCCTTTGTTATTTTCTTCTCATGCTGTTAAAATATGGTTCCCAGAGCAGTCTTATGGCTCATTTGATATTCTAATATTTGCAGAACAATTTCTAGACTGAGAATTTAAAAGATAGAATTGATAGGATACAGGTGTGTGCCTTTTCACGCAGCGGTTTTGTTTCTACATATTATGTACATTTTGAGTTCTACTTAAAAAGCAGTAGAACTCCTGTTTGTAGATAACCAGAACCAGGTATCTTTGACTCGTGTGACCAGAACATTCACAGGCTAGCGCTATGTATTATTGAAGAGTGATGTTTAAAACCATCAGGGAAGGTGCTAGGGTGTGTTGGTCCAATGGGAACATAATGCAAAGGTTATGGACCCCATTCCTCTATTGTTCTGTGAAAAGGTAATGATGAGGGAGCGCTGGCTGGACCAGTGGTGATAACCATCATGAACCAAGCGCACTTAAGTCCACCCCTTTATAGAAAGAGCAAGAGAAGAAACCTAACTGTAGTCCTTTATGTGGTACCACAGCCTAACCATGCTCCTGACCTTGGGGAAGCAAATTGGGAAGGGATATTTTCACTCATGGGACATAACGGGCAAGAGAGGTCAGATGCTCACTGTAGTCCTCAAATGTATCACAAGGTCAGATGTTATCTCTCACAGTTCTCTGTACCCCCTTTATTGGAACATCACTGGTAGCTCAATGAATAGAAGTTTATTCACCAGTGTTATTGTCTGTGCTCTGAGTGCCTGGCCATCTAAACAATTGTTGAAGTGAACTCTACCAGTCCTAACTGTTGGGAAAACCTGGCTGTTTTAGGTCAGGGATGGAGCCTTTATGTACTTACACATAACAAAAAAAAAAAAAACCCGCTGCCGTTGAGTCGATTTTGACTCATAGCAGCCCTCTGGCACAGAGTAGAACTGCCCTGTAGAGTTGCCAAGGCTGTAAATCTTTATGGAAGCAGACTGCCACATCTTTCTCCTGCAGAGTGGCTGGTGGGTTTGAACCGCTGTAACCACTGTGCCACCAGGGCTCCTTGTACTTACAACAGCCAATTATTATGCATATCTTATGTCTAATAGCTGCTGTTCTACATTTTTTCTTTAGTCTATTTAAATTAGGAATTCTTAATGGAATAATATTTCTTCCTTAAAATTTATCATTTTCTTTCCGGGCATATTAATTATGAGGGTAAAAGTAAAAGTGAAACTGTTGGTGACATTATAATTAATTAGCACTTGACATTAATATGTTTTGTAATGCTAAGTTTCTCAAAAATACACAAATTATATTAGAAAACATGTTTAGTAAAATCTTTGGCGGCAACATTTTTTTTTAAGGAAACGAAACAATATTTCTAGAGCCTTCTATACAGCTTCCTTAGCTTCACTTTCAGAAGTCAGGAGGATTCACAAGCATGCTGCATTTAATTGCATTGAGTTAGCCTGCTTGGGAAGGTGGAGGCATTCCAAAATCTCATGTTGAGAATTAATTTGGGCATTCAGTTATCTCAAAAAGAGAGTAGTATCAAGATGGACTTGATGATTCAAAACAATAAATTGTAGGACTTATGTATAAACCCTTTTATTGTATTTTGAAAATCAGAATTTGCTCTTCACTAGGGGTGAGTTTTCTGACTGTTAGAACACTGTCATGTCCGGCTAGATTAATAATTGCTGGTGGGAGACAGAAAAGAAATTTTGAAACAGCTCAGAAATTTCTAGACCAGCAATTTTCAAATGCCAAAGAAAGTGTATAAAGTATTCAGGAAATATATTTACAGCATTAATTTTAAACAAATGCCTTTAAAATAACTGTAACCTAGTTTCCTGTTTTGTGAGGAAAAATTTTTTCACTGATCTTAACTGTATGTGTGCTTGGAAGTAAGTGTCTTTTATAAACAGAAAAAACGTCTCTCATGGTTCACAAATTTTTTTTACATATTCACTGCTCGTAAGTCATAGCAAAAGAAAACATACAAGCTAACGAACTGATATCCGAAGTGAAAGGGTAGAAAAGTTAGCACAGTTACTTTAAACTCTCATCAACACTTATCTACACTTATCCTGGGTACCTGAACTGCTTTTTCTTTCATCGTTGATTAGTGTCAGAGTACGTGGATTTCCATATTGTAGTATGAATTTCCCAGTATTGGGTTCCTCAGCAGAAACCCAAACTTGATTTCTGTTTTCATGAACTGACACTTGTAACTAAGGCATGATGTCTCATTTAAATTGACATTATCCTTTGCAGTAAAATAGACAAATGAGACTCTGAATCAGTAATTTGCTGGTGGTTGTCCCTGCTCTAAGTGTTGGCTTTAGCTCTGACCATTCATTCATCTATGCATTTTACGTTTTACACATCCTTGTCTCTGTTCCTCCTGATAGTGCCAAAGTATGCTTTCCTTTGCAGGTATCATTCCAGTAACACAAACACAATCACTTTGCGTTTTAAACTTCTGTACCACGTTTGCTTTTTTCACCTTTAAAAGTAGTTAATTCTGTCATGAAATTATTCCGTCATTTTAACACAACTCTAAATGATCTTGCTTTTGAAAAATTACCAGCATGTTACCTTAAACCTTTAAGATTCAGGTTTGCTAAAGGCAAAAGATAACAATATTAATTTATGCTGAGACTAGGTAAAAATTGACCTTTGGGCAGTCAACAGAAAAGAGAAATTGTGGTCCTTCTAAAATTAAAATCTGACTTTAAGTCTTTTGAAAATCTAAAGTTAATATGCATTTCCTCACACCAGTCATAGAAATCAGAAGAAATTCGAAACATTTTGTTTTGTTATTGATCTTCCAATCGTTTAGTGTGTCACAGTGAGCTTGGTAATTTTTTTTTTTTTAGTTTTAAGTAAAAGGAGAGGTACAGTAGCATACATTAATGTATGCTAAAATTAAAATACCCCTGTGATAATAGCATACTAGTTTGGATTATATTTTATATTCTTTTACAGTGAATGTTAAAGTTTTTTTGTTGAATTCTGGTAAATGTGAACAGCAATCCATAATGCATGTAGGTGTAAAAAAGGACATTTTAAAAGATACTTGACTTAATTTTTCCAAAGGGGATAAGTAGCAAGTTGTAATTGCTTTTTGTAGCCTCAGTGATTTGCTCTATTGACTACTTAAATCAAACATCAGGAAGGAAAAAATTTGTGTTCGTACACATTGCACTGTGAGTGTTGTAGGATTTAGTAATCCTCAATGACTATTGTTACTTTTAAAAGGAAAAGAAAAAGTAGTGAGAGGATTGGAAGTTAATGGTGTGTGTGTGGTGGGGGAGAATTGCTTCTAAATTATGTTGAAGTGGTCATTTATTTTGCCTTACACCTATTTGTGTAGCAGATTCTAGAGGATGGTGGAAGGTAATATACATGGTGAAAATATTAGTATCCATAACACACTGCTGAGTGATTAACTATTAATCAGAGACACCACGGAGAAGAAAGAATGAGACCTAGGGATTAGATAGGTTTTAACATGGCTCTGCCATGGAAAGCTATGAAGTGGGCAAGTCATTTAATGTTTCCTGATCAGTTTTCTTTGTAAAATGAGGGGGTTGGACTAGAACGATGATTTGCCTCCTCTCAACTCTGTAAGAATCAGTGTCACTTCAAAAGCGAGGGTTTACTTTCGAATGCATTGAGTAACAGGGTGCATAGAACCGAGGGCTGGGAGGATGTCCCTTATGATTTTTTGAGCTTGGCATTTAATATTTTACAGCAAAGTTTTTAGTTGAACATAATTGAACTTGTACTAGATAGGGTTAATAGGCTAGAACAAAAGGTCAAAGCATAAGGCATTAGGCTTAATTAAGGGAGAGCAGGAGTGGCAGGAGTGTGTGACAGTTAAATGGGTTTCCCACAGACTAATGTCGGTTACAGTGCAACCATGCCTCAACTTAAGTGGGTTATTTTGTGCAAAGGGCAGCAGTGATTAGCAGCTTGACATGCCAGACACTTCTGGCCAATCCCATCTGTTTTAGAGGTTAAAAAAGCACACCTTTATGAGCTGATGGATTGATTTGTGTGCCCGTCTGGTAAAGATTAGAAGTCCAAGGCCAACGCAGTAAATGTCAGTTACGGAATATTCTGCTTTCTTCGTTGGCTCATTGTTTTAACCGTCAACTGTTTTATAATGGGGATAACTGCTGTTTATGGAGTTGAATGCAAAGTGGGAGGGGGAGCAGGTGAGGGAGGAGGGAGAACATTTCCTAGATGGAATTGTGAATTAATATATTCTGTAGTAGGTGTTACCAATGGAGATATGGCCTACTTTGGATGCACTTGATTGTGTGGTGTGTATTTTTGCCTGTTCCTTACAGTTCGAGTCGTGGTATTCTTTCGTGTGTGTTCTCTGGGCACTTCTGTCATTTTGGAATGGGATTGGATTTTACATAACAAGATTGATAGGTTTCTTTATTTAGGCACTTTTTTTTTTTAGCAGCTGAATAGTTTATATCCATCTATCTGTCTGTCTATCATCTGTTATAATATTTTGTTCATTGACCTGCTGTAGAAGGGGAAGGGGAAAAGGCAGGAAATGGAGAGAGGCGTACAGACATAACACCCCCCAACACACACGTTATGGCTAGGATTTACAATGCTCACTTGAGATTGATGCATGCTGTTAAAATGAAATGTGTCTGAACCTAGACTAGGACTTATTTCTTTCTTCAACTTTGAAAGCTATAAGAGTGATACCATCAGTATAGTTCATTTTCAGTTCAAGGTTGTAGCCCAGTTAAAGATACACAGAGGCTAGATTGTGGTTAAAAAAGTTGGCTTTAACATCTTCTGATATTCAAGGGAAGGAAAGTCCTAACTTTACGTGGATGAACTAGAACTTCAGATATTGTGATCATAGTCAGTGAACTTCAGGAACATAAAGTATTCAGTCTTTTGGGGTGCACAGAGGGAAGTGTTTGAGAAATAACAAAGTTACAAGTTTTATCCCAAGATTATCTTCAACCTCAGATTTGAGTTCAAGTAAAAATATGACCAAGAACATTGGAAACAATATTAGGAGATTCTGATTGACACCACATAGCCTCATCCTTCTCACATAATTACATAGTTACAGAGATTGTATATATCATGTTAGACCCTGAATTGCTTCTTATAGAAAGAAAATGAAAATATCTAAAGAAGATAATCATTGAAAGTTATATGTGTATCATAACAGTAATTGATACTTGAGTAAATTTAGTTATGCATTTATTTTACTAATAAGCTATTCCAAAGTGAATTGGCTTAATTTATAGAGATCGAGTTATTTAATTGTTGTTTGGAAAGGACAAAGTGACTTTGTGATATTGGAGTTTATTTCATAATGTAGTGCTTAAATAAATATGTATCCATCCTTGTGTTCTTTGTGGAATAGCATCAGTTGAAATGATTTGGATCTAATACAGATTTACATAAAAAAGTCTTACCCTTAGAGAAGGTGAAGAAGCATAAATTTTATAATATTCATTGTTTCTCTTACACTAACTCATTCTTAAATTGCAGAATATTGGCTTGAGTAGTGTAAACGTGTTTGGGTAGTAAATTAAATGGAGGAGATTTATCTAATTTAATAGACAGAAACATCTTAAATGAATCTCACAGTGATGTTATAATAAACCTAGAACCAATGCCTTGTGCTCTGCATTCACACTAATATTGTAAACACTTTAAAAGTATCCTACATGCTGTCCTTTTGATTCTCTTCCCTTTTCTCTAGTAAATTCAAGTGCCCCCATTATCTAGTTTGTGCTAGAATTGCATCTTAATAAACTAAAGTGAAATCTTCTATAGGATTAACTTGTTTTTGTGTGTTTGGAGGTTTTGAAGAACATACTTTGTCCTCTACAATGCCTGGTAGTCAGTTTCTGGGCTGTAATTTCTTTGACTAATGTGATGTTATTGGCTTTGAGACCTGTAAAGTCTGCTCCTCTAAGCAAATTAGTTGAACATACACTTGTTTAGGTGATAAAAAATGAAAGCAGAACCTCTTAATATACCTAGCTTTCTGGGTTTGCAATTTTTGGTCCTAAAACTATGGCTTTCATAATGTAAATCTTAGCTGTTAGAAAATTTTATGAGTTAGGGTATTAAAAAAAAAAAAAGCCTTGTTTCGTGTTTTGATTTTAAATGCTTGTTAGGACATAGAATAATTTTTTTGCCTCTATTCAGGGAGATTAATTTTAATGGGAAAGCCATAAGACAATGAACTTATTCAAAGGTATGCTCTTACTATACTATATACATTTAAAATCAATATGTGTGTGCTTATGATATGTTTCACATAGAGATTTCTGCACCTGTTGATTGCATTAAGCGTTTGGACTCTCCTAATGAGGCAGGGAGAGGATGCAGTCACATTGTCAGAGTGGATCATCCTTCTTCCTTAGATTGAGTATATTCTACTTTTTTGTATTCTGTGACCTTGCAGTCAGTGACTTCAGCCCAGAATAGTTTCAAAGTCATGTAAATGAATGCAATTAAGGTATTGCTTTATCATCATACATAGTTCAGATGGAATCTTATTGGATCCAGTGGCTTGCTTGCTTTATAAGGAAGGTCAAAATAAGGTTAACTTTTATTACATAAGATGATTTGGTAATGTTTTTCTTTAGTTGGCTGAAAAAGTCCTCTTCTAATAGGAAATTATATATGTGTGTGTGTGTGTGTATATATATATATATATATATTAACCACGAGGAGGTCTGCTTCAAGGTTTTTTTCCTCCCTTTCCCTCTCTAATAGTTTTACTCCCCGTTTTAAGGAGATGCCTTTTGTCTTCTAGAATCTTGGGAACATTCTGCCTTAGTTATGATTCTAGGTATCTCTGACTTACATATGTAGGTGACAGTCCCTGCTGCTGATGTAAGGTAGCCTTGGAGCTACTGATTTATGTGCTTAAACCAAAAGGAAAAAGAAAACAAAAAAACACCAAAAACCCATTGCCATCAAGTTGATTCTGACTCATAGCGACCCTATAGGACAGACAAGAACTGCCCCAAGGCTGTAAATCTTTAAGGAAACAGACTGCCACATCTTTCTTGTGTGGAGCAGCTGGTGGGTTCAAACCTCCAACTTTTTGGTTAGCGGCCCAGTGTTTAACCACTGTGCCACCAGGCTCCTTTTATGTGCTTAACAGATTTTATTGATGTTCAGTTACCATGTTGGTGTAGGACCTCGGACAGCAGTACTAGAGTCCCAACTCACCTGGCCAGAAAGGAGACCTGCCACCCAGCCAGGCTGATTGTGTGTGGAGGTTGTGATAGTGCTGACAGAGATAAGAGAGAGGGGGAGCAAAAGAAAGGTGGGGAGGGAGGGAGGGAGGGAGAGAGAAGTAATCGAAAGAAAGGCAAGTATTTTTCATAGTTGGCTCATAATAACTGCCTTCTTTTCATCTATGGTATTACTTTTTTACTTTGTATATAAATTTATGAAAGTTCTAAGATGCACTGATTCATGTAGCAGACATTTCCTGAGCATGAGCTATACACCTTGCACCATGCTAGGTATTGGGGGATTCAGAGGTGAATGTGGGGTACATGGTCACAGGGAGAATAACAATAAGCAAAGATACTGAGAAAGTGACCTAGATGCACACTGGTCAAAGAGCTTGCTTCACGAGAACGTTAAGGAAGAATCACGCAAAGAAATTTGGTACCTGTATGTGGGTTAAAGAAACTGAAGGGCCCTGGTAATGCAGTGATAATAATAAAAAAATAGCTACATTATTTTTGGAAAGTTAGAGTTCAAGTTTTGGGTTTGTGTTTTGGGCAGTGCTGTAAACAGTGAGAACTGACTGTGGGTTACGGGATAGGAGTTGAGCATTCTGGAAGTGTAAACCAGATGGAAGTGCAGTGGCTGATCCAGGTGCTGCAGTGGTGACATCAGGGAGTTTGAATCTTACCTCCTTATTGCCAGCTACCTGCAGTGTCCACTGACCTGTTCATATATAGTTTCCTCAGCCATTCCCCCCGCTCCCCCCAAAAAAATATTAAACTGTAGGCTATATCTCTTGCTGGTGAAAAATTCTTTCACCCACTTTTTTATTACTGAAAGTATAACTTTCCCATAGGTCGATGGCATTCTCAATCTAGGGTGGTTCTTTCTGATTCTTAGTTTTAAATTTTTCATTTTTAGTGGTCTAGAAGAATGAGATATTTGAAACTCTGTGATGACTGTCATGTAATTTTAATTTTTTCTCCTAGAATTCTTGATCTTATTTTTTTTTTATTATGACGTTAACTTCTCACACCCTTGAGAGTAAGTGATCATCTTTACAGTGTGAATAGGTAGTGTCTTTTGGTAAATAATTTTGTAGGGCTGGTTGTTTCATCAGATGTGGTCAGAAACTGTGTTTAAGGAAATCTTGTATAATTCAGATGTCTTATCTAACAATCTTTTTTTTTAAGAGATTGTTTATACTAGTTAAAATTCTGTTGTAAATAGTACTGTTGAAATTCTTTCAGGTAAGATGCACTTAAAGTAACACTACACTTCTCTTAATTTTCAGGAAGTATTTGGATCGTGAGCTATTACAGAACTCTATTCTCAGGACCCATTATTTTAACATTTTGGAGAAAAATATCCAGAAGGTATTGTTTTTTTTGTCTCTTTGCTCCTTTTTTTTTTTTTTTTAAACATAGCCAACTCTTTCCAATTACAGGAGAAGTAAGAATACTATGCCAGATTTTGTTAGATTTTTCTTTGAGATATCAGTAAGCTCATTGTTTGACATTTGTCACAGAGGAGGGGAATCTGTTTTAGTGTTGGTAAATTCTGAATTTTGTGTAAGAGAGGAAGAAACATTGTTTGGTTTAGATCTAACCACTTTTGCCGATTTTAAACGTTTGAGGTATTTACATTTTACCTTGTCATTTCAGAACTATTTTAAAGAATGTTTTCATTAAAAAAAAATGAGATATAAAAAAATCCTGTATAGCTAAGACAGTGCAAGGTACATATTAATCATTTAGGCAGCTTAAAGTCCTTCCTGCCTACGCCAACTCTACCTTCTAGTGTAGGAATAAGCTGTCATTGATGTTCTCATCAGTCTTTCATCAGTGTCCATAGACATAGACAACTAGGCCACCTGGCTCTGCCTCTAAATGTCCATCTGCTAACTTCCCTCTCTGTATTATCACTTTTGGTCAGGTTAGTGTAGAATACTAACGTGTGCTTGTAGACCCAGAACCTCAGGACATGTGATATATTACTGGAAAGGAAGCACATTAAGATCATCATTGGTCAAGAAACTTACCTGCTATGTGCTTTTGTCTTTTGAACCCCCAGTCCCTGTGTGGATATGCCACCTGATTTGTCTAAAGTCAGTGGTGAACACAGTCCCCTTCAGCCATATCCAGGATTTATTTCTTGGTGTCCAACTTTATACCTCCCCTACGTCTTGAGTTTCCTTTTTTAAGAACTTTTACCAGCTGTCTGGCTTGGAATAGAAACATGAAGGATGGGCACATAAATACGTTTTAACAAATAATGAGTTTTTTTTTTTTTTTTTTTTAAGTTATAGTGAACAGAGCAACTTCTTTGAATACATATTTACTTTATTAACTGGATATTTATGATATATGTTCACATGGAATAATGCGAACATTGTTTTTGAAAATTATCTTAAATAATCACTCATTGAGAGGTATAAATCTGTAGGATTGGATGAATATTGTCTTTTATGTTCCATAGCACTTTGTATTGGACTTTCAAAGTCGAACCTCCTCTCTTGATGTTCAAGATCATTCACTATTGGCAAAGCAGCATTTCTTCCTCTCTTCCTGTCAGTTATGGGGAGAAGGGGAAGGCAAATGAAAAATTTAAATATGCACATTAGGACTGTAAAGAAATTGTAAATGAACCCCCAAATATTAATTAAATTAAATTTTTACTATACATCATTAGTTAAAAAAATTATATGATCAGACACTCTGGATTTTGTGGCATTTAAGGTTATCTTTTGTAATTGCAGATAATTACTATTGCAATTAAATATTTGAAGAAATAAACATTCAAGCTTAGTTATAAGGAATAATATTGCACTTTTTAAAATCTTTTTGAATTATCTGCTTATGAAAGTTTATCATGTAATCACAAAATTACGAGTATATCATAGAACCGAATTAAAAATTTTTTTTATTAAAAGGAAACTGCAAAGAAATTGACTTTAGTGAAGGATTAAGTAGATAAATTCTCTTGGAAATTCAGAATAGGAGTTGGTTTTAAGTGATTCTTTTGAAAACAAATTATAATGTGTATAGCCCTCTGGAGTCTCTGGGTGGTGTAAACTGTTAACGCATTCACTGCGAACCGAAAGGATGTCGGTTCAGTCCACCCAGAAGCTCCTCAGAAGAAAGGCCTGGTAATCTACTTCAGAAACAACAGCCGCCAAAAACCTTATGGAGCACAGTTCTACTCTGACACACGTGGGGTCACCTGGAGTCAAAATCGACTCATTGGCAACTGGTTCATTGGTATAGCCTTAAAAAAAAGATTACTCATTTATTCTTTTTTAAAATATTTTTACTAAAGTATAACTTTTGTAGAGTCAAGCAGAAGCTGTTACGTGCTAGCTTGATGATTTTCTGCGTAAGTATACCCTGCGTAACTAATACTCCATCCCAGAAGGCTCATTCGCTGGAAGTTAAATTTGCCATTTGATATCTTTTACCGTAGATTAGTTTTACCTTGTTTTGAGCTTTATAAAAATGGAATCATATAATATGAATTCTTTTTTGTCTGATATTTTTTATCAGAATTATGTCTGTGAATGTCATCTGTATTGTATGCATCAGGCCCCCTCTCTATCTGACTGTATTCTATTGTATGATTATAACCAGAAAAACTAGTTGTTATTGAGTAGATTTCCACTCATGTTGACCCCATGGGTGTCAGAGTAGAATTCTATTCCATAGAATTTTCAATGGCTGACTTTTTGGAAGTGGATTGTCAGGCCTTCTTCTAAGGTGCCTCTGGGTGGACTTGAACCTCTAACCTTTTGGTTAGCAGCCAAATGAGTTAACTGTTTGCACCACTACCATTTATTTATCCATTCTACTCCAAATGGACATTTACTATCTTTCCAGTTTGGGACTACAGATTGTGCTATTGTGAATGTTTCTGGTAGAAATAAACACTTATACCTGATGAGTATATACGGGGGTAGAACTGCTGAGTTGTAGGGCTTGCATATGTTCAGCTTTAGTGTGATAGATACTTGGAGTGCTTTTAAGTATACTTAGTAAATGTTAGTCAGTGCAAACTCTCAAATTGTTTTGAAGAGTTAAGAAATTCTCCCTGTATTAAAAAATAAGTTGCCTGTTTTCTGATACCATTTTAATATGTGTTAAAAATATTTGAAATACATTATGTCATAAAACATAGATCTGTCCTAACCAATAGGAAAATAGGACATGAAGCCCTCATATACATATTTACAACTGTGGAAATACTGAAAATAGATTTTGAAAAAAATCAGATATTTCACATAATGGAGTTTTTTTTTTTTCCTTGTTAAATTATTGGATACCCTGTTTTGAATATCTAAAATAATACTCTTGAGTTACAAAAAACCTATCTAAGCATTTCTGATAACTGCTGCTTGCCATGACTCTATCTGTGTTTGTATAAATCTGTTTGGTGATTTAAAGTAAAATTATTCATTCTAGAATATAATTGAGAAATTTTATATTAATGTATTTTTGGGTCTTTACTGTATAGAGCAGTGCTGTCCAATAGAAGTATAATGTAAGCTGCACATATTTTAAATTTCTAGTTAGCCACATTAAAAAAGTGAAAAGAAATTGGTGACATTAATAATATATTTCATTTAACCCCGTATACCCAAAATATTATCATTTCAATGGATAATCAGTATAAATTATGAGGTGTTTTACAGTCGTCTTCTCATACTAAGTTTTTGAAATCCGGTGTGTATGTTCACCTACAGCACATCTCAGTTCAGACTAGCTGCCTGTCGGGAGCTCAGTAGCCACATGTGTCTTGTGTCTAGTAGCTTATGGTACTGGACAGTGCAACTATAGAGTTACATCTTGGATTTGAAAAGACAGTGCTTTAGTCAAATTTGTGTATAGTTAAAATGATCTTTAACAAAATCCTACAGAAAGGTGCCATGTTGGATGCTGATATACCACCTTTCAGAAGGTCTCAAGCAGCCTGTTTTTCCTTCAGTCTCGGAATAAATAACACTTTTCTTTTGCTGAACACCAGACAAAGCAATTAGCTTGTGTTTTAGGGGTCATGTTTTATGAAAAATACATATTTTAAAACTGTAAAATCAAAATCTGTAATAACAGATTCACATCTTTCATTTTACCCTAGGTTATATGCTGAGTAGAATTGTACTTTTTTTTTCTCTTTTCTTTTCCTTTTTTTTGTAAAGCACGGATAGTTCAATATGCATATGATAAATTAACATACGATGTAACTCCACTATCTTCTAAATAAAATCGGGCAGTTTATAGATAAAGAGGTAGATAAGTAGATCATTATTTTTTATTAACTGTAATATTTAAAGATTACCTGGATTTTGAGGGTTAATATTTCTTCACATATATATTTGCTAAGCGGGATAAATTAAAATTATAAATTGTCTCATGTGAGTTTGGGTCACATTTTGCTACCAAATTGTTTTTTAAAGCTTTTTGGTATTCAGAATTCACGATGCGGAAAAGATACCACCGAGTTGGTCACACGGTGGGTTGTTGTGAGTGGTAAAGCCTTTCAAACAATACTTGACATACAGACATGTTAGCTATTATCGTGGGTCTCAGATCTGAGGTATTTGTTTTATAGCTCCCTCCACATTAACACCCCCCCCACACACAACATTTTTGATAGTAATACCCTTCCCTCTTAAATGGCATCAACTATACTTTTTGACACCCTCTTGCAATAGTACAGGTTATTCGCTGTTTAAAAAAAAAAAAAAAAATTCCTCTGCTCAGCAGCCTCCAGTGGCTGTCCATCTCACCTGGAGAAAAACTGAAGTCCTTCTATTAGCTGAAAAGTCAGGGCATCTCTCAGTGAGGCCTAGCCTGGCAGTCTCTATTCAAAGTTGAAAACTCTCCCCATTTCCTCTCTCCTTAATATTGCTGTTTTCTTTTTCTAAGCATTTATCACCTTTAAAATTACTGTGAAATTTATATTTTTAAAATATTGATTTTCTTCCCCCTGCTAAAGTAAAATCTCTTAAGGAGAGGAATCTTTTTCTATTGAGTTCATCACTAATATACCTGGAGAACCTAGAATAGTGCTAGCTCATAAGTATGTGTTGACTAAACCTTTATTGAATGCATGGAGAACACTTTTTTCATTCCTGAAAAAACTTTATGGTTTTTTTTCTGGGGCAGGGAACATTTACAGAATTATAGAATATAAACTACTTTCAACTTGAAGTCTGTTAGCTGTATGTTTGCTATAGTGTGTCTCTTTACTATTCACCTGGAACAAGAGAGAAAATACAGATGTCTTTGGTGAAAGTAGTGAATTACCTGTTTGGGTACAACGATTTTAAAGCTGAATGACTTTTAGTTTTGCTAACTTTCCAAAATGATGCTTAATTCTTCATGTTTAATTCAAATTGTGGTAAAATTCATTTTTTGAAGGGCATTTCACAGATTTCCATAAACTTCTTAAAGTAGCTTCATCCCTGTAAATTTTGTTTCCTAGGAATATTTAGAATGAAATAGTTTATCTGGCTGGTGAAAGTCTAAATGGGACTGAACTTGAGATGATGGAAAAATTTTGATTTGAATGGGATGCTAAGGATAGGATTTAGGAATAGAATAAGTTTCTGACTTACAGAAAGTTTTTTTTTTTCTTTTATAATCATGTATATATGGATCATGTACGTATGGATAACCAAAACCAAACCCATTGCCATTGAGTCATTTCCCACTCATAGCAACACTATAGAACAGAGTAGAGCTACCGCATGGGGTTTCCAAAGACGGCTGGTAGATTCGAACTGGTGACCTTTTGGTTAGCAGCTATAGCTGTTAACAACTGTGCCACCAGGGCTCCTTGTGTCTGTGGATGGTAGCTATAAATTGATTCACAGATGGGTCACAGTTCAGAGAAGAAAGTAGTTTCAGTATGTAAACAAAGATGAATACCATCTTCACACATAGAGTTTGTGCTAAAAATGAGGGCCTGTTACAACCTTACATCTTTAAATGCTCATATTGGTGACACCGAGTGGTAAAAGAGGCTGCATTTGGAAAGAATAGGCAGTAATTGTTTCCAAATTTTCCTTAATCATAACCAACTTTGATATGAAATTTAGATAGCATTCTTTTGCTAACTAATAGGTTTGGGAAGCTAAGCTTATAGGCTACCCACTTGTATTTCAGCAGTAAACAGAGTCCTTATTTTATTACTGAGAGCATAAAGGTTAGCAAATATTTAGCCTTTTTTTTTTAAATGTTGGCTAGGAAATTGATCTTTTGCTTTTATATTACAGATGAAAATTACCAAAGAAAGCTTAAGTGTTTATTCTAGTAGAAATGGATATAACCTGAGAGTGAATGTTACTGATATTAACTTTGACAAATGTATTAAAAGTATATACATGCAATTTGTATTAATACTGGTGCTTGACCGAATTAATGCCAATTTGCCATTTTTCACAATAATATTCAAGAAATAAAAAATAGGTAACATTTTTATCTTATTTAAGTACTCCCATGAGTTTTTGTTAAGGACAAGAAAGCATAATTTACAGTATTTATTGGAAGGTCACATACCATTTAAACCTAGTTTGGTGACCATAGAATGCTGTTTTCTTAGTTTTTAAGCATTTTGTAGTTTACCTTCTCTTCATCTTGGTTACTTTAATGTAAAATGGAAAGGGTTATATGTGAACTGTTTAAAACTATTACAAGCAGTTGGACTTGCTTCTGATAGGGTTATCACGTGATCAGTAGTCCTTAGCTTCTAAGCTTGTATTTTAAAAGAGAACATTTATTAAAGATAGAAGGATTGTGTGTTTTTCTGAGACAGGGCAGAATTAGTAGTTTTGTTTGTCCTTAAAGACAAATTGCAACCCCAGACGTATTTTACTTTCTTGTGTAGACACTAAGAATAGCTATCATTATTGCCAGTTTAATACAGAGTGGAAAATGCTGGTCTTAGAATCATAAGATTTATATTTGAGCCCTAGGTCTCCACATACACTGTTAGCAGATCATTTAACCTGAACCTCAGTCGCTCATCTGTAAAATGAGGATATAGCCTACATCCTGGGAGTATTATGAGGAGTAGGTGAAGAAATCTACAAAGCGTGTTTTCACCAGTGTAACATTCTAGAATGTTAATGTGTTACTCACAGTATTGTTGGCAATATTGTTAATTTGAAGGTATTTTTCTGAAGAAATAAAATAGACTTTTAGATTACCATTGTTTTACTCAATAGCACATCTTCTATCTGAGGACCTCTTCTTCCATATATTTTCCATTTTCTTTCTTTCTTTCTGCTCCCCTTTCAGAGTTTTCACAACCCTGGTTCATGCTTCTGAATTCCTTTGAAGTTTGAACCAGTAACATCTGCCACCTCATGACCCATTTCTTTGCTCTTCTGTAATGCCTTCCCCCGCCACACACACGATTTGTTTGTTGTTGGGTGATTAAACTGGTCTTCATTTCATTTTTTCAGAGATCCAGATTAGTACAGGGTTAGAAACAGCAGCTTCTGAATTTGTTTGAACTATAAGGCTATGTGGTACATAGGTATCAATAATAATACTCATCCCCCCCGCCAGGGAAAACAGTTTTCAGAGAAAACAATTAGTAAAGCCTTGCATGAACTTGCTTTTCCTTTTGTTGCATAGCAGTTAACAGGTTTTAAAAGTGGTTTCTGTCAGTAGTACTTAAACCCACATATCCAGGTTAAAAAAAAGTTTTCAGTAGAAAGTATGATTTTGTGAAGTGACTCACCGCATAAGGAACTCTACTTCAAAATGCATGCCCTTAACTACTATTTGAATTTTTATAGGTTTGTAGTTTTGCTGACTGCAAGAAAACAAAAGGCCTAGTGCCAGTTCTTACTGGGTCAAGATTTATTTTAAAGTATCAACAATTTCCTCAGCTCCTTGAGACTTAAAAATGTCCTAGCGCTTTCCCTGCAAAGAGTTTTAACAGACCCTAAGCCAGCAGAGAAGATTCAGGAGCAGTTCTTCTCTGTCCTGTATGGTTGCTGTGAGTTGGAATCAACTTGATGGCACACAACAACACATGCATGGTCGTGGAAGAATGGCCTGACACTCCAATTCTGAAAATAAGCCATTGAAAATCCTATGGATTACAGTGGTCTAATCTTCAACTGATTATGGGGATGGTGCAAGACCAGGCAGCATTTTGTTCTGTCCTGCGGGGGGGTCAATGTGAATCAGAGGCCAACTCCACTGGAGCTAACAACATACATAGTGGTAACAGAATCATTCTATTTGGTGATTTTGCTAATAAAAATTGCTAAGAAACTAGACTGCCCTAGGAAAGGATTTTTTTTTTTTTTTTTAAAGACTAGCGGAAGTCGCAAGAATTTAGTAATTATATTTGTGTTTTCAGCATAGCTATTAGGCACACAAAATTTGACCAATTGATTTAAAAATAACCTGTTAGTTTTTCATGAAATTATCAGGAAACTGGTTGACCAAAGTAATCCCTGTGGAGGCTTTACTGGGTAATGGTTTAGGGAATACATTATAGAAGCACGCTGACCTGGGTTTGAATCCTGAATCTACCTCTTACTTATTGAATGACCTGGGGAAAGTCACTCAACTTCTCCGAGCCTTAGTTTCTTTATCTGTAAATTGAGGTGACATCTATTTTCTAAATAATGGTTAAATGAGATAATATCTGACAAACACTTAACACAATGCCTTATCTTATTAATTATCAATAACTTGCTGTCCAGTTAATATGAATTAATCTTATTAACTGGAAATAAACCCAGCAAATAGTTTTTTTCTTTTTTTAAACTCGTATTCCATATTGAGAGTCATCATTAGACTATAGAAACATATTTGAGGCTTCTTGAAAAATGTTTAGAAAACCATGTCTGAGTCCAAGCAGTGTTTATAGGCAGATGGATTAAAGCTGACAAAGATGGAGACGTTGTGCTGTGGTGGTTTTGGATAAGAGCAGATAATCTAGATGAACTCCGAATTCACTGTTTACGCACTGATCCTTGACTTTGGAAAAATGGAGTTGATGTTATCTGAGATTGGGAAGATTGTAGGAAGAGCAGGGACTCAGTTCTGGACGTTGGAGATGCTAGTAAATATCCAAATGGAGATGTCAAATAAACATTTCTCAAAGAGAGAACAATATATATTCTTAAAGAGGACGACATTGGTCATTAAGACTAGGAAATAGCTTTTAAAAGAATACAAATTTAGGTGCTTATTTGTTGTCAGGATATCTAATTTAGGATACTTGACGTGATCAGAAAAGTTGGGGGGAAAGGGAAATGTCCTTAGGGGAGAGGGAAAAAATGGTATTCGAATTTTAAAAAAAAAAAGCAGTAAAGAGAAAATAGGAAATGGAGAAATAAAAATGCTAAATCGGGGGAGGGGCATTTTAATTCCATTGAGCAAATACAGTGAAACACCTGCAGTGATTTTAAAATAGAGTATTCAAAGAAGCATTTAAACACTGAACATGTATTTACTGCCTGTTATATTCTGGAAACCCTGGTGGCATAGTGGTTAAGAGCTACAGCTGCTAACGAGAAGGGGGGCAGTTCAAATCCACTAGGCGCTCCTTGGAAACCCTATGAATCAGTTCTACTCTGTCCTTACAGGGTCGCTATGAGCTGGAATCGACTCGATGGCAGCAGGTTTGGTTTTTTGTTTTATTATATTCTAGCCTCAAAAATTGCATATTAAATATTTTCATTCTTATTTATGCCTCATTTGAAGCATCAAATCTTGTATAAAATATACATAAAAAGAGAGATACACCGTAAGGACCAACAGTATGGAATTAGCTTTGTAAAAAAGTTTGTTTCCTCTGTTACATGAAGCAATGATCCTTCAAAAGGATGTGCATTATTAATAAATTAGTGGTCTTCCCCCACCCTTACTTCCTCAATATTGTGTAGCCTATAGTTAATTTTGGAGCCTGAGTGGCGTAGTGGTTAAGAGCTCAGCTACTAACTAAAAGGTCAGCAGTTTGAATCCACCAGCCACTCCTTGGAAACCCTATGGGGCAGTTCTGCTCTGTTCTGTAGGGTTGCTATGAGTTGGAGTCTACTCGACGACAGTGGGTTTGGTTTTTTGATTAGGCCCGTAGTCTCAGGGAGTCCTCTGGTCTCAACTGGTCCAGTTAGTCTGGCTTTTTTTAAGAATTTGATTTTTGTTTTACATTTTTCTCCTATCTGGGACAATCTGTTATGACCCTGGTCAGAACAGTCAGTGGTGGTCGCCGGGCACCATTTAGTTCTTGTGGTCTCGGTAGATGAGGTCCTGTGAGCTCCTATGGTTTTGCCTCTACTGCCCTCCCCACTCCCAACCATTCTCTTCAATTTCATGTTAATCGTTTACTTGCTTTTTATTAATACTGGCTTTATCACATATCTATCCCTAAATATCATATTGGTTAATTTAACTTTTTGTTTAGTTTTATAAAAATGGTATCATTCTATATGGTCTTCTGAGATTTGCTTTTTATTTTTAATACAGTTTATTATTTAGAGCAGTTTTAGGCTTAAGAAAAATTGTACAGAAAGTACAGAGTTTCCATATACCCTCCTCCTTGGTGCACAGTTTCTCCTATGGTTAACATCTTGCATTCATGTAGTACATTGTTAAAACTTATGAACCAGTATTGATATATGATTATTAACTAAAGTCTGTCATCTACATTAGGGCTCACTCTGGATTGTTCAGTCCTGTGGGTTTTGACTGAAGTGTAATGTCATGTATACTCCAGTACATTATCATACAGAATCATTTCACTGCCCTGTGCTCCACCTGTTCATCCCTCTCCCTTCTCTCAAACCCCTGGCAACCACTGATCTTTTTACTGTCTCCATAGTTCTGCCTTTTCCAGAATGTCATATAGTTGGAATCATAAAATATGCAGCTTTTTCAGACTGGCTTCTTTCACTTAGCAATATGTGTTTAAGTTTTCTCCATGTCTTTTGGTAGCTTGATAGCTCATTTCTTTTTATTGCTGAGGAATAATCTGTTGTATGGATATACCACAGTTTGTTTATCCATTCCCCTATTAAAGGACATCTGGCTGCTTCCACTGTTTGGCAGTTATGAGTAAAGCTGCCATGAACATTTGTGCACAGGTTTTTAGGCAGACAGATGTTTTCAACTCAATTGTGTAAACACTGAAACCAAAAAACCTGTTGCCGTTGAGTCAATTCTAACTCCTAGTGACCGTATAGGACAGAGTAGAACTGCCCCATAGGGTTTCCAAGGAATGGCTGATAGATTCGAACTGCCAACCTTTTGGTTAGCAGCTGAGCTCTTAACTACTGCGCCACCAGGGCTTGGAGGGCAAATACTGGATTATATGGTAAACCTATGTTTAGACTTGCTTTTTCTTTCAACATGGATTTGTATTGTTGTATGTAGTTATAAACAAACCTATTGCCATTGAGTCGATTCTGACTCATAGTGACCTACAGGACAGCGTAGAACTGCCCCCATAGAGTTTCCGAGGAGTGGCTGGTGGATTCAAACTGCTGACCTTCTCGTTAGCAGCCGAGCACTTAACCACTCTGCCAGCAGGGCACAGTATGTAGTTATAGTTCATTTATTTTCACTGCTGGATAATATTACATTGTGTGAGTATATTCATTCTCTTGGTGCACATCTGGATTGTTTCGATTTTTTACTTGTTTTGTTTATTCATTTTTGATATATCTATTAATGTATCTATACGTTGATAATATGTGGTATATATTTTGCTGTTACAAGCGTTGCTAATGTCAGTATTCTTTTATATGTGTTCTAATGCATATGTGAAAAACTTTGTCTAGGATGTGTACCTAACAGCAGAAATGTAAAGAATGTTCAGTTATATAACATAATGCTAAATTGTTTTCCAAAGTCCTTTCATCAGTTTACATTGTACTAGTAATCTGTCAGAAGCCCCCACTGAACCATAATATTGCCAGAACTTGGAATTGTCAAACTTTTTAACTTTTCCCATTTAGTGTGTGCAAAATAGCATTTCATTGTGGTTTTAATTTGCTTTTCCTTGATTGCTGAAGTTGAACATCTTTTCGTGTGAATATTCAGCATTGGTATTTTTCTTTCATGAAATGCTTGTTCATATCTTTTGTCCCTTTTATGTGCTTAAAAGTATGCATTAAATACATTTAATTTTTAAATACTTTTTAATTTTAAAATAACACATAGAAAAGTTATACAATACAGAGCACTTTTTTTAATGAACCGTTTGACCTAACGTCCCATCACTTTTGAATAAACTAGCATGTAGTTTTCTACAAAGAAACAAGGACATTCTGCTATAAACCACAATTAAAAGCATCCAAATCAGGAAATCAATGTTGATACGTTACTACTTGCTAATTTTGAGATCTCATTCAAGTTCACAAATCATCCCAATAATGTCCATTATACCAAAAGGATCCCGTTTAGAGTCAAGCCTTGCATTTTGCTTGTCGCGTCTCTTTAGTCTTCTGTCTGGAATAATTCCTCAGTCTTTCTTTGACTTTCAAGACCTTGGCACTTCTTAAGACCATAGACCAGTGATTTTGCAGTGTGTCTCTTTTATTTTGATTTGTCTTCTGTTTCCTCATGACTAGATGCAGCCTATGGATATTTGGCAGGAATATCACAGAAATGATGCTATGTGTTTTCTTTGCATCCTGTCGGATGGCACCCAATTAATTTCATTTTTACCAATTACTGTTGATATTCACTTGGATTACTTGATTAAGATGGTGTCTATTGGGTTTCTCTACTATAAATTTTATAAAATTTCGTAAGAATTTTTATAAAATTTCGTAAGAATTTTTATAAAATTTTTTTATAAACGTATAAATTTTTAAAAAATTTTATACCATCAATGTACAAATGTATAAACAAATTATGGTATATTCACACAATGGAATACTACACAGTGATAAAGAACAACAATGAATCTGTGAAACATCTTATAACATAGATGAATCTAGAAGGCATTATGCTGAGTGAAATTAGTCAGTTACAAAAGGACAAATATTGTATGAGACCACTATTATAAGAAGTCAAGAAATGGTTTAAACACAGAAGAAAACGTTCTTTGATGGTTATGAGGGTGGGGATGTAGGGAGAGGGGTATTCACTAACTAGATAGTAGATGAGAATGATCTTAGGTGAAGAGAAGGACAATCCACACTACAGGGGAAGTCAGCACAACTGGACTAAACCAAAACCTAAGAAGTTTCCTGTATACAACCAAACACTTCAAGGGATAGAGTAGCAGGGGCGGGGGTCTGGGGACCATGGTTTCAGGGGACATCTAGGTCAATTGGCATAACAGTGTATTAAGAAAATATTTTTGCATCCCATTTTGTGAGTGGTGTCTGGGTCTGAAAAGCTAGTGAGCTGCCATCTAAGATGCATCAGTTGGTCCCAACCCACCTGGGGCAAAGGAGAATGATGAACACCAAAGACACAAGGAAAATATTAGCCCAAGAGACAGAAAGGGCCACATAAACCAGAGACTCCATCAGCCTGAGACCAGAAGAACTAGATGGTGCCTGGCTACCACCAGTGACCACCCTGATAGGAATACAACAGAGAGTCTCTGGCAGAGCAGGAGAAAAGTGGGGTGCAGAACTCAAATTCTAGTAAAAAGACCAGACTTAATGGTTTGACTGAGACTGGAGGGACCCCGGAAGACATGGCCACTGGACTTTCTGTTAGCCCAGAACTGAAACCATGCTTGAAGCCAACTCTTCAGACATAGATTAGACTGGACTATAAGACATAAAATGATACTCGTGAAGAGAGTGCCTCTTAGCTCAAGTTAGATACATGAGACTAAATGGTTAGCTCCTGTCTGGAGGCAAGATGAGAAGGCAAAAAGGGACAGGAGCTGGTTGAATGGACACGGGAAATCCGGGGTGGAAAGGAAGAGTGTGCTGTGACATTGTAGGGAGAGCAACTAGGATCACATAACAATATGTGTATAAGTTTTTGTATGAGAAACTGACTTTACTGTAAACTTTCACTTAAGGCACAATAAAAAAAATTTTATACTGTAAATTACTATAAACTCATTTTCCCTCTCTAATAATTATTTGTGTGGAGATATTTTGAAACTATGTAAATATCCCCTTTCTGATCACGCTTTCATTTAATTAATTAATTAATTTGTGTCAGTATGGGCTCATGAGTCTGTACTGTATTCAGTGGGTTATTACTCATTACTATCATTATTTATTTTGATACTCCTGTCCCTGATTTAACCAGTGGGATCCTCATCAAGTTGGCTTCTGTGTCCTCCCAACATGTCTCTATCATTCTTTGATCTTACAATTTCATTCTGACACCATAGGGCCGATCATATTTTCTCCCTTTCCTTTTTTGTACCTCGTTCTCTAACAGTGAGATACTCACCTACCATATCCTTAATTTGTTAACTTTCTACATCAGTCTCCCTGTATGTAGTCAGTCTGCCTTTTCCATTGCCCTCTGTTTTCCATTCTGCTTGGGCTTTGGAGGGAGACCCTTCACTTGGAAGCCCTTCTCACCCCAAGACTCTTCCATTACACAGTAGAGTGTTCCTTTTCGTGGACGTCCTCCTCTCCCTGCTCAGGCATTGACACCCCGTACTGGGCCACTCCCCACAAAGGAATAACCAGTTGTTTCAGAACTATTGAATGATGCCTCCTTTCTTCAATGATCTGCAATTCAACTTTTGTCAGTTATCATATTTCCTTACATGTGATGGTCAATTTAATTTCCACCAGTTTGTCTTTTCCAGGGCTATGCTAACTTAATCATTAGAGTTTTATATACTAAATATCGGTATTTGGTAGGGCAAGCCACCCACTGTTTATTCTTTTTCTAGTTGAATGACTTTGTCTGTTATGGGCCTTTACTGCTCCATGTAAATTTTAGAATCAATTTAGGAAACCTTTTGAATTTTGATTGGCATTGTACTAAATCTGTGGATTCAATTTGAGGAGAACTGTCCTTTTATGCAGAGCTTGGAGCCTGTTTGTTCTGGTTTGAACCCCTGCTGAGAATTTGCATTTCTAACAAGGTCCCAGGCGAGGCTAATGCTCCTGGTTAGGGACCAATTCTGAGAACCACTAGTACACCAGAAAAACAAACCCACTGCCGAGGAGTGGATTCCAGCTCATAGCAACCCCAATAGGGTTTCCGGGGCTGTAAATCTCTATGGAAGCAGACTGCCATGTCTTTCTCCCACAGTGTGGCTGGTGGTTTCAAACTGCCAGCCTTTCAATTAGCAGTGAATTGCTTTAACCACTGCAGCACTAGAGCGCCTTACTAGTAGAACAGTGGTTTTCAAAATTATTATACGTAAGAATCAACCTAGGGATCTTGTTAAAATGTAGATTCTGATTCATTATATCTGGGATGGAACTGATTCGAAGCCTTGCTTTTATGATACTGAGTCTGTCATGAACATGGTAGGTCATTCCATTTATTTAGGTTTATTTACTGTTTTCCGACATATTTTCTCCATGTAGAACTTATAATATTTTGTTACTTTTATTTGGTAGGTACGTTTTGTTGTTATTGGAATTTTTTGAATGTTTTTTCTGTTTGTTTTAAATATGATCCTCTTTGTCCTATGTGGGTCCTCAGTAGGGAAAATTGATAGTTACCATTCCTCAAGGTAATTTGGGTTGAAGAACAGTGTTGAAGGATAATATAAAATGATTTATTATCAGAATTAGGAGTGTGTGAGTGATCATTGAAAGTACTTCAAGAATTTCAAGACAAATTCATAAAGTCTTTTTCTAAGAGAGTCCTATGTATCCAGCCCTTAAAAATGGCCTTGACTGAGTCTGAGATCATATGTAAGCCATCATACTAGGATTCATAAATTAGAATATTTTTATGCTGAGTTTTAACGTTGAATTATTTTTCCTCATCCCCTGGCTCTAATTAAAATTGTCTCTCTAACAGTATTGCTGTACTCATTGCATCTAAACTTTGCTTCTGTTGACTTTCTGTGTACTTCCTGGGAGGTAGTTTTGTTTATTTATTTAGGTTTATTTACTGTTTTCCGACATATTTTCTCCATGTAGAACTTATAATATTTGTTACTTTTATTTGGTAGGTATGTTTTGTTGTTATTGGAATTTTTTGAATGTTTTTTCTGTTTGTTGGTGTATAAAAATAGTTGATTTTTAAAAGGTGATCTTACATTTAGTTAAAATGAATTGAATACCTTGAATGCCAGCAAACTTGTTGAGATAGCATGTAAGTATGAGACATGTTCAAAAGCAATTAAGTAAGATCAGATGTCCAGGTTTTTACCCCTAAAATTACTTTTGATATTTTAATAAATTCTAGGTAAATAGGCATATCTAAAGTCTACTTTTGCATTCTCCAAAGAGTAATTTCAATACATTAGGTTTATTTATAATTATTATTTTAATGTCAACTTATTTACATCAGACTCATTTTAAAGTAATTTATAATTCTGTGTGGAGTATATATGTTTTCTTATAGCTTTTTTGAGGTATAATTTATATACCATACATTCACCCATTTTAAGTGTTCAATTTGATGATTTTGAGCCAGTTTATATTCACGTGCAACTGTCACCCCAAAGAGCTCCTTCACGCCCATTTTTCAGTCAATATCTACACCCATCCCCTGCCTGCCTTCCCTTCCTATAATTCTGGCTTCTTCAGACAATTTATATATAAATGTGTGTCTATATATAAATATATAACACAATATAAAGTCCTTCGTATCTAGCTTCTTTCACTAAGTATTATGATTTTGAGGTTCATCCTTGTTACATGAATCATTAGTTCATTCCTTTTTATGGTTACCACATTATGTTTATCCCTTCCCCAGTTGATGGATATTTGGGCTGTTTTTAGTTTTTGGCTTTTATGAATGATGCTGTGCCATGATCATTTGCATGCAAGTTTTATGTTGGCATATTTTTGTTTTCACTTCTCTCTGGTAGATACTCAGGAGTGCGATTCCTGGGTTATTTGTTAAGTGTATAGTGTATGTTCAGCTTTTTAAGAAACTGCCAAACTGTTGTTCAAAGTGGCATTACCATCTTACATTCCGACTAGCAACGTATGTGGGTTTCAGTTTCTCCATATCCTCCCCAACTTTTGATTTTTAATTATTACTATTCTAGTGGGTGTGTACTGGTACTCACTGTGGCTTTAATTTGTTTTTCTCTGATGGCTGATGATAATGAGCATCTTTTCATTTGTTTGCTAAACATTCGTGTACCTTCTTTGGTGAAATGTCTTCAAATCTTCAGCTCATTTTTTTAATTGGATTGTTTGTCTTATTCTTGAGAGTTAAGGATTTTAATATATGCTGACTACCACTTCTTTATTATGTTTATGATTTGCATATAGTCTTTCTGAAGAATCAGATGAAGTTCAATTTCTCATTTTTTTTTTATGGATTCACTTTTGTTTTCATGTTTAAGAAATCTTTGCGTCACCTAAGGTCACATGATTTTCTCCTATGTCTTTTCCTAGAAGTTTTATAGTTCTTACAGTTCAAACCATGGTCCATTTTGAGTTAATATTTTTGGATGTTGTGAGGTAAATGCTCTATCTGTCTGTCTGTCTTTGCATGTGGATTTGCAGTTGTTCCAGCACCGTTTACTGAAAAGATGTTTCTTTCCCTATTGAATTGCCTTGGCATGTTTGTTGAAGCTCATTTGACTATAAATGTGAGAGTTTATTCTGAACTTTCTGTTCTATTCCATTATTTATCTGTTTATATTTATACCAATACCACATTGTCTTGTTTAGTGTAGCATTCTAGTAAGTTTTGAAATCAGATAGTTTAAATCTTAAAAACTTTAATCTTTTTCAAAATTATTTTCGACTCTCTAGGTCCTTTACATTTTCATATATATTTTAGGATCAATTTCTACTGAAAAAAAAAAAAATGATGACATTTTAATAGTGATTGTGTTGAGTCTGTAGATCAATTTGGGGAGAATTGCCATCTTAATTCTCCAGTCCATGAACATGGACTCTACCTTTGTTTATTTAGGTGTTCTTTTATTTCTCTTGTGAATGCCTTGTAGTTTATAGTGTACAGGTTTTGCATTTCTTTTGTTAAAATTATTTCTAACTCATTTGTTCTTTTTTGCTACTATCGTGAGTGAATAGACTTTTTAGATTTCATTTTTGGTTTTATTGTTTGTATACAGAAATGCAGCTGGTTTTTGTGTATTGGTTTTATATCCTACCGACTTCCTAAACTTTCTTATTAATTCTAGTAGTCTTTTTTGATTTTTGATAGATTCCTTAGGATAATCTCCACAAGGGAGCATGTCACCTGCAAGTAAAGACAGTTTTAACTTTTACTTTCCAGTCTGCCTTTTTTTTCCCTCCTTGCCTTATTGCATTGGGTAGAACCTTGGTACACTGTTAAATAGAACTGATGAGAGTGAACATCCTTGCCTTGTTCCCAGTTAAGTATGATGTTAGTTGTAGGTGTTTATTCATAAAAGAAGGGTCATTTAAACATTGAAACAATTAATTTAATCCACCATATTAATGAAGAACAAAAAACATGGTCATCTCAATAGATGGAGAAGAAGCATTTGACGAAATCCTGCCCTCATTTGTGATTTAAAAAAACAAACTAAAGTATTAGGTATAGAAGGGAATGAAAAACCTATAGCAAATACCATAATTAATAGTGAAAGACTGAATGTTTCTCCCCTAAAATGCAGGGACAAGGCAAGGATGTCTGCTTTCACTGCCTCTATTCAACACTCTCCTGACTGAAAGTTCTCATCCTAATTTTTCTCACTGTAAACTTTATACAGTGTATTTTAGATCATGTGGAAAATATTAAGAAAAAACAAAAACAAAATGTCTCTTTATCCTACCAACTAGAATTACCCCTGCAGCATTTTTGTCTCCTTCTGTATACTACTTGTATGTATGTGTGTATGTTAAAATCCAGAAAAAACAAAACTTGTTGCCATCGAGTCGATTCTGACGTGTTAGTAAGTATATACGTTACAAAAAAAACAAATTTGAGATCATATTTTATTCTTGTCTCTCTGTGACCTCATTTCTCACCATTTTCTTCCTTGCTCACTACTAGCCACTTTTGTCCGCTTTCAGTTCCTGGAGCAGACCAAGTCCTTTTATTTTTTTGCTTCTTGGCCTTTGTAAATGCTGTTCCTTCTATTGGAACTACTAACTTCATTCTTTGCACTAGGAGCTTTAGCTTGTTTAGATATCATCTTAAATGTCATTTCTTCCCAGAAACTTTTCCTCATCACTTCATGTAAAGTAGCTTCCTTTCTACCTCTTGTGTTGTTTGATTTCAGTTATTTTATCTATTTTCCGTCTCCTTGTTTTTTGTTTTTTGTTTTTTTTTTCCTTTTCTGGTCTGTTTCCCATGAGGGACTGTACTTGTCTTGTTCAGTTCGTCATTCCAGCGCTTAGCATGATGCCTAGTCCCTAATCTGTCTGACATTTTGTTCAAGTAACAAATGAGTAGTTTAGTATATTGCTTTCTTGACATTGTGTTCTGATAATTTTACCATGTCATTACATATTCTTTGAAAACGTATGTTTTAATGATTCCATAATACTCTACAATGTGATTACACCAGAGTTATTTAAATGTTTTCTTATTCTTGGACCATGGTTCTTGCCTTTATGATTGGTGAGGTTCAGTTTTATTGACTTAGATTTAAAGCTGATTTATCCATTTATTAATATTGATCTGTGTGTCTAGTTTATTTTATATTATCCTTTGTTAGTTTCTATCATTTAAGTATCCTTTTCATTTATCTTTCATGTTGTCAGATGTTTAGCTCGAAAGGGGTATTTTGTTGTTGTGTGCCATCAAGTTGATTCTGACTCATAGCGTCCGTATAGGACAGAGTAGAATTGCCCCATAGGGTTTTCTAGGCTGTAATCTTTATGGGAGCAGATCACCAGGTCTTTTCTCCCATGGAGTTGCTGGTGGGTTTGCACTGCCGACCCTTTGGTTGGCAGCTAAACACTTAGCCATTGCACCACCAGGGATCTTTAATAGAGACAGACCATTAAAACAAAGATGTCTAGAATGTGGCAGAATATCAGACACAAATTGTGGGCTTAGGATATTTTTAATTATTTACGTGGAAAATGTAGACTCATGAACTTTATATACTAATACCATGTGTTTTGCACCACCTGAATGGTGGTGGGTAGTTCTAGAGAAAAGTCAGAATTTATGTATCAGAGACCTGCTACGGTCCTGTCTTGTTTTCCAAGTAAAATATACGAGGGTTTGAATTCCATTTCAACCCCTTATTAGCTTTGTAATGTAAGATATCTAAACTCAGTTTCCTAATCTATAATCTGAGAATAATAGTCATCTCATAAAACCCGTTCCTGTCAAGTCAGTTCTGACTCGTAGTGACCCTGTAGAGTAGAGCTGCCCAGTAGGGTTTCCGAGGAGTGGCTGGTGGATTCTAACTGCCAGCCTTTTGGTTAGCAGCCGAGCTCTTAACCACTGCGCCACCAGGGCTCCCGTCATCTCACAGGGTTGTTAAAAAGATTAAAGATTGTGTATGTGACAGTCGTAGTGCAATTTACACATAGTAACTACCCAATAAGCAATAGTTATCATTACTTGCTAAGTCTCTCATAGTTCTGGGAGTTTGAGTCTGAGCAGTAACTGTAAGGTAGCTTATTCTTCAAGGAGTCAGCAGCAGATACTGACCAGCTGTTAATAGTGTTCCTCTGAAGATGTTTACTTCTACTCTTGTCAGGGGTTGGTAGTTTTCTTCACTGTTTGGAGACCCTTTCTCATCTGTGCAGCTGTACCAAAAAACACTTAGCCTGAAAGGTAGTATTTTAAAGTCCCATGAAGTTAGATCTTTTGACATTTGTTTGTAGGTCATTTTTTGTAGTATTCTTAAATATAGTTATGGTTACTTTCTTGTTCCAACTTTAAAATAAAAGGTAATAGTTTTTTTTTATTCAAGAAGGAAAGCAATGTAATTAAACAAGTAGATTCTACTGGAATTTGAGTAGTTTGGTAGGTAATATTGAAAGGGACAAAACAAGGTTGACTTGGGTACAGCTTCAAAAATTGGAGTCTGGGGATTTAGGAAGTTCCCCAAATTCTAGGTACGTTCTAATAGAATAATATGATTGTGAATGTGGTTATTTTTAGTTCACATGTGAATCACTGCCAGTTATAAATACTTGGGGAAAATTATTGTTCTCTACTTCTTTTAGAATTCCTATCAGAATTTTACCAAGGCTCGATTTGAGTCCGGGATCTGTAATTTGGGGCATGTCACATATGCAGCTCTGCTCAGTGTCTTATCCCCTCTATAAAATGGGATACTCTCTCCTGTGCTCATTTCACAGTTATGAGGCTCAAATGAGGTCATGTCCATGAAAGCGCTTTGTAACTGGTAAAGCACGTAGCTTACTTAATCGTTACTCCAGTTCATCTTGTCAGACCTGCCCCTTTCTCACAACTGCTTGGTAGGTCACTGGTGGGGTGGCGTGATAGCCCAGAACTCTGGTACAATGTGCACCACCTCTTAGGAGTGTTTGTTTTATACTTGCACTAGGGAGTGGACGGTTTTAGATTGCTGTTCTTCTCATCCTTCAATTTATTTTGCTTATTAGAAGAATAGTACATGATTATTTTAGAGAAATTAGAAAATCTGAGTCAGCAACGGTAAAAATCACCCTAAATCCAGAAATAATTACTGCATTTATTTTTGTATAGTTTTAAAACATAGCCTATTATGCTGAACATAATGTTGTTACTTGTTTTTAATCACTTAATCTGTAGCGTTAACAATATATCATTTCATATAACTTGTTTTTTTTATATAATATTTTTAATTACATAGTACTAAACCTTTGGTATACCATAATTAATAAATAATGAGTCCTCATTTTTTAATTTTTACATGTAATGACTTTATAATTTTTTTCTATTGCAAATGTTTATAATAAACATCCTATGGCTTAATATTTGTGTATATCCTCGATGTTTTCCTTCTTTAGAATAAATTTTAAACGTGGAATTGCTGCATCAAGGGTCATGTGACGTTTAATGCATTTGATATTTTCTTAGAGTTTTTAAAGGGTAGTTGACATCTAATAAAGTATACAAATTTAAGAGATACAACTTGATAAGTTTTGACATATATATCCGTGGAAACTAGCACCATAGTTAAAATAATACCTCTTTTTAATCCTTCCCTCCTGCTCCTTTCCACCTCTCTATCCCCAGATAACCACTAATATGTTTTTTTCTCGCTGCAAACTAATTCGCATTTTCTAGAATTTCATGCAAATGGAACCACACACTATGTGTTCTTTTTTGTCTGCCGCCTTGTATAGTATAATTATTTTGAAATTTACCCATTTGTTTATATTAATTGTATATTCCTTTTTATTGCTGAATAGTAAATATTCCATTGTTTGGCTAGACCATGATTTATTCACTTATTGATGGACATTTGGATTGTTTCCAGGTTTTGGTTTTTACAAATAAAGGTACTATGAATGTTCTTGTACAACTCTTTGTGTGGACATAAGGCATTTGATATTTATTACCAGATTTTGTGCCGGAAAGTTTATATAACTGGTATTGTGAAAATAGAGAAGTTTAATATGAGAGAAACTGTAGCCACTATTTTCTTTTCTGTTTTTAGTTTTTCATTTTTGAAATGTATCTTTGGGAGGATCTAGATTTTTAGAGGTGACTTAATTAATTTGACAACACTCAAGAAGTTTGAAGTTAACAAAGGTTAATAAGTACTATCAACCTTTTTCATACTTGATTTTCTTGAAATGCCTTCTTTTATCAAGTAAACGTATTGTTCAGAAAGCAAGGCTCTCTCTTGCTTTCCTTCAGTGAACTAGTATTCATAAACAATTCCTATTTCCCTGCCAAATGACTATGTCTACATTGAACTTGAGCCAGAAAAGGTACTGGGATAAGCTTTCAGAATTTCACAAAAGATATTCCAGAATCTGGTTTGGAAAAGATGTCAAGCTACTTTTTTCCTCTTCCTAAGATGCCCGCTTGACTGATGGAGTACCAGGGAATCTGAAGACTCTAGATGACATCAGAGCTCCTTTTCAACAGCCTTCTCAGTTTCCTTTCTCAGAAAGCAGAGGCTCAAACTTTGGAGACAGACGGTGAGAATATTTTTTCCTGATTGAGTTCTTAAGGCTTAATCATTGTGACTTTAATATATTTCAAGCCATTTTTTCTCAGTTATAAATTAGCTTGTAATCACCAGGTATGTATCTTGTGCTTTATCTGTGCAAATTACTTCATTAGGCAATGTGGTAAAAATTTTAAAAATGAGTAAGATATGATCCTACAATTAAGGAACTCACAGGAAAAGACTAAGTGTAGATTAATAAATGTAATCAAACAGTAGAAAGAGGTGAAATGCCATAAGAAAGACATGAAAAGAATTCTTGAGAATCCAAAGGCCTAGAATACTTCTGGATGGAGGGATCAAGAAACTTGAAAGAAAATATCACACTTGCATTGATGATAACTTATTTTTACCAAAAAGCAGGGAAAATGGACAGAGTTAATGCAAACCTGAAATAGCAGTCTGATTTCAGATAAAAAGTCAGTGATTGTTTTGAGGAAAAATAGAGGTTTTATGTTTGGTTATTGTGTGTCTGTTATAGGTCAGTGATTATTTTTTAAATTATATAAAATTATTTTTCCCTTATAAGGCAAATAGTATGTTACATTTCTGAGAAATGGTAAAATACTCTAAATTAACACAGGTAGGTGGGCAGTGAAACAGAAAGAGATGAGTGAACGGTTAATTCTACTTGGATTAACACTCCTGATTTTGAGTATAGCTACAGCCTAAATGAATTAGTCATGTCTTAAGCTCTTGGACATTATACTGCTTATAACTGGACAGAAAGAATCTAAGTAAACTAGGAAAAGGCACAGTGATTGAAGTCTTCACAACTAACTATACACACAATAATCACTTTCAGTTAGCTAACTGAAGACTATTCAGAAGAGAAATAACAGATAGAACATCCTAAAATTCAATGTTTAATTGGCCATGATATTTCAAAAAGAGGATAGGAACTTTCAGCCACATTTTTTCTTTATCTGTAGATATAATATTACGGTTGGCACATGACAATACTAACTTGTTTTTCTTCACAATTCTGCTTATATTCAGAAAACCTAGTGTGATGGTTAAGATTGTGTGTCAACTTGGCTGGGCCATGATTCTCCATATTTTAATGTAATCACTCCCGTGATTGAATATACTGTGAGTAGCCAATCACATGAAAGGGAGACTCCTTGGGTGTGTGGCCCGCATCTGTGTATAAGCAGACGTTCTGGCTTTTTGCTCTCTCTGGATCCTGTGGCTGCTTCCTGTCGTCTCATCTCCCGTTCTTGGGACTTGAGCTGTCAGCTTATCTGCCGAACCTGGGATTCGTC
>NW_004443948.1:17014344-17015570 GCF_000243295.1 Trichechus manatus latirostris | reverse complement strand
TATACAAACGGATGAATTCTAGGTCAGGTGAACAGCAGTCTAACTCAAATCGCCAGAATAGAGAGTCAGGGTGCCTCAGTCCATTCCCAGATTTGAGCGAGTTTAAAGACCCACAACCCCTTGAATGAAGGGGAGGCCGGATCCCCTTGAGGAAGGACTCCAATACACTGCCAGAAATTTTTATTGTTAATCTTTCTCCCAGCCTTCCCCAAAGGGATCTATGGCCTTTTACGAGAGTGACTGTTTACTGGGGAAAAGGAAATAATCAGACTTTTCTTGGATTACTGGATACTGGCTCTGAGCTGACACTAATTCCAGGAGACCCAAAACGTCACTGTGGCCCACCAGTCAGAGTGGGGGCATATGGAGGTCAGGTTATTAATGGAGTCTTGGCTCACGTCCATCTCACAGTAGGTCCAGTGGGTCCCCGAACCCATCCTGCAGTGATTTCCCCAGTTTCAGAATGCATAATTAGAATAGATATATCAGCAACTGGAAAAACCCCCACATTGGATTCCTGACAAATAGAGTAAGGGCTATTATGGTAGGAAAAGCCAAGTGGAAGCCATTAGAACTGTCTCTACCTAGGAAAATAGTAAATCAAAAGCAATACCACATTCCTGGAGGGATTGCAGAGATTACTGCCACCATCAAGGACTTGAAGGATGCAGGCGTGGTGATGCCCACCACATCCCCGTTCAACTCGCCTATTTTGCCTGTGCAAAAAACAGATGGATCTTGGAGAATGACAGTAGATTATCAAAAACTTAACCAGATGGTGACTTCAATTGCAGCTGCTGTTCCAGATGTAATTTCACTGCTTGAGCAAAGTAATACATCTCCTGGTACCTGGTATGCAGCTATTGATCTGGCTAATGCCTTTTTCTCCATACCTGTTTCAGAGGACCACCAGAAGCAGTTTGCCTTCAGATGGCAAGGCCAACAATACACCTTCACTTGCCTACCTCAGGGCTACATTAACTCTCTAGCCCTATGTCATAAATTAGTCCACAGGGACCTTGATCGCCTTTCCCTTCCACAAGACATCACACTTGTCCATTATATGGATGACATTATGCTAATTGGACCTAGTAAGGAAGAAGTGTCAATGACTCTGGACTTATTGGTAAAACACTTGGGTACTAGAGGGTGGGAGATTAATCCCACAAAAATTCAGGCACCTTCCACTTCAGTGAAATTTCTAGGGGTCCAGTGGTGTGGGGCAT
>NW_004443948.1:16965566-17013270 GCF_000243295.1 Trichechus manatus latirostris | reverse complement strand
TGATTACATTGGACCACTTCCATCATGGAAAGGGCAGCGTTTTGTCCTTACTGGAATAGACACTTACTCTGGATATAGATTTGCCTTCCCTGCACACAAGGCTTCTGCCAAAACTACCATCCGTGGACTTCACAGAATGCCTTATCCACCATCATGGTATCCCACACAGCATTGCCTCAGATCAAGGGACTCACTTCACAGCAAATAAAGTGCGGCAGTGGGCCCATGCTCATGGAATCCACTGGTCTTACCATGTTCCCCATCATCCTGAAGGAGCTGGCTTGATAGAACGATGGAATGGCCTTCTAAAGACACAATTATGGTGCCAGCTAGGTGGCAATACCTTGCAGGGTTGGGGCAGTGTTCTCCTGGAGGCTGTATATGCTTTAAACCAGTGTCCAATATATGGTGCCGTTTCTTCCATAGCCAGGATTCACAGGAATCAAGGGGTGGAAATGGGGGTGGCACTACTCACTACTACCCCTAGTGACCTACTTGCAAGATTTTTGCTTCCTGTCCCCTCGACCTTATGCTCTGCAGGCCTAGAGGTCTTAGTTCCAAAGGGAGGAATGCTCCCGCCTGGAGACACATCACTGATTCCATTGAACTGGAAGTTAAGAATGCCACCTGGCCACTTTGGGCTCCTTATGCCTCTGGCTCAACAGGCAAAGAAGGGAGTTAGCATACTGACTGGTGTGATTGATCCCGATTACCAAGAGGAAATCAGATTGATATTACATAATGGAGGTAAAGAAGAGTATATCTGGAATGCAGGAGATTCCTTGAGGCGTCTCTTAGTACTACCATGCCCCGTGATTAAAGTCAATGGAAAACTACAGCAACCTAATTCTGACATGACTACTAATGACACAGACCCTTCAGGAATGAAGGTTTGGGTCACCCCACCAGGCAAAGAACCACGACCAGCCAAGGTGCTTGCAGAGGGCAAAGGAAATACAGAATGGGTGGTGGAAGAAGGTAGTTCTAAATACGACTTATGGCCACATGACCAGTTGCAGAAACAGGGACTGTAATTGTTACGAGTATTTGTACTTTGTATGTGTGCATCAAATATTTTTGTTTCCTTCACTTGTAAAATATAAGCCGTAAATGGGGCTAGTGCATTTTCGATTGTACACGTGTTAGTTATATCATGTTAGGGGCAAGTATGGCTTTCTCATTGTCTTTATTCAGAGATTATGTATGGTTTAAGGAGATGTGTACATGTGCCAAGTTGATAAGGGGTGGACTGTGATGGTTAAGATTGTGTGTCAACTTGGCTGGGCCATGATTCTCCGTGTTTTAATGTAATCACTCCCATGATTGAATATACTGTGAGTAGCCAGTCAGATGAAAGGGAGTCTCCTTCGGGATGTGGTCCGCATCTGTATATAAGCAGACGTTCTGGCTTTTTGCTCTCTCTGGATCCTGTGGCTGCTTCCTGTCGTCTCACCTCCCGTTCTTGGGACTTGAGCTGTCAGCTTATCTGCCGAACCTGGGATTCGTCGATCTACACAGCCTGTGACTGGGAGCCCTGCTTTCCAAACTTCCGATCTTGGGCTTGCCAGCTTCTGCAGCTTTGTGACTTGGTTAAGGCCTCTACCCTCATCCAGGGACTTGGGACGTTGTAGCCTCTACAACTGCGTGAGCTGTTTCCTTGATATAATCTCTCTCTGTATATATATTTATACACTTTACTGGTTTGGCTTCTCTAGAGAATCCAGCCTAAGACACCTAGTGATGAAGTTTTTATTTTAATCACTTCACTTAACTGCTTATCTTGTAATTACACCAAGAAAATATTAAAAACATTGTATTTATTAAATAAAAAAAAAAGGAAAACCCTTTGCCATAGAGTCGATTCCAACTCATCAACTCAGTGGCAATGGGTTTATTAAATAAAATGGCTAGGTAAAATGATTAGTAGTTTTTTGGTTGCTAGTCATTCTTACATAATTATGTATTACTTGTACCTCTAAATTGGGATTGATTTAAATGCTGAAAGTTTCATTTGTAAATGTTGAAAGTTCTTTCATTCAGGTTTAATTATGTGTTAGTGACTGTTCAATAGTCTAAAGCCTTGTATTTGATGAAACACAGTTGATCTTGAACTCCAGTTCTCAACTTTTAATTTTAGTAAAATGAAGATTATAACCATGCGTGTTCCTATGACTTCTTTCCCCCAGTGATATAATTAATTTGTTCTACCAAGTTTTCCCAAATCATCAGAATGGTGAGCAACAACCACGTAAAGCAGTTGGGTAAATAAATTGTAGATAGCCAGCTGGTAAATATACAGAGCCAATACATTGTTCGTGAAACGTGGTCAAATTTAGATCTTTCTTGCAGATGAAGAAAGAAAATAGATTATTTAGAATGTACAATGAGCAACTATAAAAGCATGTAAAAATTGATTAGTAGTGATTTTCTATATTGTTTACATATATTAAAAGTGTTTCAAGATTTTTAAAAGTGACTATCAAGTGTATATTTTCCAAAATGTATTTTGTTCAATACTTGTTTTTGAATGAGGAGCCAATGGCCAAATTAATTTGGGAGATGCTGGGTCAGAGTATATTATGTCTTTTCAATAGGCCTTCTATTAGCCAGTGGACTGTCAGTCTTCTGATATAAAGGAGGATCTTATATATAACTCAGGAGACTAGTGTTCCTCAGAGTACAGCGGAAGACTGTCAACTGGTGAGATATTCCATGAGGTTTTACTATTTGTCTGTCAATACAGCTACACTCTGAAAATACTCATTACACTTCTTTTTTAAAAAAAAAAAATTGTGGTAAAATATGCAGAACATAAAATTTGCTGTTTTAACCATTTTTAAGTGTATATTCCAATGGAATTAATCACAATCACAGTGTTTTGCCTCCATCCCCACTATTTGTTTCCAAAACTTTTCATCATCCTAAACAGAAACTCTCTATCCATTAAGCAGTAGTTCTCCATTCCCTCCTCACCTCTGCCCATGGTAACCACAAAACAGTTTTTTTCTATTCTAGATATTTCATATAAATGAAATCATACAATAACATTTGCCTATTTGTGTCTGGCTCATTTCACTTAGCATAATGTTTTCAAGGTTCATCCACGTTGTAGCGTGTATTAGAACTTCATTCCTTTTTATGGCTGAATAATATTCCATTGCATGAGTACACCACATTTTGTTTGTCCATTTATGTGTTGATAGACAAACTTGGATTGTTTCTAACTTTTCACTATTGTAAATAATACTGCAGTGAACATTGGTATACAAGTATCTGAGTCCCTGCTTTCAACTCTTTTGGGTATATACCCAGGAATGGAATTGCTGGGTATTTGGTAATTCTATGTTTAACTTTCTGAGTAACCACTAAACTGTTTTCCACAGCAGCTGTACCATTTTACATTCCACCAGAAATGGATGAGGATTCCAGTTTCACCACATCCTCCCAAACCCAAAAAACCCATTGCTGTTGGTCGATTCTGACTCACAGCAACCCTATAGGACAGAGTAGAACTGCCTCATAGAGTTTCCAAGGAGCACCTGGTAGATTCGAACTGCTGACCTTTTGGTTAGCAGCCATAGCTCTTAACCACTACACCACCAGGGTTTCCCATCCTCCCCAACACTTGTTATTTTCAGGGTTTTTTTTTTTTTAAATAATAGCCATCCTAATGGGTGTGAAGTAGTATCTTTTTAGTTTACAGTTTACTAATTTCTAATGATGTTGAGCATCTTCTTTATGCACTTATTGGCCACTTGTATATCTTCTTTGGAGAAATACCTATTCAAGTCCTTTGCCCATTTTTGATTGTGTTGTTTGTCTTTTGATTGTGGAGTTATAGGAGTTCTTTATATAGTCTGAATGTTAAACCCTTATCAGATATATTATTTTCAAATATTTTCTTCCATTCTGTAGGTTGTCATTTCACTTCCTTGATAGTGTCCTTAGATGCACAATAGTTTATTTTTATGAAGTTATATTTTTTCATATAGTAACTTCCTTCTGAATGAAAGCTCAAAGAGGGTAATTGGAAAAAAAGAAAATAATTTAAATAATTGAATATCGCATTCCATATAAGCTTGTTGTTGTTAAGCTTGTTAGTGACTTAAACCAGATTTCTGTTGCTCATTTGTTAGTTCTCCCTTTTTAATGAAATGCACTCATCCCATGTAGTAACTAACAAAGTAAATGTCATACTTTATTGTATTTTAGAGGATTCCATATACTTTCTGTGCTCTGTTCATTCTCTGTAACATTTATTAGCTAATTTTGGTAAAATTGGTAATATAAAAACAGTGACTACCTTGGATAGAATTAGATAACTGTGAATCAGTTTAGCTTTAAGCACTAAATACAGTACTCATTTTTTGACTAAGTTGAGTTTTTATTATTATATCTCATGATGTTACACTGGGGAGAGCCCTTTGTTATGCTTTTTTTTCTGTTCGATTAAATTTCTGGTGACTATTTCAACAGATGATTTAAGTGTTAAAACTTTTATTTAAAATAAATAGATATTGGGAGATATTTACATAAAGAGATGAAAATGGTCTGACAGGTTGGGATACTAGGTTAGTAGAGTGAGGGTAATTTTCTATATTGAGTGCCTTCCCTGAACTTTATAAAAGACTCTTCAAAGTAATGTTTTTACTTTAAGAAATAATGCTTTGTACCAAAGAGTTGAACGTTGTGGACAAAGTTTTCATTGGGAACATGGTACTAGTGAGACCCAGATCAATCCATATATATGAGTGAGTCATGTTAGTTGGGATTCATTTACATAAACTAACCTGGCTGCCTCACGGATACTTCCCGAGCTTTCTGAACAATCTGGCAAGAAAGTCTGGATGCTTGGCCCAAAAGAAGCATCTTTGGTTTCCAACATTGCTTCTACCCATTTTCGCACAGCCAGCATCTTAGTTCACAGCCTCATCATTTCTCACCTGGAGCTCCTGTGCTGTTTAGCCTCCTTACTGGTGCCCCTGCCCCAGTCTCTCACACAGCCACGAGACCTCCCTATAACTCCAGTTTGCTTGACTGATCAAGAATAATTCAATTCCTTATGAACGTAGAACAGTAACAGGCCTGCCTTAATCAACCCCAGCTTACCTTTGCAATGGAATACGATAATGTAATTAAAATTTCTTCTGAATTTGGTATCTTCAAAGAGTTGATTTTTTTCCTTAAATGTTTTACTTAATACCTTAATTGTCATCAGCTCCTATTATACCCAGCCCACTACCACTGAGTCAGCTCTGACTCACAGCGACCCCATAGAGTTTCCAAAGCTGTAAATCTCTACGGAAGCAGACTGCCACACCTTTGCAGAGCCGCTGGTGATTTTGAACTGCCCACCTTTTGGTTTGCAGTTGATCACTTTAGTCACCGCACCACCAGGGTTTCTTTCCTACCATACAACAGCTCCTTTTCAAGTATTTGTGGATTTGTTATTACTTGTATGGTACATTCAGAATAGTAGTGATGCAGAGTTAAGAGATATTTTATATTCTCTATACTCTGCTAATGAACTTCTTTTCTAAAATAGAAATTTTTAGAGCAGTTTTAGGTTTATAGAAAATTTGTGCAGAAAGTACAGAGTTCCCATATAACCCCTTTCCCTCTGCTCACAATTTCCATTACTAACATCTTGCATTCCTATAGTACATTTGCTAGAATTGATGGGCCAATATTACTATATTATTATTATTAATTAATCCATAGTCTACTTTAGAGTTCACTCTTTGTATTGTGCAGTCCTGTGGATTTTGACAAATACATGATGTCTTGTGTCCTTTACGGTACTATACAGAATAATTTCACTGCCGTTATATTGCCCTTTGCTCCACTTGTTCATCCCTCTCCTTCTCCTGAACCCCTAGTTAACTGCTAATCTTTTTACTGCCTCTGTAGTTTTGCTTTTTCCAGAATGTCATATAGTTAGAATCGTACAATATGTAGCTTTTTCAGACTGGCTTCTTTCACTTAGCAATATGTATTTAAGGTTGCTCCAGTGTCTCTTGGTAGCTTGATAGCTCATTTCTTTTTATTTCTGAATAATACTCCATTGTATGGATGTACCACAGTTTGTTTATCCATTCACCTATTGAAAGACTTCTGGTTGCTTCCAGTGTTTGACAGTTATGAGTAAAGCCGCTGTAAACATTTGTTAGCAGGTTTTTATGTAGCCATGAATTTTCGGTTCATTTGGGTAAATGCATAGGAGCATGATTGCTGAATCATACGTTAAGCCCATGTTTAGCTTTTTAAGAAACTGCCAGGCTGTCTTCCAAAGTGGCTGTACCATTTTACATTCTCACCAGCAGTGAATGGGAGTTCCTTTTGCTTCATATTCTCACCAGCGTTCGGTATTGTTAGTGTTTTTGGTTTTAGCCATTCTACTAGGTGTGCAGGAATCTGTGTAGTGCACATGGTTAGTGCGCTTAGCTGTTAACTGAAGGGTTGGAGGTTCAAATCCACCAGAGGTGCCTTGGAAGAAAGGCTGATGATCTGTTTCCAAAAAAGCAGCCATTGAAAACCCTATGGAGCATAGTTCTACTCCAGCACACTGGGGCACCATTATTCAGAATCCACCCATCAGCTGGTTAATAGATGTGTGGGGGTATCTCATTGTTGTTTTAATTTTCTAATGGCATAAGATGCTGAGCATCTTTTCATATGCTTATTTTCCATCTGTATATCTTCTTTGGTGAGGTGTCTGTTCAGTTATTTTGCTCATTTTTTTTTTTAACTGGGTTGTTTCTTATTGAGTTTTAAGAGTTCTTGGTATATTTTGGATACAAGTCCTTTATGAGATAGGTGTTTTGTAAATATTTTCTCCTGGTGTGGGTTATTATTTTATTCTCTTAACAGTGACTTGTGCAGAGCAGAATTTTTTTTTTTATTGTACTTTAGATAAAGGTTTACAGAACAAATAGTTTCTTATTAAACAGTTGGTACACATATTGTTTTATGACGTTGGTTAACAAACACCATGACATGTCAGCACTTTTCCTTCTTGACCTTGATTTCCCTATTACCAGCTTTCTTGCCCCCTCCTGCCTTCTAGTCCTGTCCCTACGCTGTTGTGCCCCATTAGTTTCATTTTGTTTTATGGGGCTGTCTAGTCTTTGGCTGAAGGGTGAACCTCGGAAGTGACTTCATTACTGAGCTAAAAGGGTGTCGGAGCGCCGTACTCTCGGGTGTTCTCCAGTCTCTGTCAGGCCAGTAGTAAGTCTGGTCTTTTTTTGTGAGTTAGAATTTTGTTCTACATTTCTCTCCAGCTCTGTCCAGGACAACTCTGTTGTGATCCCCGTCAGAGCAGTCAGTGGTAGTAGCTGGGCACCATCTAGTTGTATTGGACTCAGTCTGGTGGAGGCCGTGGTAGTTGGGGTCCATTAGTCCTTTGGACTGATCTTTCCCTTTTATCTTGTTTTCATCATTCTCCCTTGCTTACAAAGGGGTGAGACCATTGGAGTATCTTAGATGGCTGTTCACAGGCTTTTAAGACCCCAGATGCTACTCACTAAGGTAGAATGTAGAACATTTTCTTTATAAACTGTGTTATGCCAGTTGAACTAGATGTTCCCCAAGACCATGGTCCCCACAGCCCTCTGCCCAGCAATTCGGTCCCTCAGGGAGTTTGGATGTGTCTATGCAGCTTCCATGACCTTGCCTGTACAAGTTGTGCTGGCTTCCCCAGTATTGTGTACTGCCTTACCCTTCACCAAAGTTACCACTTACCTATTGTCTATTTAGTATTCCCCCCCACCACGCCTCCCATCCCTCGTAACCATCAAAGATGGTTTCTTTTTGAGTGTAAACCTTTTCATGAGTTTTTACAGTAGTGGTCTCATACAATATTTGTCCTTTTGTGATTGACTTACTTCACTCAGCATAATGTCCACCAGTTTCATCCATGTTATGAGATGCTTCACAGATTCATCATTGTTCTTTATCATTGCATAATACTCCATTGTGTGTATGTACCATAGTTTGTTCATCCATTCATCTGTTGATGGGCATCTGTGTTGTTTCCATCTTTTTGCTGTTGTGAACAATGCTTCAGTAAACATGAGTGTGCATATGTCTGTTCGTGTGATGGCTATTATTTCTCTAGGATATATCCCTAGGAGTGGGATTATTGGATCATAAGGTATTTCTAGTTCTAGATTTCTAAGGAAGCACTGTATTGTTTTCCAAAATGGCTGTATCATTTTGCATTCCCACCAGCAGTGTATAAGATTTCCGATCTCCCTGCACCCTCTCCAACATTTGTTATTTCCAGTTTTTTTTTTTTATTTGTGCCAGTAATGCTGGGGTGAGATGGGATCTCATTGTGTTTTTGAATTGTGTTTCTTTAATGGCTAGTGATCGCGAGCATTTCCTCATGTGTCTGTTGGCCGCTTGAATGTCTTCTTTGGTGAAGTGTTTGTTCATTTCCTTTGTCCACTTTTTAACTGGATTATTTGTCTTTTGTTGTAGAGGTGTTGAATTTTCTCGTAGATTTTAGAGATTAGACCTTTGTCTGACTTGTAATGTCCAAAAATTTTTTCCCAGTCTGTAGGTTTTCTTTTTACTCTTTTGATGAAGTCATTTGATGAGCATAACTGTTTAATTTTTAGAAGATCCCAGTTATCTGGCTTATCTTCTGGAGATTGTGTGTTGTTGGTTATGGTTTGTATCCTGTTAATGCCATGTATTAGGGCCTTTAGCATTGATCCTATTTTTTCTTCTATGAACTTTATAGTTTTTGGCTTTATATTTAGGTCTTTGATCCATTATGAAGTAGTTTTTGTGTACGGCATGAGGTATGGGTCCTGTTTCATTCTTTTGCAGGTGGATATCCAGTTTTGCCAGCACTATTTGTTAAAAAGACTGTCTTTTCCCCATCTGATGGACTTTGGGCCCTTGTCGAAGATCAGGTGACCGTAGGTGGATGGATTTACATCTGGGTTCCCAATTCTGTTCCGTTGGTCAGTGTATCTGTCCTTGTACCAGTACCAGGCTGTTTTGACTACCATAGCTGTATAGTAGGTTCTGAGGTCAGGTAGTGCAAGTCCTCTTACTTTATTCTTCTTCAGTAGTGCTTTACTTATCCGGGGCTTCTTCCCTTTCCATATAAAGTTAATGATTAGTTTTTCCATCTCTTTCAAGAATGTTGTTGGTATTTGGATCTGGATTGCATTGTATTTGTATATTGCTTTGGGTAGAATTGTTTTCACAGTATTGAGTCTGCCTATCCATGAGCATGATATGTTTTTCCATTTATGTAGATCTTTTTGGGTTTCTTGCAGTAGTGTTTTGTAGTTTTCTTTGTATAGGTCTTTTACATCCCTGGTTAGATTTATTTCTAAGTATTTTTTTTTTTAGGGGTTATTATCAATGGTATTGTTTTCCTGATTTCCTTTTCATCATTCTGTTTATTGGTGTATAGGAATCCAGCTGATTTTTGTATGTTTATCTTGTAACCTGCTACTCTGCTGAATCTTTCTATTAGTTCCAGTAATTTTCTCATGGAGTCTTTTGGGTTTTCTATGTATGGTATCATATTATCTGCAAATAGGGACAGTTTAACTTCTTCATTACCAATTTGGATGCTCTTTTATTTCTTTTTCTTGCCTTGTTGCTCAGCTAGGACTTCCAGCACAATGTTAAATAGGAGTGGTGAGAAAGGATATCTTTGTCTTATTCCTGTTCTCAAGGGGAATGTGTTCACTCTCTCTCCATTAAGAATGATGTTGGCCGATGGTTTTTCATAGATACCCTTTATTATGTTGAGAAATTTCCCTTCTGTACCTCTTTTACTGAGAGTTTTTATCAGGAATGGGTGTTGGACTTTGTTGAATGTCTTTTCAGAGCAGAAGTTTTTAATTTTAATGAAGCCCAACATGTCAGTTTTGTCTTGTATGGATTATGATTTTGGTGTTGTATCTAAAAAGTCATCACCAAGCTCCAGGTTGCCTGGATTTTCTCATATGTTATGTGCTACAAGTTGTAGAGTTTTACATCTTACATTAGGTCTGTGATCCATTTTGAGTTAGTTTTTGTGATTGATTTAAGGTCTGTGTCTAGATTCATTTTTTGGCATGTGGATGTCCAGTACCATTTGTTGAAAAGACTGTCCTTCCACATTGAATTGCCTTTGCTCCTTTTTCAAAGATGAATTGTCTACATTTGTGTGTGTCAATTTCTGGGCTCTCTGCTCTGTCTTTGTTTATTCTTTATATCAGTATCACGTTGTCATGATCACTGCAGCTTTATAGTAAGTCTTGGTGTTAGGTAGTATCAGTCCTCCAGTTCTGTTCCTCTTTAATATTGTGTTGACTATTCTAGGTCTTTTGCTTCTCTACATAAACTTTAGAATGAGTTTGTTGATATCCACGAAGTAACTTGCTGGGATTCTGATAGAGATTGAAGTTAATTTATTGATCAGTTTGGAAAGAATTGAAATCTTGATTAAGTCTTCCTGTCCATGAACATGAAATATCGCTCCATGTATTTAAATTTTTCTTTTGATTTCTTTGATCGGAGTTTTGTAGTTTTCCTCATATAGATCGTGTACATATTTTGTTGTATTTATACCAAAGTATTTCATCTAATCTGCTTTTTGAAAAAATAATTCTCTCCTTTCCCCACTGGCCTTGGAGATATTTCTGTACAAAGTGTGGTATTTATCTGGCATAGTTACAGTGTACATTTTTGCAAATTAGAAAATAGGGATTTTGTTTGAATATAAACACCAATATTGCACTTGACTATTTCTTCAGTAGACCAGCAGCAGTTCTCAAACTTCTTACTCTTGAACTATTGAGGACCCCAAAGAGCTTTTGTTAATGAGGGTCATTATCAGTTGATATTTACCATTTTAGAAATTTAAACTGAGAAAAATTTTAAAGCACAGAAATACACAAGGACACATTCCATTAGCCATCAGTGTAATGACACACATCTTGTAGGCTCTGGACAACTCCCCTGTATACTCATGGGAGAAAAGACACCAAAGCAAATAACATTTTAGTATTACCAAAGTAGTTTTGACCTTGTGCTCCTCCTGAATAGGTGATGGAGACCACACTTTGAGAATTGCTGCCTTAGAGGAATTCACTTGTCTAATTGCCAGTAGACAGTTTTCTATTTAAATAATGTTGTAACCTAGCTCTTATGTTTGTGAATTAGTAAGTTTTTTTTTTAAAATATCTGCAAGGCTAATCATGTTACCCATCCTTCTATTAATGTGTAGACATAGAATGTGCTGGAACTTATTACCAGTGTTGTCTTGGCAGTTATAAGACAGAGATGCTTACTCAAGGAGAAGTCATTTTATTTGTGGATACTTATTAAGGTCATTCCTAATTGTGCCCTGTCAGTAACCCTGGTTTTCAATTGCTGACTCTTTTATGACTTGTGTACTTCCAAATACTTCTCTTACAAAGCGTCTTCTTACCTCAGAGGACTTGGAGGTTTAATTGTTTTCTTAATGATTTCACTGAATAAAGTTTGCTGCTTCTTTGGGGGGAGTAAGGATTCTTCCCTTCAAAATCTTTCTTCCCTCTCCTTTATTTGACCTTCCCCTCCACTTGCCTTAACCTGATCCCTGATGCTGGCTCTCCTTTTCAGTCTGCTCTCTGGCAGATATTTACTTGGCCCTAGTGACTCCTGCTCTTTTTTATTCCCTACCCTCTTGCCTTGGCTGATACTCTGTTAAATTCCATTTGAGGTCTTAGCAGGACAGTGAGTCTCTAGAGTATTTGGCGACTCTTCAAATTACATGGGTACTGGGTCTTCCCTGAGAGTTCTGGAAATGTATCGTGTACCTGTCAGCTGGATAGAGATACCAAGATGGCTGCTGGTTCAGACTCTTAATTCATTGACAGCTCAGTGTTCTTTTTACTCAGTCTTATGTGTGATGGTGTCATGGTATGAGCTGGAATTTGGGGACTTAGTATCATTATGAGTGATAATGTAGAAGCACAAAGCTGATAGAATGTTGGAGAGTTTTCATTTTTTAATGCTGTGTCCTAAACATAGTAGACACTCAATAAATGTTTGCTGAGTTAATTTTTTTCTTATTAATGTTGATGAAACTCGTAGCTCCAGCAACCACATTACAGTTTTAAGCCAGACATCTCTTATAGCCAAGGGAAATATGCCTTCACACTATTCTGAAAAGCTACATGTTGCTGTCTTGTGTGTGTGTGTGTATGTATGTGCTTTAGGTGAAACTTTACAGAGCAAATTAGTTTCTCATTAAGCAATTAATACACAAATTGTTTTGTGACATTGGTTGCTAACTCCGCAACGTGTCAACACTCTCCTTCTCCACCCCAGGTTCCCTGTTTCCATTCATCCGGTTTTCCTGCCCCTTCCTGCCTTCCTGTCTTTGCTTTTGGACTGATGTGCCCATTTAGTCTGGTATACATGACTGAACTATGAAGCACGTTCCTCATTTGTGTTATTGTTTATCCTTTAGACCTGACTAATCTTTGGCTGAAGGGTGAACCTTGGGGAATGACTTCAGTACTGAGTTACAAGGGTGTACAGGGGCCATACTCTTGGGGTTCCTCCAGTCTCTGTCAGACCAGCACATCTGGTCTTTTTTTGGTGAGTTTGAATTTTGTTCTACATTTTTCTCCTGCTCTGTCCAGGACCCTCTATTATGATCCTTGTCAGAGAAGTCAGTGGTAGTAGCTGGGCACCATCTAGTTGTTCTGGGCTCAGGCTTGCATGTTGCCGTCTTAATAAGCAAAATACTTACCTGATACTTAATGAAAATTAATACTTGAAACGTACTACATTCAGATTTCCAAAAGGATCTGACTCTAACTCTTATTTTTAAATACTTCTGGAGCCGTGGTGGTGTAGTGGTTAAGAGCTTGGCTGCTAACCAAAAGGTCGACAGTTTGAATCCACCAACCACTCCTTGGAAACCCTATGGGACAATTCTACTCTGTCCTATAGGGTCACTATGAGTCGGAATCAACTCAGTGGCAATGGATTTGATTTTTTTGATCTATAGGAATTATTAGTTTTCTTGAAACTTTGTACAAATCATGTTAACACAGTGCTTTTACAAAACGAGGTTTGAGATATGGTAATTACTTTCATCTTTTAATTTAATGAAATTACTATTAAATAACTCCTATTTTATAGCATTATTTATGTGATACAAATTGTATTCAGAATATTCAAACCAGCTTTCATTGTTTTTCAGAGCTATCTTTTTCTATAACCCTCCTGCTGCTATCTTCTTTTCACCATCATTTCTTCTCCGTACTAACTGATCTACAGTCTCTTCTCCCCTGGAAGCCATCAGCAACTCTTTAATTTTTACTTTTCTTTCTTTTTTTCTTTTTAACATGCATTTAATCATATCATTCCTTGTAAACCTTCTACTATCCAACAGACAAACACCAGCTCCTTGGCATGGCCTCGATTCAAAGCCGTTGGTCCCAGTTGCCTTCTCAGCCTAATCTCCAGTCACATTGAACCATCTCCGTTTGTGTATCCCACTGAGCTCTTCCCTGCCTTTGAGTGCTATTTCTGTAGCCTAGAATGTGTTGCCATTCTCTTCTGCCTGGCGAGACCTTACTCATTTTTTAAACCATCCCTGACCACCATCTGCACACACATATGAGCTAAAAACCTGGTTACAACCTACTCTGTGTTCCCAGAGCACTTTTTACGTAGTCATAGCATTTAGCACAGTACATACTGTGAATCCTTTTGTGTAGCAACTTAGGTAGAAATGCATATGTACTGTTTGCTCTTCTGTTATCTACTTGCTAGATTACACTACTTTTTTCCTATCCTGTTCAGGAAAGCATATCTGAATTTAAGCACATGAAAGTATAGTTATTACTCATCATATTCTTGAATTTATGTAATCTTTTTCTTCAAAAATAGAATAATTTGCATCCTGTTGGACCTTACTAAATTCTGTACTTTACACTAAATACTCTACAACTAATCATGACACACCTTATATGTGTAACAAACTAACATGTCGTGGATGGTGATACACTGCCTGTACGATATTGGATTTTAAGCATTATAGCTGTTTGTTCCACTGGACTATTTCTTGAGAACTAGGACTATTTTATTTATTTTTTAATCCTCAGCACTTAGTATATGGTTTTGTTAGCTGCAGTCGAGTCAGGTCCTGACTCTCAATGAGCCCATGTACAACTGAACAAAACACTGCCTGGTCCTGTGCCATCCCCATGATCAATTGCAGAGCAGACCATTGTGATCCATAGGGTTTTTCACTGGATGATTTTTGGAAGTAGATTGCTAGGCTTTTCTTCCGGGTTTGTCTTAGTCTGAAAGTTGTGCTGAAACCTGCTGGCAATATGCAAGCCTCCACTGACAGACTGGAAGTGGCTGCCCATAGGGTACCTTGGTCCGGTTTAAACTCGGATCTCTTTGTGAAAGGCAAGAGTTCTGCCACGGAACCACCACTGACCCCCTAGCATATGGTTGTTGGTGGTTGCCATCGAGTCAGCTTTGACTCACGGTGACCTTATGTAGAACAGAATAAAATGTTGCCCAGCCCTGTGCCATCTGTGACTACTGTATCCGTCAATAGCTGTTCATAAATACTTACAATGTAATAAGAAACTCAAGTTCTGGTTAAGTTAGAGAATTAATACAGTGCAGTTATAACACTGATTCCTTCTTCTAAATCTACCCTTCCCCCATTACTTTTTTAATAGGCCTACTGTGATTCTTCAGTCAACTTTTGAAAATCCATTTTGGGATCTTGGCTTAGCACAAAAAAATTGAAACATAGATCAAGATCACTAATTCTTTATCATTTACTTTAAATTGTGAACATAAACTAGAACTGATTTGAAAAGATGTGATCTTAGTTTATGCCGTCTTCTTTGCTCTTTATAAAAAACGATTGCCACAAATGTGCCTGGGGACAGATGGTCAATTTGGTGGATGCAAATACCCGTTGTATCATCTGTTACTTTTTATTTATTTTTATATTTCTTGGACTTGACTTTTTTTACACTCCTTTGTGGAAGGAAAGCGAATATCATCATCATCATCTCCATTTTACACAGAAGAACACTGAGATTCATAGAAGTTAAGTAACCAGTAATGGTGGATCCTCTACTGCTCTATTTTGTGAGGACAACTCATTTACTGATACGACAAACTAATTCTGCATTACCAGCATATGAGAACTGTTGCTTCAGCAACTGAGATATAAAGACCTGTGCTAAATTGCTGAATATCACCTCTTCTGACACTTAAGTTGTTGTTGTTGTTTTGGCTCTAGAGTAAATCTGGTGATTTAAAAACATAGCTACTAAAACTTGAGGACATTGCCAGCGAAGAATCAAACACGCTCTGCTGGTATTATTAGGTTCTCTCTTTTGGCCCACTCATTGGAAATGCTAAAACATAATAACAAATGTCATTCTGATTTCTTACAGCATATGCATGGGCTATATGCAATATACATGAAGTCTGTGACTTAAACAGCTAAAAGCTTACTTTTTTAAAATGAAAATTCTAGAGATTAATGCTGATGGAACTATTCCTAAGTCTTAAACTATCATTGTGCTGCAAATCTGAAAAATAATAAATAATGCTCTAAGTTTTACATTCAATACACTAAAATATATTCAAGAAAACATTTGACCTGAATTGTTTAATAAGCAGGCTTGGAGGGTGGCTTAGTTTTAAGAACTAACAGCTTCCCCCTTTTTTGTGATTGCTTGCTTACATAATTTGTTATGAAAGAATGGCTCTAGGTAAACCATCTCTCCAGAATGCTGGTGATTTGTTCTGTTCTGCTTGGGAAGGGTTAAGAGGAGACAACATCCTGTCAAAGACCTTGTTTTTAATTTTGCCTCTCACACTGGCACAGATCCTGCTAAGAGCAGCCCAGATTAGTTCAGAAAACCTTTGAAGAGATTTAAGATGTCCTTCAGCCAGTTTGAAGGTTTTTGTCTTGCAAATCCAGTACAAGGGCGCCTGCAGGCATCTCGACCCTTGCTGTGCTGCTGATGCAGCTCAAGGTCACACTAACCCGCCCTGTGACATTCAACAACAAAAAAAAATTATGCGGTGAAACTGCTTCAGCGTTCAGCCAACCAACAACTTCCTTTAGTGAGGAACTGAGGAAGAAGTCTTTTTTTTTTTTCTTTTCTTTTCTTTTTTGGGGGTTTCGTGAATTTTTTGCTGTAGGAAATAATCCTGGATTTCTGGTGTGTGTGATGACAAGGTCATTTCTTAATTAGAACACATGTAAAGAACAAAGCTAAATGGCTTCAAAACAGCTTTGTAGTTGATGGAGAGGATTTAAATTATTTAAAGAGATAGTCACCCAAGTATGATGGAAGCTGAATTCTAAAGGCCTTAACCCCTTCATGACTGTCCACTTGCCATTCGTTTCTTTGAGTTCCATGTGTTTAACTTTATAGGGTTGCATTCTGAACTTAAGAAAGTATATAAATGCCCATCTTAAGAGGGGTGAAGCATAATTTATAAATCAGATTCTCAGATATAAACTTTTAATGGAGAAGTTCCCCCCGCCCCCTTGACATTCATCTTCTGGAAATTTTATCAAATAGCTTGATTTAAGAACTAGGAATTCTAAATTGTCCCCCTTGGTGACTGTGATTTATTTATAATGTGTTGGAGGGGGTGAGTAAAGTGCTTCTTTATTGCCTCACCTTTTCCTTGCTTCTACTCATTTGTGATTTAGAATTCTAGTTGAGCGATTTAACTCCTGCTTCTTTAGAAATTACAGCACATATCATTCAGGCTTCTGAACTTTTAAAGAATTTGTATAGCAAGACGTGCTTATTTCTAAGGAAAAAAAAATTTTTAGTTGAAAATGGACTTTAAGAAAGTTGTTTCTGAACATTCATGACCTTATAAAGACAGTGAAGCCATGTCCATGAACACTTAAATAGCCATATTAGAGCCCCTCTCTTTGTGAGGCTTGCTTTCCCATTTTACCCCTCCTTTGTTACCTCTGAGTGCTATCTACCAAATATATTGGTTGGCTAGAGTCTAAGTGAATTGGCTTTCTATGCTTGAGACTTAATGCATATTGCATCTGCAGGATTAAAGAGGAGTAATCTAAGAGAGTAATTTTATGGTTGATATTTTCTTTATATGTATTGTATATAGAAGCATGCATTGTAGTTATTTCTTTCTACACAGAATCACATCGTGTAGAGAAATTTAACTTCATTATTAGCATAATGGTTTTCTCAGAATTCATACTTAACTTGCTCTCTCAGAGAGATACTTCCATGTATTGTGACTAAAGTAGAGTCAGGGCCTCTCTGACGACAGATAGTATTGAAGTATGATTGTTTGAACTGCTATTTTGGATTTTGTGGGCCACACTTACAAAATTTAAATTTGAAGGGATAACATGATGGATTGTATAAGAATAATAATTTAAAATTATTATTTGTGAAGGATTTTCTTCCTGTTAAGAAGCCATTTATTTGGGGTCATGAAAAGGAAGACGGTGTACACCACTCTTAGGTATGGGCATTTAAAGGATTTCAGGTTTACAAAAGAGAATGTTGGAGGGGAGATCTATATGCAAGGAAATGGTTAGTGTATGTCTGTGCATTCCTGCCCTTGCCTGGAGGCTGGTATGCCCTTAATGTCATGTATGACCCAAGCTCACCTGCTAGTAATTTCTAATTTACTGTCCTGATTCATCGATTTGTTATCACTAATTGTTCTTCATTTACTTCTGTGTAGTTCCCAGTACCTAAAGGGTGGAAAGGTTGCTGTAATTGGCACCGCAGCTGCTCTTTCTTTTGACAGGGGATAATTTTGCAGCCTATGCTTTGTGTGACAGCTGCCTAATTGGGCATTCTCCCCTTGTAGCAAGCCTGCCTCCTCCAGCCTCCCTGCTGACAAATGGTGGTGGATTATAGATGAGGACACACTGACCCATTCGACCTTGCTGAGACAGCGGGGAGGGGCCTCCTGCTACTTGAGGGAAGCTTTAGGTCATTTAAAGGACAAGGTCATGAGCCAGGTGGGGAAATGACATGATATCACATGACAATAGCCTGATGACATGGTCAGTGTGTCAAGGACAAATGCATCAGTATCGATTAAACATTTTTTGCAATACTTCATTGAAGTCCCTAGTATTTCTTAATTGTTCCTGCTGATTTTTATTTTAGTTTTTAAGAGAAAGGAGTGCAGAATAAGGCATATGTATTTTAGTAGTGTTAAACCAGTTGTTTACATGAAAATAGAGCCAGTTTAGGAAGCCTCCTGATAAGTTTCTCCGTTTATTTAGAGTATTCTGTTCTTAATTATTTTGCTTAGTTTTCATGTTTCTTGCCTCTCAGTACTTTTCAAGAGTTGTTTGAAAATCAAAGCAGGCAAATTGAAATGAGGTAATATGTGTTTAAAAAAAAAAAAGTCTTTCATCATCCTACTCAATGATTGACATACCTTTCATATTTTGAATAAAAGAAAAATAAGCCCAATGACAGTGCTTAATTGAGAAGAATCTCAAAACTCTGCATTTATGAGATCAAAATACACTGCTGTGCTACTACCATAATTATAAAGTGTTAAAAATATTTGTAAAATAATTTTTGGGACCTGAACATTTTTTTAAAATAGCTTGGGATTGTACTTTATTGTAAAAACTTCAAGATGTATGAAAATCCCTTGGACATCTTTTTTAGTATCAGTAATGCATGTGTTTTTCTGGAGGAATTGGACTTGAGTTATTACAGTCCACTTTTAAGTGCAAAATCTTAAGAATCCTTGCTGACTCAATTAACCCTGTATTAATATGTGAAAGTATAAGTCCATGAAAATTATACTGGATAGTTGAATTTAGATTAAAAAAATCTTATGTTCAAAACAGTGAACATTTTAATGCAGAGAATACTGATCATGATTCCATTTTTGGAGAAAAAGAATTGTAGTTGGGTGCTGTTGGAGCTAAGCCTTCAGTTCAACAGGAGGTAATTTTATGCCCCTGAGATAAAAAACTAGCAGTGGTGAAGTCTGATGAATTAGTTCACCAAAGTAGACACATCTGTATTTTTATGGCACGTGCATGTGGTGTGTATGTGTGTGTTTAATTTTGACCGTGCTTTGCATGTGTTTAGCTGCTCTCACACCCTGACTCAAGCTTGACGGAGGTTTAATCCTGTGCCCTTGTACACGTATACTTGATTAGTAGTTGTGGTTATCTCAGCAGAAGACATACCGCCCTCCTCCTTGTATCGGTCGGGACCTGGGCATTGGGGAGTCAAGGCAAAGGAGAAAGAAAAGAGGTTTTTCATTAGTATTCTATGAAAGCCTTTCTGTCTGCAGAACAAATTGATTGCTCCGGTGTACCTGTGCTTGGCACCACTGCTGTGAAAGAAAGGTAGGGTTGTAATCTGTTTTATTGTATTACATATTGTGACACTCCAGGAATATTTAACATGCACTCTTTCTATGGCACGTGCCGTAAGTCTAAGTAAAGAAAAAGGAAATAAATGAATGGAAACTATGTGAGAGCAGTGGGCTACAGCTTTGTTTACTTCAGTCTACGAGAGTTCATTCTAATAAGATAATTTTGCTGAAAACGTCATTGGGAACATAACCTGATTGATAACGAAACCCTGTGAAGTATTCTCAGGCGCAGATCTGCTTCACTGCTTGAAATGTGTCAGGCAGAAATGAAATTCAGGCTAATGTAAGATTTTAACCACAGATGAATGAGAGATGTCATGGAGGTGGTTATGGACATAATTCGTACAGGAAATGATTTTTAATTATTTTTTAGTATACATTATTATATTGTTAAAGATGTACATAACATGGCACGCATTTTTTTTTTTTTAAAAAAAAGGTAGCCGTTGGCAACTGTAACACCTCAAGCTATTAAGGATATTAAGAAATGTGTTGTTTATTCTTTAACTAGTTTCATTTGTGTAAACATTATAAGGTTTGATTCTGTTGTGGGAAAGAAAATTACAACTTATTTTCTTCTAGTTTTGTGTGTGTGTGTGAATGTTTTTCAGGTAGAGACTTGTAGTGTACAATTTGGGATTGTTTAGTATGAATTAAATAAATATTTTAGTATTTTACAAAATGATTGAAATACATATGACTAGGGTTTGACCCCTTCCTATATTATCAGGCATTCTTGAAATGTGGTTGTAGCTGCACTTTTTGGATTGCATATAAATTGGTACTGTAAGGAGAGAGAAGAAATTCCTCTTGTCCAAGCCTTTTGCCACGTGTGAACTGCAGGTGCCCTTTGCCTCCTCTGTCCCCATCCTGGTCCTTTGATTACAGTCAGAGCACTTGATTTAAGAGTGAGAGGAAGCAAAATAGCTCATACTAATACACTGATGGAATTAAAATGGTTTTTTCCATTGTTTATATTCTTAAAATTCATATCTGGCTTTAAATTTTTTTGGATTATATTTTATTTCCATTTAAAGATGTGAATAAGCTTTCTGAATATATTAATTTTACATGATAAAGACAACCTGATACAGAAGATCAGTGTAATAAGAGGCCATGGACATTTGTCTACGCTTACTTGCAGATACTTTTATAGAAGATGGATGTGTGGAGAAATATTTTTAAGCATTTGCAAGTAACAAAATACAGATATACCAAACCTTGACATAATACACTGAATAAAATTAACTACTTGAGGTCATGTGTTCTGTAAAGAAAAAGGGATATTTTCAAAGAACTTTTAAACACACTGGTAAAATTAAGACTTAAATATGTTTTCAGTTGAATACAGACCATCAAAATTACTAATAGTATTCTTATACACCTTGTTTTGTGGGGTTTTTTTTCTTATTGAAAAAATGTGTCAAAATATAAAAGAAGAAAGCATAGAGCCAAGAATCAGAATATTATATTTTCTAGAATAAGACATGCTCTTAAACTCTAGTTTTAAATTTTTTAATTTCATACAAATTTTGAATTTTTTGGAGTCTCTTAGCCTTTCAGAAGAAATGCATGGCAAGCATTTATTTCATATTTAATGAAGTCAGAAAGTAGAGGATATCGATATTTATGTTGTCTTCTATTTTGGCGGGGCGGAGTGTGAAATTGTTTCTCTCAGACAAGTACTGTGTCTCGTTTACCAAAGTACCCCCAGTGCTAAGCACTGTACCTGGCCCTTATAATAACTGCTCAACAAATCAATCAATATTTATCAAACAAATGAATGAAGTATACTTCACCAATCCACCCCTCCCCCAGCCACCACCCACCCACCCACACACACACGCACACGCACACCCACACGCCCACCCCCTCACCCCCACCCACACCCACACCCACACCCACCCACACACACACACACACACACACCCCCACACACACACCCTTCCTTTTTCTCTCTTGTCTCTTTACAGCTTCAGTTTGTACTGTGCTCAGGATAGTTTTCAGCATCAGTTTTTCTTTAGAAAAGTATTCCAGGTATTGAAGGAACAGAAATACAGTGTTTGGAATGGTTTTTGAAGAATTGTTTCTCAGTCAGAGTAATTCAAGTGACGGTGCCTTAAATTGTTCTCCCTCCAAATATGTGCTTAGAGATGCTCTTCACCTAAATTGCCTCCATTCTTTTCTCTCATATGCTGACCTACTGTGGTGTTGGAATTTTTCGAAGCTGTGACATGTATTTCTTATAGTTTCGTTTGTCAGTTTGGGTACATTATGCTTTTAAACCAGTATTAACAAATTATTGTGAACATCCAAGAAAATGGCATGTTGACTCTAGTGAGGAAGACGTAGGTATGTTAAATCTATGGAGAAAACAAAAATTGGCGTGTTATTATAACTACCAGTTTTTTCCGTGAAATGAAAGTCATTCATTAGGACAGCTCTAAATGTGAAGGTGACATTTCTTGAAACTCAGTTAATAAGCAGACCTTTTTACTGTTTGGGATCCAACTTTAAATAGACTTGGACCCAAGTTTTTGAGCAGTAGGAACCTTAGAATTCATTTAGTCTAAAGAGTTCATTTAACTGATGCGAAAACTGGGTTTTAGATAGGTTGCTACTTGACCCCTGTAATAAAACTGCTTAGTAGCTGAGCCAGGGCTAAAATAAGTAGCTCCTAACTTTTTAAAAAATAATTAGTTTTTCATATGATATCAATATTTTTTCCAATTTTATGCTTCTCAAATAATGACTGTGTTGATACTAGCCAAATCTTATACCTATAGCAACAATAAAATTTATAACCAAATAGAATATAAACAAAGCAGCCTGACATTCTATCATTATACATATATGTATATATACATACACAGTATACACATACATATCTGTCTATTTTTAATTTATGCTGTTGTTGATTGTCCATATCTTTGTGGACCAGTGTACTTTATGCCCAGACAGGGGAACAAAACATCAGGTCTCACTAGGAAAGAGTCAGAAAACTAAGGAGAAAACTGTATGTAAAATTATAATGTCTGTATTAGAATAATTGTGAATAGTATAGTCACAGATAAATACACTGTAGTCTGTCGACTACATAGCATTGATACCATTGCTGATGTCAGATGGATCTTGGCTAAAAGCAGAGAATACCAGAAAAATGTTTACCTGTGTTTTATTGACTATGCAAAGACATTCGACTGTGTGGAGCATAACAAATTATGGATAACATTGTGAAGAATGGAAATTCTAGAACATGGAACCTGTACATAGACCAAGACCCAGTATTTCAGACAGAACAAGGGGGTACTTAGTGGTTTGAAATCAGAAAAGGTGTGCATCGGGCTGTATCCTTTCATCATATTTATTCAGTCTGTATGCTGAGCAAATAATCCAAGAAGCTGGACTATATGAAGAACGTGGCATCAGGATTGGAGGAAGACTCACTGACAACCTGCGATAAGCAGATAACACATCCTTGCTTGCTGAAAGTGAGGAGGACTTGAAGCACTTATTGATGAAGATCAAAGACTACAGCCTTCAGTATGGATTACGCCTCAATATAAAGAAGATCAAAATCCTCACAGCTGGACCAGTAAGCAACATCATGGTAAATGGAGAAAAGATTGAAGTTGTCAAGGATTCCCTTGTACTTGGATCCACAATCAACGCCCTTGGAAGCAGCAGCCAAGAAATAAAACGATGCATGCACTGAGCAAATCTGCTGCAAAAAGACCTCTTTAAAGTGTTCAAAAGCAAAGTTGTCACTTTGAAGACTAAGGTGCACCTGACCAAGCCGTGGTATTTTAAATCGCCTCGTATGCGTGTAAAAGCTGGACAGTGAATAAGGAAGAATATTGAATGTACCATGGACTGCCAGAAGAACGAACAAATCTGTCTTGGAAGAAGAACAGCCAGAATGTTTCTTAGAAGTGAGAATAGTGAGACTTTCTCTCAGTTTGGGCATGTTATCAGGAGGGACCAGTCCCTGGAGAAGGATATCATGCTTAGTAAAGTAGAGGGTCATCGAAAAAGAGGAAGACCCTCAACAAGATGGATTGACACATGACTGCAACAATGGGCTCGAACATAGCAATGATAGTGGGGATGGCGCAGCATGGGACAGTGTTTCGTTCTTTTGTACATAGGGTTGCTATTGAGTCAGAATTCAGTGGCACCTAACAACAACAGTGGTCTGTTGATATTTAATGTTTTATGGCAGTTTTCCCTTTAATACTGTAGTCATGGCTGGGCAACCAATGAGACTCTTGCCAGGTGGGGATCTCAAAGAGGGAATACCAGCTGGGCATGGCCTCCTTCAAAGATGATTAAATGCTGAATCGTTAAGGTCAAGTATTCTAATTCAGATTGTTCATTGAAAGTTTAGAGTCCAGGGGAGTGAAGTTGGGGTTTCCAGGTAGTTCCAGGCAGTGTGTGTCATATGGATAAGAGTCAGGCCTCCATCCAACTGGGCTGAATTTCATGGTTAAGTTTTATTTCCAGTGAAGAAATGAGCAGGAGACACTGTCAAAGAACCAAGTTGATCAAATATAGAAACAGTGGGGAAGCCATTGCACACTGGAGGTAAGATTTGGCTGTCTCCTGCTCAAAATTAAGTTTGTATGAACCTTAAAAGTCATAGGATTAGCAGTAAACTGTTTCTAGGCCTCTCCCTCCTATTACGGGAAAACAAATCTCCTGACCTGGCTCTTTGGTTTAACAATTGGGAAGGATGGAGTTTGCAAGTAAATTATTTAAGCTCTCTAAACCTCATCTGTAACATGAGGGTTATTATAGTATTTACCTCTTTAGGTTATTGTGAGGATTAAATGAGAAGATACATATGTAGTGCCTGGAACATTATCTATTCGTCTATCTGTCTGTCTGTCTATTTATCTGTCTGTCTGTCTATCTATCTATATCTATATCTATATCTATCTATATATATGTGTATATATATATATTTGTTTGTGGGCTTATGTATTTGAGAATAAGACAGTCATGCCCTTTACCCCAATGTATTCTTCATACTACTATAAATAACAGAAAACTGGGTAACCATAATATGATATAGTAGAGTTGTTTGGATATTTTAAAGATAATGATAGTCTTTCCATCTTATTCCTATTTATACATATTTATTTATTCTCCAATTTTAGCCTAAGAAAAGTGGTTTGTAATTTTAATATTATTCCTTCCCACAAAAGGTAGATTCTTTGCCTAGATCAGTTATGTGATTTTTATTAGTATTAAGTCTTACTATGCTTTGCATTGATCTTAATATGTACCAAAACCTGTTGCATAATTTTTTTTGACTACCTTTTTACCTGGAAGGGTAAAATACCGAAATGAGTCATGAATCTCACTTTAGAATTATGGTAAATGATTTGGAATATGATGGACCAGAGCAGGTAAGGTAAAATTTCATTTGTTTAAATATTAGCTAAAAAGTTTAGCTTTCTTCAAATGCCACTCATAGTTTTCATACATTTTTTTCTCCCTTTAATTATAGAAATTTCTTGATAATTATAAACTATTTGTAGATCTTTACGAGACTGGAGTGATCTGAATTTATAAAGGGGATATATCAAATGAACAGCCATTAATGCAGTTAATTTCTGGATGGCGTGGAAAAAAGGAATACAGGTTTCCCCTGCTCTCTGAAAGTAGTGCATTCCTCTGAAACCTTTCGTAGGCCGAAATGGTAGAAGGCGAAGAAGTAGTTACCATTAATTTATATGGGAAAAATTTTGAGCATCCCCAGACCCAAAAAATAACCTACCACGTAATACCAAATAACACATAAAACCTAAAATAACACTTAACATATAGCGTTCACAGACAAAGCTGTGGTGGCTTGATGCTAAGTGTATTTCTTGGAGAAGATGCCACTCTTGATGCTTGGGGTACATAATGCCTCTTTAACTGCTCATTGCAAAACAAATGCTGAAGGCTATTTTCCCTTTTCACCTTTTTTCGTAGAAGTGAAAATCTTCGAATTTCGCTCGGTTAGCAAAAACAAGTGTTAATGCAGGTCTTTTGTAAAAGTGAAGTGGCATAAAGCGAACTTTTGAAAAGTGGGGGATACCTGTCTTAGAAATGCCGTCTGATGTGATCTGAGTTTAAATGTTTACTTTTTCATTAGATAGTACTTACAGTTTTAAATGGATTGATTATTTCTTCTGGTATTTATAAAAGGCTATTTCTTGAAGTTGGAGCCTTGGTGGTGCAGTGGTTAACAGCGATGGCTGCTAGCCAAAAGGTTGGCAGTTCAAATCCACCAGCCGCTCCTTGGAAACCCTATGGAGCCGTTCTGTTCAGCCTTAGAGGGTCGCTATGAGTTGGAATCGATTTATTGGCAATGGGTTTTTATTTGTTTGATTACTTGAAGATCAGAAGGGATTTCTCAAGCATGCATACCCTCTAAGCATCTTTACTTGGCTTACATGATAATTGAAATAATTGTGTATACATTTTGTATTTTTTTCCATGTTTAAATTATACTGACAGTTGTTTCCAGTATTATGTTATAGAAATAAATGGTCAGAGAAAAACTAAGAATATTTAAAAATTTAATATCTAAGTTATATTAGTGGGGAGCAAAATAAATGTAGTCTTTGTCCTCAAGGAGCACCAGTGGTGGAAGATAGACAATAAACAAGCATAGAAATCAAAAACGAACAAAGTAGTCACTACATGATGACAGAAGTCCTAAAACCACTGTGATCTCCTGGGTGTTTTGCTAGAGAATAAATGGGGAGACCTGTTTACCTAAGGCCAGCAGGAAAGGCTTGTCTTAGGAGGTGGCTTTTGAGCTGAGTTGGGGAAGGATGATAAGGAGCCAGCTGTGAGAGGACCCAGAAAGAGCTTGCCACGAGGAGGGAACCACAAGTACAAAGTCCTTAGGACCAGCAAGAACTGGTTGTGTTCTGGGAATGAAGGATGCTAATGTATTGATTATATATTGATACCATACTGTTTGGGATACATTGGGTTAAATAAAATGTTGTCAAATTAATTTTGCCCTTTTAAAAACTTTTTTAAGGTGGCTACTTGGAAATTTAAAATTGCATTTGTGGCTCTCATTATCTTTCTGTTGGACAGTGCCGGACTAATGACCAAAGGATTAAAATGACGTGAGATAAAGTTAGTCAGATTCCCTGGAGCCAGATTACACCCTGTAGACCACAGTGAGGAATTAGGATTTTATTCTGAGTGAAATTGGAAACCATTATGAGTTTTTACTCAAGGGGATTTACCTTTTACAAAGAGCATTGGCTACAATTTGGAGAATGTGTTGGAGGATGGCCAGTTAGGAAGCTAGCACAGTAGTCCACACAGACACACTGCCAGACCAGTTATCACAACAGTTGTCAGATAAAGTTACATAAAAAATTATCCCTGTAATCATCAGCGAGTTTCTTAGTCTTAATTAATAGCATTTCTTAAGCTATAGGTTTAAAAATGTATAAGAATTCTCTTTCCTCTGTATTCATGGAATATTAAAATACTTACAAAATTTAATCTGTATCAGTATTCCAGACCACTGTAATTCATGGGATAGTAATACTTCAAAATCACTATAGCTTTAAAGATTTTGAAGAGTTGACAGATTTGCAGTGTTTCTTAATATTTTGGGGTCAAGTAATTATTTATATAGGGTCACTATGAGTTAGAATTGACTCAATGGCAACGGATTTGGGTTTTTTTTTTTTTTTTTGGCCAGAAAAACAAACAAATCTGTCTTGGAAGGAGTGTAGCCAGAATACTCATTAGAAGCAAGGATGGCGAGACTTAGTCTCACGTACTTTGGACATGTTATCAGGAGGGACCAGTCCCTGGAGACGGACATCATGCTTGATAAAGTAGAGGGTCAGCAAAAAAGAGAAAGACCTTTAATGAAATGGATTGACACAGTGGTTGCAACAATGGGCCCAAGCATGACAATGATTGTGAGGATGGCACAGGACCAGGCAGTGTTTCGTTCTGTTGTACATAGGGTTGCTGTGAGTCAGAACCAACTCGACGGCACCTAACAACAGCAGCAACAACGAGTGACAGACCGTAGTCTAAAATACAAATCTTTCAGATGTGTGTTGTGATGACCTCTTATGTCGTTGTTCCTTTTATGTAGTATGTGTTGTGTGTGTGTTGTATGTGTGTGTAGATGTGAATTAAATTTGCCATTCATTTTATTTGGCTCAGAAGCTATATTTGCAGTATTATTATTTAATTTGTATGAAATTAGAACAGTAATCATTAATCTTGGGCTTTTTATAGTTAATTTTACCACTTGGTTCAAGGCTTTAAATTATTTTTTATAGTACTGACAAAGTGCAAGATATATCAATACAGTTCAGTTTTTGTTTGTTTTTGTGTTCTGGAGTTTTTGTTTTATTTTAGAGGGAAAAATAAAAATTATTTGTCATAGAATCTGCTACAACTTAGGAGTACTTCGAGAATATCAGACACAATACTAAGTGCTTTGCATGCTTTATTTCGTTAATTTTTTTTAAATATCTCGTTAAATACATTATATTATCCCCAGATTCACAGAAAAGTTAATATCTAAACTGAAATTTGAACCACAGACTACCTAATTCCAAAGCCAGTACTTTTTCGCTTCAGTTGTGCTATCCTTTTTTCAGGTATCTTTGAAATTCAGTATCTTCACAATACCTGTTTTGGTAATATTTACACTGTCAACAATATTTTCTACTATAAAAAGCAAAGATCATTTGTAATTCAAATGAAAAGTTTTAATTTTTAAAAAATTGCATTTCTTTAGTGAAATTTAAGTTGATTCATATTCTGTAACAAGGCTTAATAATTAATTGTTTTATTTCTTCTAGTTAAATATAAATAAGAAAAACATCAGGTAACACTCAAGAAAGCTTGCTGTAAACATCTAGCAGTTTGCTTTGCATGATATAAACAATGAAATAATGGAATCAGTAGGCTTATTGCGACTAAGCAGTGTTATATGATTGAAAGTACCATGTCACAGTAAAATATATAATATTTGGTTCTAGTTTAAATTTCAGCTTCTGTTGGTTAGGAATTAGAAATGTCATACACTTGGTATATATTTTATAGAAGATTGTCTAAAGTACTTGTGTGTCCAAAACATTTGCTCTGCAGTACTACTTGCTTTGCTTTCTGTTACACTATTTGATTTTGTTAAGGATGAGTTTTGCCTAATTATTATAAAATGATATTAAAACAATTACATAAAACATGATCATTATCTACTAGAGATACAAATAGCAGGGAGAGGGGAAACGAGAATTAACATTTCTCGAGGACCTGCTGTGTTGGATGCTTTACATATTTTATTTACTCTTTACATCTATCCCATTAGATAAATAGGTATTACACATCTAAAACTGAGCCTCTAACATGTTTACTTAGTAAGTGGAGGAATCTTGATGTTAGTGTTTCTAAAACACATGATATCTTTTAGAAATGAAAATGGAAGGAAAATTTGATTACAGAGATTTTCTGGAAGGTGTGTAAAAGAAGACCTTTCAGAAGTGAACTGTGAAGAATCTGTTTCTTAGATTTTTTTGTAGATCTAAGTTCATTTTAAGTTGTTGCAATTGACAGCTGGTGGATTGGTGTGCAGTCCTGTGGTAGCCAGCAACATAAAATACTTGGTCAAGTAAGACATGCAAAAAGTTTCCCAGCCCTGACTTTTTGGTTGGTTGGTCTTGTTTGGTGTCGTCGAGTTGATTCTGACTCATAGCGACCGTGTACAGCAGAACGAAACACTGCCCAGTCCTGCACCATCCTCACAATTGTTGTTATGTTTTGGTTGGTGGTGGTGTTGATTTTTAGTTGGTTCCTTCTAATCACCTTTTGTCTCCAGGCTCATCACCGATATTCAGAAAGATATGAATACTTAACATTGCACAATACATGGATTGCCCTCTTCAAATTGTAGAAGTGTTTTTCCTGTAGACATTTTTTTAAAATAACTAAAAGCTGGTTATTGAACGTAGATTTTTAAGAAGGTCTTAAACCATTTTCACTCCATCTCAGTTACAATTTTGCTAATAAGATTGGACTAGTATTAACAATTTGTGACTGTTTTTCTTGATTAGAAAGTTGAAAGTAGAGAATCAAGACAAATTCTGAGTAACTTAGTTTTGTTTCAATATGCAGGTTTTATATGTGTATATATATGTATATGTATGTATTTGTCTTAATCTCATAATTTTCTTCTATTTTGCTGGTTATATAGAACTCCACTTAACCCTTTTATGCTGAACAGTCATTTCTACCTCATAACGTTTATGCTATTGAATAATGTGTTTTAAAAAAATATTGGCAAATAGGGAATTGTTTTTTAGTACTTTGAAGATGTGTTTAGCCATATTTAAGGAGGTTTGTTTTTTTCCTTATGTCACTCTCCTTGGAATGTTCCTGCAGTGGATAATTTTTTCTTTTTTTTGGCAAGGGGAGGGGAGACTCCTCACTTGCCAAATCAACTTTGGTAATTATTTTGTAACAAACCCATGTTTACAGTTAGAGTTCTTTTGGGAAAATAATAATATTTTTATTTTAAAAATTTGAATGGTATTCTCTTATGTAAGTGGAATTGAGAAATATATCATCTGTTTCTACCAATATATCATAAGCCACAAAACTCATTCAAGATGAATTTTTTAGATTACATTGTTTAAATGATATCCTTGGCTCTATGGTTTATTTCAAAAATAGACCGATTTCCTGTAGCTCTGTAAGATACTTAGAATATAGAGGAGAAAGCATTGCTCAAGGAAGAGAAAAAAAAGAAAACAAATTATTAAAGGAAGAGCTGCTTTTTAATCCTGGGTGAGGTCTCTTACCATTTCAGATGTAAATGGCCAGTATTCTTATTCATCTGCCACTTCGGCACTAGCAATGTTTTGGCAGATCTTCATCACATGCCTAGGGTCTTGAGAATGTTATGGGGGAGTTAAATGGAAAGTGAGCACCTCATTTCCTTTGATCTCTTCCTTCTCATAGAGGATGATATTAATTTCTTTATTCACTTTTGAAAAGTTGGCATTGTTTTTGCAAGTGTTTTCATTTCCTTTTGATATTGATAGTAGTTATCTCTAAAGCTCAGCTGAAAGAAGTTCGGAGTGACACATATAAAGATGTCCGTTTTGGGGGTAAGAAGGGAGTTGAGATTATTTTATCTATGGTGGGAATGCATACTTACCCCTGAAAGGAGAATCAGTCCCAAAAGATGTAGAGGAGAAAGAAAGAGTGATTAGGTTTAGCTATACCAGGAACATTCTCAGGAAGATCTTTAAGGTGGGAAGGTAATACAACTAGAACCTGAAGAGATGCAAATAGAATCTTGAGGATCTTGTTGAGCCTCTGCTTTTAAATGAGTAAAGGTGAGACACAAAGAGAAAATAACTCATGGTCACTTTTTGTTTCTTCAGTACCTCTCATAGCCCCAGAGTTTGCAGAGTGGACCACATGGCCAGAGTCAATGGCTTATTTCTGCTAATCCTGCCTAGATCCTGCTAATAGGAAGACGCACTTTACACAGTATGCAGGAAGGACTTGAGTGGAAAGTAGTTAAGAGAGCTATAGCAGTGGGACCTTTTGCCTCTTTTTCTTGATTATCCCACCATGGAATAATTGTTATTTTTGGTTCCTTCCTTTCGGCATTTATGGTTGAAACCTTTTGATCCAGGGCTGTAATTTAGGACCAGGAGCCGTCAAAGTTTATTCAAGAAGAATTAGAGACGTGCGGAAACCCCTTAGTTTACAGCAGCAAAGGAAACGAGAGAAGCACCTGGAACCCTTAAGTATTCCCTGGCCTTACCTAACCAAGGGTAATCCCCTTCCCAACCAGCTTCACTGATGAACTTAGACTGCTGGCAGTTTAACAGCGTGATGACTGCTATCAGATGCCATGCCCTTTTCCCATTAGAAATTAGCTGAATCAGGATTCCCTTATCTGATATTTTGCTATCTAGCCCTGTGAACAAGAACCATCTGGTCTTTGTTTGCTCACCAATTCCAGCATAACCATCCACCCACTCTTTGTGCCGAGTTTCACTTTAGGAATTAATTTTCCATATCTTCTCACAAGTATAGCTTAAATACCAGCATCTCCCTTTAGATTTTACCACATGTCTGGTTTCTGCGTAGCTCCCTGGCATGGACCCTTACTCTCTTGTAATTAATAAACACAAAGCCTAGATTGTGTATTGGGTAAAGGCATTCCCTTTCTAAGCTTGCCTTTCTTTCATCTGGTCATCGTCACAGCCTTGGACCTTGCCCAAGGCTCATCATCAAGGGCTTGGACAGCCCTAGCCTGACTCACAGTTGGGCATTAATACTGCATTCCTTAAGGGTATCCCAACCTCATCCTACCCCTAAACACTGTTCCCAGCATGGGGAATGTGGCCTCCATGTCAGTATTGGGAACTTCTGTAGGTCTTAATGCCAGCAGTGTCCATGAGTAATACAGGTAGAGTTAATATAAAACTTGATAAATAAAAGATGGAAAAAAGAAGACGAGAGAGTAAAACATGACAATCGGGGCTGGGAGAGGTGAGGTAGGAACAGAGAATGAATGGGAGGGAAAAAAATACATGTATAAGAGCTAGAGCAGCTCTTGACTGTTGCCTCAGGCTAGGAGCCCTGAAGTCATGATTTGAGCCCACTTGATGGATGTGAATCTGATTCTGAAATATTAGGGAATGCTCTTGAGTTTAGCAATCTCGATTTGTTGTCATTTTTGCAAAATTACAAAATGGGAGTAGTCAGGAAGATGGGCAAGGAAGTCGGCTACCTGTGCTTTTTCATCATTCTCTTTTTTTCCTTAATTGATAGGAAGACCAATATTTTGTCTTACTTTTCATGTAAAAAGAATAACAAGTCTTTGTTTCTCTTCTGATGACCATACTCTAAATGAGTGGTTCTTTTTTTTGAAGATTTATCTACTTGTCAATGAATAGAATACAGGGAAAATAGTAAAACAAACTGTAAAGTTCTTCAACACCAGTAAGTTTCACACAGCTGCAGGGGTAACTTGACGAAAGGACATGTGCAGCCAGATGGCCTGTGCTGGCCTCCTTCCCATTCCTGCAAAAAATATGTTATTCACTCCCAGGGTAACTCAGGGAAAGAGCTGATTATGGAATTAAAACAACCAATGTCCAATTAACCCCTGTTTTGGTCAGTGTTTCCCACACAGTTTGGATAATTAACACACTTTAGTTCCATCAAGGGAGGCAACTGGTTTACTGGTAAGTACAGGCCTCTGGGAATAAGAAGTCTGAAATTCTATTGTCAGCTCTGCCCCACAAAATCTGAAGTATGACCTTGGACAGCTTACCTCTTTGTGTCATTAGCATTCCCCATTTGAAAACTGGAGATATGTGTTGCTCTTTGACCATGTATGAGGTGGAGGTACTGTAGGATAATTGAGGAAAAAGAGTGTTGATGTTTGCAGAAGTTTTAGGGCCATGGAATAAAAAAAAGGTACAGTTTTTCTTCTGTAGTATTGTTACAGTATCTTGGGGATGGTCTTATTGCATGGAACAGAAACCCACTCAACAAAGCTCAATTACAGGGGATTTATTAGAGCCACTCAACAAAGCTCAAGTACAGGGGATTTATTAGAGGCATACACAAGCCTCTCAGGGACCCCGGTGGTAGGAGTGTGGTGAGCCTCCTTGAAACTGGAAAACCAGTTAGCAACCCTTTGCTGTCTCTTCTCTCTCTTCTTCTGGCCCTCGTTTCTCTTTCCATGTGGTTCTTCATATCTGCTTCTGTCTACCTTTGTAATTCAATCTTTTCTGTCAGCATACTGGCTCCTCTGTATATTAATCTGTGAAATATGTCCTCATTAAAGCTACCTGAAAATGAAGGTGTCAGTCTCACCCTGAATTTCAGATCCCAGGAGAGGGAGTGGGTTGGAACCCAACTTAGGTTCACAGCTTAGGTCCATTCTCCTGAGACTAGCAGTCACGGAACAAGTTCTCTAACAAAGAGGTCTAGGGAAGGAGAAAACGTTCAGCATCTTTTGTACGTGAAATTACTCTTTGCTTAAGTAAACATGTCTTAGAAAATTAAAGAATCAGTTGACTAAGTTATCAAATTATTTTGAAGATCCAAAGGCTTTGTTTTTTAATTTTTCAGGATATATGTAGAATATGTTAGTTAAAGCATTCAACAGATAATGATTGAGTGCCTCTAAAGTATCAGGCATGGGGATACAAAGACTAAAAGATAACCCCAGCCCTCAAGGAGCTTATATGTGGAGTGACTGGCAAGTGAAAACAAAACAAAAAAAGGGATGTGAGGAAGTCCCTGGTCTGATGCTATACCCATGAATAATCTAATAGTTAACATCAAGTGCTTAGAAAATGCCAAGTATTAATTAGTTTACATGCATATTTCATTTAATACAACAGCTTTGTGATAGGCACTATTATTATTCCCATTTTACATCTAAAGAAACTGAGCCCCAAATGGACAAGTAACTTGACCAAAGTCCCCCACTGATGAATTGCAGAGCTAGGAATCCAGAGACTGTTTTCTTAAACACTATTCTTTGTGGACTTTCTAATAAAGACAAGAGCATTATCACAGCAGAGGCAAGATGTTAGAGTAGGAAAAGTAATCAGAGTTTTCAAGTGCTGCCATAGCAGTTCCAGTATCACAACAGCCAGTTTGTTTTACCACATATTTTCGAATCCAGTTTTATTATAGGCCATGGCAATTTAACATAAGAGAAAAGGCGAGGATTCAGAAGACCTTGGTTTGGTTTTGGATCAACCACTTACTGACCAGTTGAACCAATCGATTGCTTTGAGCTTTAGTGCCCAGTCATAGCCTAGTGCAAGGAAGAATTTTATACTGTTGCCCTTACATGAATTCTTTTAATGGATAACCCTTATTGAGCCTTACTCTATGCCCAGGCACTGTACTGAGCACTAGATGAGCATTGTCACATTTATTCCTCACAATGGCTGTATGAGATTGATAATGATTTTTGTACATCTGCTCAGGATGAAACTGAGTTTTGAGAGGTAGTTAACTTGCCCAAGGTCAAATAGTTGTTGTGTGGAAGAGCCAGAAGTTGAACTCAGAGCCATTTTATTCCAAAAGATACCACAGTGGAAGATACAGTCCATGGTCACTACGAGTTAGCAAGAAAGTTGTAAACAGGTTTAAGCATTAGATGGGATGATTGATTTAGGCAGTTGACCTTTCAGTCACTTCTAACCTTTCAATTATATGAGCCTACCGTGTTTGTAGAATTGCTTCGAGAGCTGTACTGTTACGAAGATGATAGCCAGCGCTAGAATTATTAAAGGAAAATATATTTACTCCATAGAAATCAGCTGCTCTATTGCCAATTTTATACAGATCCTATAAAGTTATATTCCCAGTTTTTTGGAGGACAGTGTCCATTTAGCTTTAAACAGGAGTTATTAGTCCAAGCGAATAAAGTGTAACTTTGAAAGAAAAAAAAAATCCGTCAGTTTATAACGGTAGACAAGGAAATTTGATTTGATAGTGTCTATCTTTAAAACAAAAAGCCTAAACAGCTTTTGGAGTAAAACAAGATTTGTTTTGTTTTTAATACTTATTAAATAGTGCTTTACTGTGCATTTTAAAAGACTGGGTTCTCAAACTTTCATCCACATTAAAGTTAGATATTTTTCTGGACTCATGCGACTTCTTAACCTCCTTAACACCTGAGAAACATTATTAAAGTTTAATACCACGTCACAAAGCAAGGTGCCTGAAGCTTAACTCTTCAGTACAGGTCAAAGGAGTGTTTTTCCTTGTTTTCGTATTGCTACTAATGGTAGCATGCAGATTTGTTAAGAAGTAGAAGAGGCATGACAGTGACACGTTGACAGTGTCTTGCGTCAGTAGTCAACACCCACCTGAGTAGCTTTTTCTTTATTTTTTTTTTAAAAAGTTTTTCAGGTTTAAAGCCTTTAAAAAAGGTAGTATGATTATTTTTACATATTCTGGTTGACAGGATATTATTGTTTTTATTTAGCCAAATGTAATGATAACTCGAAACACTTCAACAAAAAACAGGTTCAAATGAAAAAGATCATCCCAAGAGAAAAAACCAGTTGCCATAAAGTCAGTTCCAACTGATGGCGACCCCATGTGTGTTAGAGTAGAACTGGGTTCCATAGGGTTTTCAGTGGCTGATTTTTTTAAGTAGATCATCAGGACTTTCTTCCAAAACACCTCTGGGTAGACTCAGTCCTGAAGCCTTAATGTGCTTGGTTCACCATTTGCACCACCCAGGGACTCCATCCCAAGAATAGCTTTTACCAATTTGATTTATTTTTTATTACACAATTTAAAGACTTCAAGTACTTTCGGTATTGTTATTGGTATACTATTATTTTCTACTTAAGTGATTGATTTTTTAAATGAGCATATATAAATTGTTTCTCAATTGTAGTTGCTGCAGTAAGTTCAGAAAGGCTTACTCCCCCCCTTTTTTTGTAACCTTTTTTAGGATGAGTTTGATTTGATTGGTTTTAGGGACTGTATCTTTCAGTGTGTTCCTTTATTAATACCTGTCCATCATAGGTAATTTAATAAAGTAATGTTTTAATGAGTTTATTCAACTTTCTATAGGGTGAGTAATTTGAGAGTGGAGAAATGATGAAAAGCTTAATGGTACAAGTATTTTGAAATATATCATGCATATTGATCTTATGATATTAGAGTATTAGATCTTACAAACCTTGCCTGGGGAAGCGGTGATTAAAGGAGACCAAATGAACATGACCTTTTTTTAAAATATATAAATAAGTGTTAAAATAAAGATCATCTTATAATAACTTTTAAAATACTCTGAAAATATATGTATTTAAAAGATTTTGAATCCTGTGTTTTTCTACCAGAATATTAGTCATGCATGCTTCCTAAACCCACAGAACTTCCTGCGTAGGATAAAATGCTTTATTACCCTTTAATTTTGTAATTTTTTATAAGTTTATATTCAAGGGAAAAAGGTATCTTGAATTCAAAACCCAGCATCATCAATAGCACTACTGTATTTTTTTTAAGACTTAAGGTACCTTGGCATTGCGACGGCCCACCACTCATTTTACAGACCAAGATTCCAAGAGATTCATTGACTTGCTACGTGTTGTACTGATATTGTTACTGCTGCCGAGTGCTGGGATGAAAGATGACAAAGATGTAATCTTTGTACATAAGGAGTTTGCACTGTAGTGGAGTGCCAGGAGTAAACAACCCCGAATTCAATATTGTGAGGTGACCGAAAGATCTACTGAATGCTGTGGAGTTGCAGAGATGAGAAACTGTCCTCAGGCTGTGGACTTCAGGGAGTGCTGTCCAAGGCCGGGGGGTAGTGGGGGGCTGGGGGAGGGGTTCCTCAGCTGAGACTTGAAGAATAGAAAAGATGCTCTACTTCTGTAGCTTGTTTGTTGGTAAATAGGGCTTATTATTCTCTGGGCATTTATATTTCATCATCATAAAAAAAAATTAGGAATTGTGTGGGGAGTGAGGGAGGGCACTAAGCTGAAGGTTCTTGACTTTTTCTTCTGTACCACACTGTTTCTCCCAGTTATGTCTTATTCATATCCTCATGTGTAACTATGCGAATTTAAGCATAAAACTAATTATTCATTTTATATAAGTGAAAACAGGCTAAGGACCAAAACGTGAAGCAAAATAGAAACAGTAGGAATTTAAGTAATTGATGTTAGTCGAAGGAACTAAATGAGAAGTGATCAGTGTCGTACGTGTTTGCCATTTCATATATCATTGTTCTATCTCGAAAAAACAAAAATGATGTGTGTAATACAGTGATATTTTCATAAAACTAAATTATTTAATTTTTTGGTGGTAAAACAATTTTATTAAATGATACTGAGAGTAGAGAGTGGTTGTTTTTTACTGATCATAATTGCTAAAGCAAAAGTTGTCCTGAAACATTTCTTCCCAGTAAGTGAAGTCTGCAAACCCCTGACCTGTTTTACTAGATTATTGTTCTTCCTGCTTCTCTCCCAGCTTTTCGGAGTCTTCTTCTATAGCTTCCTTACTACGCCCTACCTGAGTGTTTATCTACAGCGGAGTGTCAGGTGTCATGCCCTGGACCATGTGCAGGCTGTCCGTTTGCACAGACAGAACATGTCTTAGCCCTGGACAGCAGTGAAGCCGGGCCTCAGACTGGCAATGCAGGGAGCCTAAAAGCTGCTCTGGCTGCAGTTGTTGAGATTATTACTTTAGACAACTTTGTTACGTGCATGGGTAGACAAAAGAGAGGTCAGGTGGAAGTATGCATGACAATTTCTTCAATAAAAATGAAACATTTGAAGGGAGTAGCCTACTGATGGTGTCCCAGTAGCTTCATCTTTCTAGTTGAAGGACATATTTTAAAGTTATATATATATTAATATTTTAAAATATAGAACTTTTTCAGGTGCATTGTGCATATTCTTTTTTTGTTCATTAATCCCCTGGAAGGGAACCTTGTCAGTTTATTGACTTCTTCCCTTTACAGATATCACTGGCTGTGTCTGCCTGTCTCTGGAGTGTGTCTGTGGCAATATTCCTCTGCCACAGATGGACTGAAACCTTCAACCTAGAAAGCTTTGTGTTCTGGGCTGGTACTGGGAAGAGTGATGATGTCCCAAAATTGACCGTTTCTGGAAAATCAAATTGAAGTTCATGGTCCATTTACAGTAGGTCAGCACTTTCTCTCAGGTAGCATGTAAAGAATGTAAAGAAGGTTTTTATTAATTGATAAATTATTCTTCTAAAAGGAAATTAATAGTATATTTGGTAAAGAATTCTATTTGTTTTAAAAGAGAATATGTCAATAGATTTTATGATCAAAGTTTGATGTACAAATTATCGTCCACTACTAGTAATTCTCATATATCCACAGTCTACTTCTGTCTTTGCCCGGTAAAGGAAGTTTTACACTGGTATTTAGTTCAAAAAAATTTTTTTTCCTTTTTCCTTTGTTTTGTTTTTGAGGACTAGCAGTCTTTCTAGGATAGTACAATTCTGGCATTTTCATTCAAACATTTTTAATTCATCAAAAATAATTTTGCTGAATGAAAAACTGATAATTGAGAACATTTATATGTACATGTAAGTAATTTGAAAATTATATAAAGCTGTAGCAAGTGGTACTTGATTTAACAGAGAAATCTTTTGTATTATAAATGTACCGCAACAACATTATGCATCCTTAAAAGTGTTTTCTTGATGGAAATGCTTCAGTAAGGACATTCATCACATAACTCTTGTTTTCATAAATGTAATTTGAGATAAATTCAATATCTTGTTTGAAAAGCTAAAAAAGGCATGATTTTGCTAGATAATTGCACTCTTTAATATTTTCTATTAACAATCACTTTTGTTAATAAATGCAAAATTCTTTCGGATAACTTGGAAATTGTCATGGAAGACTATGAATACATTGCAAAACTTTACTTTTTGAACCAATTATGTGTATTTGGGAGGAAGTGGCCCAAGATATTGAGGAACATACAATAAACAATTAATTTCAAAATTTTCACATGACAAACCTAAGTTATAATAAACAAATATGCACGCGTACATCCATATATATGTACACATACATAAGCACACAATTCTGAGACATACACAGACACATACACACTGGTTTTTTCTCTTATTCTGTGATCCAGTACAACATTTTAGCAGAACAGGCTTTGTAACAAAAAGTGCATGAAGATTTTGTCTTCAAAGATGGGGAACATTTTTAAAACAGAGTGTACCCTGTAAGTAAATGCACAGTGTCTGGTAAGTGTGCTAAAAACCCCAGGAGCTTTGATCAACTGCCAGCTGTTTCATCAGTCCTGTTGCTAATCTTTCTTGCTGATCTGTGACCTTGACCTTGTGCTTGTGTCTGTATGTCAAATCTATTTTAGGGATGGGGAAACCATAGTTAAGTCAATAAGATTTATACTCCAGTCTCAAAAGATGTCCATATATATATATACACATACACACTATTCATACTCAAACAATTCCAGGAGAGGAAAGCCCCATTTTCCATCATATTTATTTTGATAGAGATTGGAAAATACTATACTTTTGAAAACTGAAAGAAAGTACCAGTTACTTTGCAGAACTATTGGAAAAGGTTAGGAGAAGCTACACTCTTTTGGTTTTATAGTTAAACCCTTCTCTTACACCTGTGGTGCTTCCAAAATCCATTTGCTAATGATTGTTTTGTGTTCTTTCAGAGACTGTTGTTTGAGAATAAGAGAGGACAGTGAATGAACATTAATACTCGTGCTAAAAATTAATACTCTTTATCATGTAATAAATTCTCTTCCTGGATTTTTAAGTTGTAGTTAAAATTAATTTTATTTAACAGTATTCTAGTTTCTGTAAATTCAAGACAGTGCAGCCCAGCTTCCAGAAAGTATTGCAATTTTGGAATAAAAATTGTTTGGCAATTAAGTTCTTCCTCTAGCTTTTTTGATTCTATAGGGCTTTTAACTTAGAGTCTCCAACTTTTTCATGTTAATTTAATTCTGATTTAAAATTAAATGCTTTTTTCTTTTTTAAAGATAAATTATAGAGGCAGAGCAAAATGCATAGTGGATTCGTTGAATCTGATTCATGTACATAAGCCTCTTGAGAATAATTCAGAACCAAGAAGCCCTTCGTTATTTTGCTACACTAATTTTAGGGGGTATTGGTTTCTGTCACCAGGACAATGATTTCACCTCTGTCCCGAATTAATCTATGTCATCAAGGATCCTAAATCTTTACTATTATCCTGCATTTTATTCAGTATGTTGCCATTATGAGGTAAGCAAAAGTTCCAGTTTGAGTATTAAGTGCATATTTAGTTTTTAAATAAATGTCTGTTTGAAATTTTGTGACCCCACTGAAAAAAAAGTGAAGAAAATAAGTTTTGGGGGAATGGAAAGGTGGGTTGCATGGCTATTTTGAAATCATTTCCTTCCCCTAGAATTCACTAAAAAGGCTATGAAACGTATTGGTCCGGGCTATTTCCACAACTTTATTTATGACAGCATATCATCTTTCTGGTTAAAATGCTTGTCATTTTTATCAGCTACAATTTGACAAATTACTTGGAATCACAGAAATAAAATTTTATAGTTGAATAGGTCCTCAGACACATGTCCTTGTGTTGAACACTTGAGTTAGTCAAGCAGTCTTGTCTCCTAGTGAGTCTCTTTTAATAGGGCATGTGATTGACACTATTTTACTTCCTATGGAAGCAGCTGACAGCAAGTTAAAGCTGAGGAACCTGGAAGTGAGGAGCAGATTTGGCCTTGGGCAAACATATGTAAGTCCCTCAGGTTGCAATGGAGAGCAGTCTGGGCTGCCACATTACTCACTGTGGTGTCAGTGACTTCTGTGTTACCTCTCTCTCTGAAGAGCATTTACATCTAAAATGAGAACGCCTGTGAGAGGGCAAGAAGCTCTAAGGTCTAATTTTGAATGTTGAGGTACTCAGTTGGGCAAAAGCACAATTAGGTAAGCTAATTTTCTTGGCATCCACCAAATTGTACCACCACGTGTCCATCTTTTGATAAAGATGATGCTGCAAAAATTATCAACTTGGAATTCCAAGTTGTATCAAAGCACATATACTACTAATTGTTGATGTATTTTTCCTCAAGAAATGAGAAATATATTTTAATAAATGAAATTTCAGGTTTATTCCTTTACTATTATTGTTTCCTGCTGTGAACTGGTAACAACTGAATGATTATTTTAATTCTTTTTCTTAATTTTTTTCAAAAACTTTCAATTTTTGGTAGAGGAATTCATTGTAGTCTTTACTTTTTAATGAGGCTTCAGAAACCTATCTGAAATGTTACTTTTCCTCTCTTGTTCTCTGAAATTGCATTTTGGGTTTTGTGTATTCTTTTTATTGGCCCTCAGTTGGGAAAGCTAATGTCATCCATTTGGAAAAATGTCTGGTGTTACATCCTCTTGATAAATTGTTCTTGGGTTTTCTGTTTTCTCTTCAACTTTTAAAACTTCCTTTCAAAGTTCCACTTTAGAGAACACCAAGAGCTGTCTGGATTATTTATCTGTGTTTGTATTGTTTAAATAAAAGTTTCAATAGTTAGGACTTTGGAATCTTAATTCTTCTAATTCTTATGAAACATCTTAATCTTTTTCTTATACTTTTGTATAGAAAGCACCCTTAAAATAATTAAATGTAGATACTGTTGTCCAATAGGAGTATTCTTGAGTGGCCAGAAGTAGTTCTTCAATTACTTCTACATTGAGGAACCAAAACCATGAATCCAAATGCTCATCAAAGCTGCATTAATTACAGAAATCCCTTTAAATTCAATACTCAAACAGGTATTATTTGGTAGTGCAGAAGAAATTGGAGGACATTGGAAGTCATGAGGTATTCATTAGGCCCAATTTAAATAGCATACAAAGTGAGGTCATTGATGTTTAATCATTTAAATTTGTATTTAATGGAGAATTTGATTGCAAGATAAAATACGGAATACTTAAAAACAACTAGAGAAAGACCTTTCTCATTATTTATCTTTCTCAACCAACGTAGTCCCACATATAAGAATCCTATAAGATATATCCTTCATTTATTTAAGTATTACTTTGGATGATACGGTTTTAAGGTGTGTGAAAATTCAGAAAGTTCTCTTTTACTTAGTTAACTGTTTCCAAATAAAGAGTGCAAAATATAGTGCAGTGGAAATAGTTTAACTACTTAAAAGAATCAGTATAGCACTCATTTGTGAACTGTTAATAGCTATTTATTTAGAACTGTCTTTTAATGATTAAAAACCTAAAAAAAATATATTTTTTTACTAATCCTGCCTAATTTTATACTTTGTAGCTACTTAGAGAAAAGAAAATGCAGCTGTTTTAAAAAATACTCTGCAATTCAAACATTTTATTAAATATTTCATTAAAATAGTCTGTTAAAACCTAGGTGTCTCCTAACCTATGTATGCATATGGCCAAGATTCCATGGTTTGATTTTATTATTATTTAGTTATTCTGCCTTATCATAATGATAATTTTTTTTCACTGCATGTTAGTGGACCAGTAAAACCTCAATTTTATAAAATCTAAAAGGTATTTTAATGCTTATAGACAATTTTAAATTAATAAAAGACTCAATTTATAATGGTAACATTGTAAAAACAGTATTACATGAATTTCATTAAAGTGTCGTGAAATTGATTAATTCCCAGTATATGCTCTGGGTTCTTTGGACTCAGTTTTAGTTGTTTTTTTGTTTAGTTTTGTTTTGTTTTTTTAGTATTTCTAACTAGTAGAAAGGAGTATAACTTTTATTCTTTCAAAGTTTTAATGAATTTTTTTTAATCAAATAAAATATATTGTATCATGCTATCACTGCATGGGTCTGTTGGAATCTTCTGTAAATCAAAGATACATTATGGAATCTTAGTGATCTTATTTTGCCTATATCTTGAAGCATTTTGCTATTTTATTATCTTGGGAATTAATTAGTCACCTATTCCCAACCATGTTAAAAAAATACTAAAGCAATAAAAAAAGAAAAAGGAGGAATAATGGAAACGCCTAGGAGGATGATGCAGTAATGAAAATAGTCATCACTATTACATGATCTTCAGCTTTCTTATTGCATAACCCATTAGTACTGCATCATCTTTTAAGAATGTATAAAAAATTGAAGGCACTATCTTTGCAGTCTTTGTATTAAGCTTTTATTGAAAGCAGTTGAGAATTCAGAGTTTTTCACATTCTGCTCATAATGCCAAAGATAAGAAAGCTGACACAGAAAAATATTTCTGTTAGACAAATCAGAATATAAATACAAAGGGACTGATAGTAGCACTCTAAACATGAATGATGATGATGAAATTGACTGCATAAGCAAAATTTCAGACTATTGTCTTCAGATGACAATATCCTAAATGAATTTTCTTAAACTCAAGAATCGATGAGTGAACAGTATAGTTTAGCAATATGATTCCAAAGACAAAGAGAGAATATTTTCATTCAGAGCAATAGGAAAGACTTCATAACTCAGTATTTTGTAACAAGAATATGGACTGTCCTGTTGAGCTAAAAGGATTGGTGACAGCATTCTTTCATCTTTGATGAAGTTGTTGCATGTTCAGAGTATTTGAAATGGTTCATAAGTAGACAAATATTGAGAGCAGGTGTGTAACAAAGGAAATTGATGAGGTAGAAATAAAAAGTTCATTGAATTGATTATTGTAATTGGTATTTTTAATCTAAAAATGAAAAATATTATGCAGTTATGAAACAAAGAAGATTCCTTTTCTCTAGTTAACAAAATTATGAGCAGTCAGAGTTTTCAAAAGTATCACATTTTGACAGTACAGGTTCAAAACGAAGCCCCCAAAGTGATGATAAACTAGAACTTATTAGACTTGTACTTGAAATACTGAATTTGTATTTGTAAGATATTTCCAAGTTCATGCATGATAGTTGATAAGCTGACAGTACCTTGCACATTTCAGATACATAGTCCTTCAAAACCAGGAAAGTATGAAATAAAGCATTGGGTTTACTGTGTGTAAAAATGGTGTGGTGGAGGGGGCGTCTGACCTCTAACTTCACGAAGGAGAGAGAGAATCATTATCAGCATCAACAGCCCAAAGCTGATTCCTGTGAAGCAGAGGTTAGATATACCTCTTCACTCCAACCTTTTCACCAATTCTGACACCAGCCATTCTTCCCACGGCACTCTCTACTCCTCTTCTGGGTTTGATAATTAGTTGCAATGACCACACAGAACTCACAGTTATGGGGCTTATTAGGAAAGTAACAGGATACAGTTCTTCAGTCAGGAGAGCCTCTTAGCCGCACCTGCAAGCAGGCCTCTCCCTGGCCCTCGACTCCTCAACCTCTCGGCCCTTCGGCCCGGCCTCTGCCCTGCTTGGGCAAGTGTTAGAAAGCTCTTTAGCTCCGCGAAAGGCGCTCAGCTCTCTTGCTCCATGGGTGGCACACCCACTGTAACTGCCTTGCTTCATGGACTGGGAAGCTCATTGCACCACCTGGCACCAGTCTCCTGGTTCTGCTGCCTCTGCTGCCCCCATTACCCTTCCACTGCTGCTCATAGTCGCTCACCATCTCTGGTGCTAACAGCTCAATCTCTCTCTCTCTCTCTGTCTCCTAGGTCTAGGAGGTTCTCCTCACAGGAATCCCAGGTCCCAAGGATGCACTCCATTCCTACCTCTTCCTTCTTGGTGGTAATGAGGTCCTCCCATCTGCCTCTGAGATGGCTCGTTTTAAGCCTAGCAGGATAGCAAACCTGATCAGTCCCCTTGTTAGGGTTGCATATACCTTATTCACATGATCCTGCCCTCCCCCCCCCCACAAGGGTGTCATGCACCTTATTTGCATTATTAGTAAGCTGTCCAATCCCCTTGGTGGGCCACAAACACCTTATTCGTATGGCCCCACCCAGTTCTTTGGTGGGACTTACAAAGACTTGCTAGAAGGCCATATTAAGTAATTCACTGCACCACACTATGTTTAAATCCTTATTAAAAATTCTAGTGAAGTTGTTTTTCATTATTACTTCATTCTTATTCTATATATTATTCATAATTGACTTTAATAAAATGTCCATTAGACCTAGATAGTAAATAGTGATGACTATTTTCTTGGTATATTGAGGGTTAAAATGAGCTCATTAAAATTACAGAGAGCTGATTTTGATTTCAGATGATAATTGTAAAATCAAAATTTAGTCACTTCCTGGTGTACGAAGTGTTATACTAATTTTTGTTTAAAATTAGTCTGTTCTTCTCAAAAACACTTTTAGTCAGCTTTCATTTTATTATTGGGTAGGTTTATTTTTCCCTTTCACATATGTGTATTTTTAGTGCGCATTAAAGAAATTTTGTTTACCTGTCACAGCTACCAACCTAATGGTTAATGATAGGCTATTAATATAATCTCTTTTAATTTCTAAACTAAATTTTTCTTCCAAAACTTCAAGAGAGTTGCAAAATGTGTGAGTCCTTCATTTGTTCTTAGGATATTTTCCTGCCCCCTCAGTCCTTTTACTCTCTTTGATCCTTCTTCCCCTCGATAAACCAAATTCTGGAATAGTTCTGTGCCTTTTACCCAGAAATTGTATGATATATGATATACCATACAAGGAACATTCCTTCCTTATTGTGTTTATAAAGAGGATCTTGAGTATTTTTAAATAGATACACAAGTTCTAATAAAATCAATGTTAGGAAGATGACAAGCCAGTGGATTGCAGTATTTTATAAACTATTTCATTTTTATTTTGTTAGCAAATCCCTAAGGAAACTAAATTTGTAAATGTGTGTTGGCATGTAGATATTTTTAACTGAGTGTACTTGAGTAATGTTAAACACCTGGCAGCATTCTTAAGTAACGCATATATAAAACCATCCAAGAGACTGTATGTTGGTGCTTCCGAAAATAATGGTTGTCTTTTTGCTAAAAGAAAATAAGCCAGGCTGGCTAATACTGAGTAGCTTTAACAGTTTTAACCTTAAGTTGTCGATTTATTAGGTGATGGTAATATTTTACATTATATCCTAATATCCATAGATACTAATAAGCTTTACTGTATGCAAGTATAATGCCTTCTTTTCTTTTTTCCTAAATTTCTATATTAAATTTTGTACTATAGAAATGAAAAAGGGAGACTTGGAAAAAGTGATTGTTAATCATTGTAATCATTTAAATCATTGTAAATCTTACCCTTTTGTTGTTGTTGTTTAGGGGAATAGAAAAGGAAGTTATCTGAAGAAATTTTGCTCACTGGATTCCCCAAAGAGCCTTCAATAGTAGGGTCTTAGTGAATTCAGGGCTAACGTAGTCTAAGAAATCATACTTTCTTAGGCATTTCATTTTCCAACAGAAAGGTGGTAGGTGACCACTGAGCCTCACCTCAGGCAGCCTCTTTTCTTGGTAACCACAACCAGGTGGCTTTGACTTACAGATTAATCTTACTAAAAAATAGGTTTCTATGAGAAATTTTATTTTCCCTCACTGCTTCGTGTAATTGGTGCTGTTTATAGGATTTCTTTTTAAAAGAAATAAAAAATAACCACCTTGACTTAAAAGGAATTTTGTTGGAAGGAATTACTCATCTTTCCTTCAAATCTATTCTAAATCAGTTTCTTGCCCACTTTACAAGAGGACGATGTGCTAGCTTAGCGTATAGACATAGCTATATTTATATGTATTATGATAACCACATTTTCTAAACTAAAAATTGGTACAAGTGCCCTAACACTTTTTTTTAGCTTTATGATATTCTTTAAAAATTTTCTTAAAAATTTTTTTGTAAATCACATTTAATCATTTAATTTATTAAACTTATTGATAAAACAAAGTCACATGAAAAGAACTAGCACGGGTAGGGAAGAGAGCATTTTAAATTAGGACCATCCTAGAAACGGGTGTGTGTTTGCCTAGCCTAGTCTTCTATATGTTGCCTATGCCATCTCCCTTTTTTAAATAATCATAGTTCGCCAATCTTAAGACAGGTCTTCAAAAAAATTGGGAGTTTAAGAAGAGTTTCTTGTAGTAAATTAAATGAAGTTAATCACATTGAATATTTAGAATGACCTTTGCCTTGTCATTCTCTGCTGTACGTTGATGAAGTTGCAGTGTGTGGTTTTAATTTGTGATTTCAGTCATTCCAGTTTTTCGTCTATCCAGTATGTTCAGTGGATGAATGTGTTTTGCGTGTGTGTGTGTGTGTGTGTGTGTGTGTGTGTGTGTGTGTTTGGATATAAAATTGCCTTCCTAGTAGCAGTTTGTTTATTTAATAACTTAATTTATGATTATAACATTCAGTTATTAAGTATGTTGCACTGTACAAATTATAATTAGCACAGGCCTGAAACCCAAGTAGCTTAATGAAGTTATTTGTATATGTCTTTTCATGTTCTTGAAGTTAAAAATTGAGTTCTGTTCTCTTATTTCATAATAGGAAATTATTCATCTTAATCTCTGTTGTCTAGTCTCTCTGTTAAGATAGAAAATCTGTAAAGACATGGTAAAGCTTAACTTTGCAAAGAATCTAAGGCAATTCCTTTTAAAATCAACTTCCAGATCTGCTTTGTAAATTTAGATATGTATAAATTCAGTTTAAAGCAATAAATAATATGTTGTAGTTTACATTAATGGTAAAGAGTGGAGTAGGAATAACATGAATAATATAAACCAGAGATACTCCAGTAACATTATTCCATTCTTCCGCTTTCTGTGAAGTTTTTTTTTTTTTTTTTTTTTTTTT
>NW_004443948.1:16903682-16965466 GCF_000243295.1 Trichechus manatus latirostris | reverse complement strand
ATAACATGAATAATATAAACCAGAGATACTCCAGTAACATTATTCCATTCTTCCGCTTTCTGTGAAGTTTTTTTTTTTTTTTTTTTTTTTTTTTTGTTGTTTGTTTTTTATTTTTTGGTTTGTTTTTTAAGACCACCTCCAAATCAGTTATCAAATTGTTTGATGTAATTTTAACAGATTCTCTTTAGTCCACCAAAAGGTCGGTGGTGGTCTTAAGGGAAGTATAGTGGGTTTACATGTCTCTTTAAATGGTTGATAAATTTTTAACACTTGAGAATTAGTTATATATTAACAGTTTTTAAAAATAATTGTAAAACTGTGTTTCATCAGCTCCAAGATGTTGTCATTTGTAAAACGCATCATGATTTTGTGATCACCAAGGAAGACAAAAATACCTTCAGTTAAGCTATATGTTAATCAGTTGTAAGACATACACCAGTGGGAAAATGTAGTGTTTTAGCTGGGATACTTCCCCCGCTCCCTGTAAAACAAATCGGGGTTCTATTAGTAAGGGAAAGTAAGAGAGTGAATATTGGGTGGCAGTTGTCAGGTCTGCCATAATTATCATTTTATGATTATCGTTATTAGTTTTTTAAAATATTCATCTCACGTGTGCCATGGCAAAGTTAATTGTTGTCATTAACCGCCATGGAGTTGACCCCCAGCTCATGAGGACCCCATGCACAAGGGAGAGAAACGCTGCCTGGTCCTGCACCATCCTCATGATTGTTGCAGATCAGACCATTGTGACCCATAGGGTTTTCATTGACTGATTTTTGGAGAGAGATTGCCGAGCCTTTCTTCCTAGTCCATCTTTGTCTGAAATCTGCTCAGCATCATAGCAGCACACTAAACTCTACTAAGAGATGGGTGGAGGCTGCACATGAGGCGCGTTGGCTGGGAATGGAACCCAGGGCTCCCACATGGAAGGTGAGAATTCTGCCCCTCGGTCACCGATGTCTCATGTGGCAAAGCTTAAAGACCTTTTAAAAATTGTGGCTTTGGAATCTCAAAAAAAGTCCTTTCTCAGCCTGTTCCTTACATACTTGGAACTTACTTATTTTTATCTGTGCTGCCTCATTTTTTATAGCTTTTTTGTTTAGGCTATAATTTTTGATCCTTTTAATCAGTTATCCAAGTATTTAATGCAATCAGATAATTCTTTCCTACAGTTTGACTTCTAGGTAAACATTTTCATCTAAAAGCCTACAGGGTAATCTTTAAATTAAAATTGACTTTTTAAAATTCATGAGAATCAAGGTGTAGTTTTTGGTAGAATGGAGGAGATCTAATAACTTGAACAACATTCTGTGATACCTTGAGTAACACACTGCATGGAATTCATTCAGTCTGCTCTTCAGTGGGTGCACTGGCTTCTTTCTTTAGGACAAATCTGACAAAATCCTGTCTAACAAGTTATCAGAATTGCAGTGAGTTCTTGCTTCTTCAGTTGTATATGTATTGGTAGTGGGAAACTGGTTTCTTCTTAAATAATAAATATCAGTGGAATATTCTGTAAATTCTGACTAACAAAAGGTATTTCTCATTGTACTTCACATTCAAAGTTTTCTGTATCTGCAAGGAATGAACTTCCCATTAAAATTACTACATAGAGTACATTAGTAAAATACAGAGATGTAAGGATTTAAAAACAAAAACAAGTCATATAAGCTTGAATGAGCATATAAAGAACCACCCTCTTCTGTCTTTAATAAATCATTGTAAAAACAATGGGTGAGTAGGCTTGTAATTATATTTGAATGTTTATGAACATGACTAAGTCCATAAAATTACGCTTTGCAGAGCCCACACAACAATCTTAAACTTGTTAGTGCTTTTCTGTTTCTATGAAAACAGAAATTCTACACATTGCTTAGTTTTAACATTGGAATGTCTAATGTTTGCGGATGATGTCAAAAGTGAATTTGTTCTGTAGACCTCAGCCCTACCATCACAGACCATGTCATGTGTTTCTCTTTTCCTTTTTCTGCACATCTACTTTTGTTTCTTCCTAATTGCCCAGTAGTATAATAAGGAACCAAAGTCTAACATCCCTGTAGAGTTATAAAGGAGACTTGGCATTCACATAACTTTGCAAAAGGGTGCTTATTGAAACTCAAAAAAAAAGTAGGGCTCTACAAGACAGAGTTACAGAATATTAAATTATTTTTTCTTTAATTGAGTCGATTATTATAACAACGTGGATTAACCCATAAGGTTTCTGGTAGAGATTTCCAATTTAATGAAGTAAATTACAAAACGTGGAAACGCTATATTCTTTTGCTTATAGGTATCGTGGTATGATCCTGGTTTGGCACCTCCTTAACTGTTTTTATTTTATTTTATTTTTAGAACGTTGATACTTGCATTTAATGGAGAGCAAAAGATGAAGAAGGAAAAGCAGTATATTCACTAAAGATTACATCTTGCTGCTACGGACCCTTGTGTTAAGGAATTCTTCTGCTTAGGAGTTGATCAGCTCTTCGGTCAGACTGCATTGGAGTTTGCCTACCCTTTATCTGGTCATTGCCAGAAGAAATCCCAGTCGGAATGTAACAGTAGATCTCTGTCTATTTGCTATGGAAGGTGATAAACTGACACTCACTTGTTAAAGTTACGCTCACTCACCCACAGAAAACCATTCTTTAAAGTGAATAGAAGCCAAGCCCTTGTGAATACTTCTATTGAACATGACTCATGGAGAAGAGCTTGGCTCTGATGTGCACCAGGATTCTATTGTTTTAACTTACCTAGAAGGATTACTAATGCATCAGGCAGCTGGGGGATCAGGTACTGCGGTCGACAAAAAGTCTGCTGGGCCTGATGAAGAAGATCAGAACTTTAACATTTCTGGCAGTGTTTTACCTGCCTGTCAGAGTAATGGTCCAGTTCGCAATACGCATACATATCAGGGATCTGGCATGCTACATCTCAAAAAGGCCAGACTCTTGCAATCTTCTGAGGACTGGAATGCAGCGAAGCGGAAGAGGCTGTCTGATTCCATCGTAAATTTAAACGTAAAGAAGGAGGCTTTGCTAGCTGGCATGGTTGACAATGTGCCTAAAGGCAAACAGGATAGCACATTACTGGCCTCTTTGCTTCAGTCATTCAGCTCTAGGCTGCAGACTGTTGCTCTGTCGCAACAAATTAGGCAGAGCCTTAAGGAGCAAGGGTATGCTCTCAGTCATGACTCTCTAAAAGTGGAGAAAGATTTAAGGTGCTATGGCGTTGCATCAAGTCACTTAAAAACTTTGTTGAAGAAAAGTAAAGCTAAAGATCAAAAGCCTGATACCAATCTTCCTGACGTGAGTAAAAACCTCATCAGAGATAGGTTTGTAGAGTCACCTCATCCTGTTGGACAGAGTGGAACAAAGGTCATGAGTGAACCCTTGTCATGTGCTGCAAGATTACAGGCTGTTGCAAGCATGGTAGAGAAAAGGGCTAGCCCTGCCACTTCGCCTAAACCTAGTGTTGCTTGTAGCCAGTTAGCATTACTCCTATCAAGTGAAGCCCATTTGCAGCAGTATTCTCGGGAGCATGCTTTAAAAACACAAAATGCAAATCAAGTGGCAAGTGAAAGACTTGCGGCGATGGCTAGATTACAGGAAAACGGCCAGAAGGATGCTAGCAGTTTCCAGCTCTCAAAAGGAGTGTCAGGCCATCTTAATGACCAGGCAAGAACATCGTCAAGCAAACCAGTCGCCAGCAAAAGTAGTGCTACAACATTTCAGAGTCCAATGGGTATTGTCCCTTCTTCCCCCCAAAATTCAGGCTATAAGAACTCACTGGAGAGAAACAGTGTAAAACAAGCTGCTAGTAATAGTTTGCTTTTACATCTTCTTAAGAGCCAGACCATACCTAAGCCAATGACAGGACACAATCATAGTGAGAGAGGAGGCATTTTTGAGGACAGCAGTACACCTACCACTATCGATGAATATTCTGATAACAATCCTAGTTTTACAGATGATAGCAGTGGTGATGAAAGTTCTTATTCCAACTGTGTTCCCATAGACCTGTCTTGTAAACATCGAATCGAAAAGCCAGAATCTGACCAACCCGTTTCTCTGGATAACTTAACTGAATCCTTGCTAAACACTTGGGATCCAAAAGTCCCAGACGTAGATATCAAAGAAGATCAAGATACCTCAAAGAATTCTAAACTAAATTCACACCAGAAAGTAACACTTCTTCAGTTGCTACTGGGCCATAAGAATGAGGAAAGTGTGGAAAAAAACACCAGCTCTCAGGGAGTACACAGTGATGTGACAAAGTTCAGTTCACAAAGTTATACGAGGACTTCTGTAATAGAAAGCCCCAGTACGAATAGGACTACTACTCCACTGAGCACTCCACCATTACTTACGCCAACCAAAGCAGAGTCCCCCATCAATCTTTCTCAGCAATCTCTGGTCATCAAGTGGAATTCTCCACCCTATGCCTGCAATACTCAGTCTGAGAAGCTAATGAATACTGCCTCTAACCACTTGATAGACCTTACAAAAAACAAAGAATCTCAAGCAGAGAAACCGGTCCAAAATGAAGGTGCACAAAACTCTGCAACTTTCAGTGCCAGTAAGCTGTTACAAAATTTGGCACAGTGTGGGATGCAGTCTTCCATGTCGGTAGAAGAGCAGAGACCCAGTAAACAACTGTTAACTGTAAAAGCAGATCAGCCCATAGGTATGATCGATAGATTAAGTAGTCCTCGGCTCTCAAATAAAACGAATGCAGTTGAAGAAAATAAAGCATTCAGTAGTCAGCCAGCAGCTCCTGAACCAGGACTCTGTGGTTCTGAAATAGAAAATCTGCTTGAAAGACGTACCGTCCTCCAGTTGCTCCTGGGGAACCCCAACAAAGGCAAGAGTGAAAAGAAAGAGAAAATTCCTTTAAGAGATGAAAGTACTCAGGAACACACAGATAGAGCTTTAAGTGAACAAATATTGATGGTGAAAATAAAATCTGAGCCTTGTGATGACTTACATAGTCATAATACAAATGTGCACTTGAGCCACGACGTGAAGGGTGGCCCATTCTTAGGCATGGCTCCTGCCACGCAGAGAAGCACGGCTGCCTTACCAGCCTCTGAGGACTTTAAGTCAGAGCTCGCTTCACCTCAGGATTTTTCTTTCTCAAAGAATGGTCTGTTAAGCCGATTGCTGAGGCAAAATCAAGAGAGTTACCTGACAGATGAGCTGGGCAAGAGTCACAGAAACAGTGAACGGACACTTGTAGAATCCAAGAATCTTTGCATGGTCCCTAAGAAAAGGAAGCTTTATACTGAGCCTTTAGAAAATCCATTTAAAAAGACGAAAACTAACATTGTTGATGCTGCAAACAATCACAGTGCTCCAGAGGTCCTGTATGGGTCCTTGCTTAACCAGCAGGAGCTGAAATTCAGCAGAAGTGATCTTGAATTTAAATATCCCACAGGTCATGGCTCAGCCAATGAAAGTGAACAGAGGAGTTGGACCAGAGACAGCAAAAGCTTCAATGTTCTGAAGCAGCTGCTTCTCTCAGAAAACTGTGTGAGAGATTTGTCTCAACACAGGAGTAACTCTGTGGTTGACAGTAAAAAGAAAGGACACAAAAATAATGTGACAAGTAGCAAACCTGAATTCAGCATTTCCTCTTTAAATGGACTGATGTACAATTCCACTCCGCCCAACAGCTGCATAGATAACAGGACGTTCTCATATCCAGGGGTTGTAAAGACTCCTGTGAGTCCTCCTTTCCCTGAGCATTTAGGCTGTGCAGGGTCGAGACCAGAATCTGGGCTTTTGAATGGTTGTTCGGTGCCCAGTGAGAAGGGGCCCATATAGTGGGTTATCACAGATGTGGATAAGAATGAATATGAAAAGGACTCCCCAAGACTGACCAAAACTAACCTAATACTGTATTACATGCTCCAAAAAGTAGGCAATTCTGTTACCAGTCGAGAAACACAGGACAAGGACGTTTGGAGGGGACCTTCATGTGCCGAATGTGTCTCACAGGTTACTGTCCAAGAAGAGTTACTTCCTGTTGCAGACACTAAAGCTTCTTTCTTTAATTTAAGAAGCCCTTACAATAGCCATAGGGGAAATAATGCTTCTTGCCCACAGAGCGCAAATGGAGAAGTAGTTTGTGGACTTCTGGGAAACGTGCTAACAATAAAACAAGAATCAGAATAAAATGTACCTGCTATCCAGCTTTGGATCTTTTTAAAACTAATTAGTATGAACTTGAGATCTGTATAAATAAGAGCATGATTTGAGAAAAGCATGGTATAATTGAATCTTTTTATTTTGAAAAGTATTGGTTATTGGTGATGTTTAAATAGGCATACTACTTTTTTGCTTTACATTAGATGTCATGAGGAAACTACTGAACTAGCAGTTGGTTGTTTTAACACTTCTGTATGCATCAGACAACAACTGTGAGTAGCCTATGAATGAAATTATGTTATAATCATAGATAATGGACATAAATTAAAATGTAACTCCATCCATAGTGGATCACTGCATTTTGCTGCCTTTCATCCCGTCCCTTTGTTAGGGTACTTTATTTTGCACTTTGGCAGTCAGTTCACTTTTTTTTTTTTTTTTTGAAGTCCAAACAAATAACTATAAGCGATAATTACTAAATAAAAAACCTAGTGCTGATTCACTTTCATATCCAATTCAGTACTAAATTAGGGAAAAAATGCTTCCATTTTTTCACTTTTGCTAAAAAAAAAAAAAAAAAATTATTTTTAACTCTCGAAGGGGGTTTTGTGGTTCCCGACGTCTCCACCCCATCCCAGTCCTTTTCGAGACATTTCTTTAAACCTTGTACTACTTAGTAAAAATTGATTACAGTTGAAGGAGGTTTGATAGATTCTTCAAAAAAGAAAAGGCAGATTTGCATTTTTGTATTTTGACTACTTTACTAAGTTAGTACTCCTCTTTTACAGAATTAGGAAAGTTAAAATTTGTCTTCAGCTGGTTTCCTGAGTAGTTGAATATTTACAAAATTGTTTTTACCAGAAACAAAAAGGCTTTTCCTTAGACAGTTTTCACCATCTCTTGTAAAATTTAATTCTCACCATTCCTGTGGTCCCTGTGAGTCTTAGGACCAGGGTTTCTTAAAGCTAGACTCAGACCACCTGCATTAGAATTATCTGGAGCGCCTGTTTGAAAATGTGGGTTCCTAGGCAGCATCTCAGAGGTACAGAACGAGAATCTCTGCTTAGTAGACCTGGGAATCTTCCCGCTTGCATCTTACCGCGCTCCCTAGGTGTTTCTTCTGCAAACTGAAGTTTGAGAATCATTGCTTATGACTTTTCTCAGAACATAGATTAGGACTAAAAAAAAACACTATTTGATGCTTACATTTTCTCCAACACAGTCACACATCAACTCAAAATTTGCAGTATTGTAGTTCATATGTTACCGTTGTGTCTTTGGAAGTCGGGTTCACAATACTTTTTATGACAAAAAACTGAGTGGATGGGATACCTTTCACATCTGGCTCAACATCTCAGGAAAATACGCGTTCTAATGAGTAACATCTACTTAATTAGCCTTAGGGATGGAATTACAGGGCCACTTACCAAACTCAGGTGATTAGGATGGTTTGGAAACTTCTGAATACATCCTTAACTTCTGTTAAAAACCGTTGTCCTAAAAACAATGCTGACAAATATGAAAACATTTTGTTCAAACCCAAGAAAGGCACTGCACTTAGAGTGACTCAACAAAAAGTAGAAAGGGCACATATGCACGACAGAATTGTACACAACCATTCCATTGGATTTATTATTTTAAAATCCTGATTAAGAGTAAACATTGACATTGTTTTAGAAGAACTTAGTATATATATTATTGAGCCACATGGGGTTCTAATCTTGAAACAAGTCCATGTTTTCAAGTTCAGTTTTTACAATCCACAATCCGTTCACCAAATTCTATTTTTGTTTTTAACCGTGAACCAGGTTAGCAACTGACATAGCAAAAATTATATAATCAGCTGTTAATTAGAAAGAAACCTATTTGAAGTTGTTCTACTTGAAGTTGTTTCTAAGATTTTTATATTAAAAATGGTTGTTATTTCCTAATATCTAAAAACCCTAAATGGTTATTTTTTTCTCAAAGTGATTTGTAAATAGTTACTGGATATAATTTTCAGGAGTGAATATGCTACATCATGGAGAGATGAAGGCATATACTTATTCTGAAATGAAAATTCTACAGGCCAGTGAATATATTGTACTCCATCCCATATTTACTCTGCAACAATCTTGTTGTCTACACTATATAAGTAAGCTCTTAAACAAGTCATTTTTTCCCCCTGCCATTTGAAAGGTCTGGAGCCTTAGAGGTATTTTTTTTAAAAAAAGTTGATATCCTCCCTTGATTAGGGGAAAATGGGCTTTTACAAGGAAGTGAAATTTAGGTGAGGAAATAGCATGGTATTTTTGTTGTTTGGTTGGTTGGTTTTGTTGTTAACAATGAAAGGAATGAAAATACGTAATACCTAAATAATTATGACCACAAAGAATGCTGTTCTGATTTACTAGGGAATGCCTCCACTTGGAGTTGAGGGTGATTTTAAGGAAGAGCAATTACAAGAATATACATCCACAAATTCACTTTGTTTATGCATATGTAGATACAAGGATGCACATACACACATTTCCGGGGACTGTTTTAGATATGTAGACAATTTTTTCCTAATAAAGTCATTTGTGAAAGGGTACTACAGCTCTCATTGACATCAGTAAGGTAGCATTACCTGTTTATTCTCTACTGTATCTTACAGAAGAGTAAACTGGTGAGATTTTATATTATATATATATATATATAATATGTATATATATATGGACTTGTTACATGAAGATGTTAAAATTGGTTTTTAAAGGTGATGTAAATAGTGATTTCCTTGATGAAAAATACTTATTTTGTATTGTTCTAATGCAACAGAAAAGCCTTTTAATCTCTTTGGTTTCTGTATATTCCATGTATAAGTGTAAATATAATCAGACAGGTTTAAAAATTGTGCATGTATGTATACAGTTGCAAGTCTGGACAAATGTATAGAATAAACCTTTTATTTAAGTTGTGATTACCTGCTGCATGAAAAGTGCATGGGGGACCCTGTGCATCTGTGCATTTGGCATAATGTCTTAACAAGTCAGATGAGATGTTCATCCCAACATGACAGTATTCCATTTCTGGACATGACTTCTGTGGTTTAAGCTTTGTGAAAGAATGTGCTTTGAATCCAAGGGTCTTAAAATTTTTTAAAATCAAGCCAACCACTTTTCAACATAAAGAATTCATACAACTACTTCCATGAATTTTTTAATCCCATCAGGAACATAATATTATACGAGGAGTATTCCAGTGTTAGCAGAATCTGGAATGCAGGCACATTACCACTCATGGTATGAATTCTGGGGTTTACACAACCAATTTTGATGCGATGTGCTCAGTAATATGTCAGTTTTATTAGAAATTTAATTTCTTCATGTGATGTCATGAAACTGTACATACTACAGTGTGAATTTTTTTTGTTTTGTTTTTTAATCTTTTAGTGTTTACTTCCTGCAGTGAATTTGAATAAATGAGGAAAAAAATGCAATTTCTCCGGTTTGAAATGACTGTTATTTTGTGGGCTGTCTCTGTCTTTTAGGTTTTCCATAACCATGAAAGTCCCTGGTCATGAAAATAGCAATAGGTCTTCAAGGATGCTTTGCCCTTCTCAGAAAAGTAAAGGGTGGACAAGGGGAAGATAGTCAGCAAGTTAGTACATCTAGTGACTGGATAACCGAAGTGTAGCTCAACATGACAATGTACTATATAGCCTGTCCTACTTAGCCTCTCTTCTGTTTTCTGGGGTATAAGTGAATAATCACTGTAGATTTTTAAAAAGCAGAAAAATTTGTACAGTGTTCAAATTTGATTTGATGTATACTTTGTTTTAAGATAAGATTTTATTAGAGGGCTTTTATCTTAATTTTCAAAGGGTGTTAAATTTATTTTAAAGAAGAGAAATAAATTGTTTAGTTATTTTCCAAAAATGAATGTGTATGTGTGTGTGTCTACACCCACACAAACACACATATGTAATATATACTATATGAAATAGTTAATGGTAATAGAGGATAATAAAAAATATGTATGTATATAGGTAATAAGTAGTTGTCTTGGTTTGCAATTCTTAGTTTCCCAATGCTGCCATAACAAAACACTGTAAGTAGGGGACTTTAAAGAACAGAAATGTATTTCCTCACAATTCTGGAGGCTGAAAGTCCCAATCAGGGTCTCAGCCGTGTTGATTCCTTCTATGGGCTTCTCCTAATTTCTGATGACTGCCAGCAGTCCTTTGTGTTTACTTGTAGACATCCCTCACGTGGTGTCTTGTGTGTCACTGCGTCTATTCCGCTCTTTTTATAAGACACTACTTAGAAGTGATTAGGTTTAGGATCCACCTGCTCCGTTAAGAACCCGCTAACATAACACAAGAAAACCTGTATTTCCAAACAGGATCATATTTACAGGTACAGGGGTTAAGACTTCAACACATATTTTTGGGGGACACAATTCAATCTCTTAACAGTAGTAGGGACAGTTCATTTAGAAAAAGAAAAAACAAATCTGTACCTTGTTAAAGGATGTCCTAGGAATTTTTATGTTTACCATGTAGATTGTTAATGATAATATAGGAGGAAGGCATTTCCTCAAAGATGAGTTGGTTTTTATGTTTTTGTGAATTTTTTTTCCCTGGGATGAAGAAGGTCTATTATAATGAAACTTTTGCAGCTTCTTTCTTAACAGGATTACAGATATTTTCCAAAAAATGTTCAATGTGTATAAATACTTCCATCTGTTCTACATTATTAAAATGTTGAAAAATTTCAGCTTGCTATATGTCTAGACACTGCCATCAGGATCAGAGATACAAAAGTATTTGGTTTATTTTTATGGTGAACAAATACAAGTTCATCAAGGAATAAATGTCTAAGAGAGGTTTTTAAGAAGAAATCCACCAGTTAACAATTCTTCGCTCTAAGCTAATGCCAACGACTTTAATATGGAAAGTCTTTAAAAATCAGATTATGATCACCCATGTGATGAAAGTTTCTATTTCAAGCTTCGTAATGTGGAAATCTCATCAACAAATTTTGAAATATTTTTTTTCCCCTACCGCTGGTATCGCTAAACTGTAACCTGTTTGGTTACAGAAAATAGGCTTTAAATGTTCAGTATTAAGGATACCATTTTTTGTTTATTCCATGAGAATTGGAGAAAAAGGTTAGTATCTGCCTAACAGATGCTCATCTTGTAGAGGTTGGTGGAAGAATCAATCTGTTGGCGTTATTTAGCATTAATACTCCATTTTTCTAAGTAGTTCGTACAATAATATTTACAGCATTTTAAAGATGCTGTCTTCACAGGTAAATTAGAAACCTTTGCTCTGACAAACAAGAATTAAGGTATTCTGATTGGTAGCAGGGTAATTGGGAAACAAATACAAATTCCATATATTTCAGTCCTGGGAAAGTGCTGCCACAATTAGGAAGCTAATGATGCCTTGTTTCGAGTGGCTAAATGTAAAAACAACTTTCCAGCAATAACAATTTTTAAATAGTATACTTGTCAGAAGAAAAGAATCTTGAGCCATTCTAAATAGTCTTTTCAGTCTTTTCATTGACACAAAGACCTAAAACCAGCTTCTATTTTCCCACCTTTGCTTTTAAAAAACTTCATTGGTAGGTGTTCTACTAAACTTTTAGAAAAGATTACAATCCTGTTAGACTACTTCAGTTTTACTTATCTTTGTTGATGACCATTCACTTCAGAGGTCACATCTGGAAAAGGAAATGACCTACCATTGGATGAGTAACATGGCTTGTATTTTGGAGAGCTACACAAATGACAACAGTAGAGTAGAGCCAAAGTACAATTTTCTCCAAGGACTGGAAGGGTTGCTTCTGGCAGATAATCTTCCCACAAGGAAGCTGCAAATCCTTGTAAGGCTTTTAGCACCCCATTGGGTGCACCAGCTAGCCTTGCTACATTCAGAAATGTGCCCTACCCTTTTCCCTCTACATCTGGCCTCGTGAGTTTTCTTGTGTTCTGATTTTATTCATAGTGGCACCTTTGAATACATAGAGTCATTTGGGTAAATTTTTATAGTTACCTTCAAAACCCAAAGTTGTGATGCTAACCTTAGCTAGTTCCTCACTTTCTAAACCATGCTTTTTTCTTTCAGTTACCTTTCTTTTGGGGGAAATAGCCATTAAAATATGCATTCAGAGTGCTGGCAGTTGAAATGTGGATACAACCAGCATTCAATCTGCTGGTGGAGACTAAAGGAATATTAGTGGGATAAATGCTACAGCACCCACTGATCAATAAGCTATAGGTCTTAAGCTAAGTCCTTGGTCACCCTTTTCCTTAAATGCTTTCTATTACTAATAAACACTCCCAACTGCCCACTGCCTCCCAAGCCCATGCCCTTGTATCCACTACCTGCAGCCATGACATCTACTCTTATCCCACCTCAGCCTGTAATGTTTCTTCAAAATCTCTACAACCTTTCTATATAGCCATAAAAAGCTGGGCATTTATCCATAGGGCCATTTGCTGTTTTCTTGCTTTCCTAAGAGTAGTTGGCAGTAACATGGAAAAGAAACTCCTTCCAGCCCTCCCTACCTTCAACAACATACACAAAGATTTTTATCTCCTAAGTGGAGTTTACAATGAGGACTCACATGTGGCCAAACTCCAGGGATTTTCTGACCAAAGGGTACAGTAATTTAGGGCTTAATGGGCTCAAGCATTATTGCCTGCTCTTATAGGCAATGTCACCATAATCAGATTTACCACTCTCACTTTGCTTCTGTGCTAATAAAGAAAAGCATGATAATCTTTCCAAAGTGAGCAGTATGGATGGCCTTTTAGATTTCTTTGGAATTACTTGCAGCATAGGGAATTTTATGCCCTTACTATCAAGTTCTCCACCTGCCCAAGAATGGACAGTCTTCTGAAGGGGAAGGTTCCTGCTGTAGGCCATTCTAGAAATGCCTGTTTTGGGGAGACTGGGATGCTCAAGGGCAGAAGTTCTGAGCTATTTTGCATAGTATTATACTGGAAGATGTACAACGAAAATTTCACAGTCCCTGGAAATTAAAGATCACTTGCTCAGAAAACAGGCAGGCCCGTCAGAAACAGAGCAAGTCCTGCTAACTACTTTCGTTTCTGACCTGGGCAAGCCAGTGACACCTGCTTTCCTTGGCTTTCACAACCCATTGTCTCCTGGTTCTCTTCATAGTGCTGATTTCTTTCTGCTCTCATAACTGGTTCTTTTAACAATAGCTGTTCATTTTCTAGCCTTACAACCTTCTCTTCTTTCTTCATACCTCTTTGGTAATATCAGCCTGTCTCAGTTATCTAGTGCTGCTATAACAGAAATACCACAAGTGAATGGCTTTAAAAAACATACATTTATTCTCTCACAGTTCAGGGGGCTAGAAGTCCAAATTCAGGGTGCCAGCTTCAGGGGAAGGCTTTCTCTCTCTGTTGGCTCTAGGGGAAGGTCCTGGTCATCAATCTTCCCCTGGTCTAGGAGCTTCTCAGCACAGGGACCCCAGGTCCAAAGGACATGCTCTGCTCCTGGCTCTTCTTGCTTGGTAATGAGGTTCCTCTCCTCTCTGCTCGATTCTTTTATATCTCAAAAGAGATTGACTCAAGATACAACCTAGATCGAGTCCTGCCTCAACATCATAGAGGTTAGGATTTACAACACATAGGATAATTTCATCAGATAACAAAATGGTGGACAGCCACACAATACTGGGAATCATGGTCTAGCAGAGATGAAACAATTTTGCGGGGACACAATTCAATCCATAACACAGCCATTCCTGTATCTTCAAACACCCCGTATTTTATTTTGAGGTTCTTCTAATAGTCCCAGTCCTTTATTTCCTACCACTTAAAGGTATCTACTCTGTTGACCTATTAATATCTGAATTTCAACTTGGCCCAATCTTGAATTCATTATATATTTCTGCTCCCCAATTTATTCCTCTTCCCTTTGTTGGAAATTCATCCATTCCAAGAAACTTTGGCCTTCATCAGTACTTTCCTAGTATGGTAGCCACCATTACTCATTGAGGATTTCCTCAGTCTGTACCCTCTAGCCCATCTCATTTGGCTTATTTCAGAACTTTATCATGTCTCACCTCAGCTACTGCACTAACATCTTACTAGCCTGCCTTCCTTGGATGTCTCCCCTTCCCAACAGTAATACCCAATGTTGCCAGAGTGATCTTTCTAAAATACAAATTTGTTAAATCTGCCTAAAATCCTCTGGTGATTTTTCATTGCTTTCTGGAGTTGCATGTTCACATGTCTTTAGGGGGCTGATGGAATAGTAGAATATGTGAGACTTCTAGCGCAGGACAGTAGAAACTGGTGAACCTACCTCAAATGGAGGAACCAAAGATAATTCTCATTAAATGGAAAAAAAAAAAAACAAACAAACTGTTGGCTGAACAAAATTGACATGACTACAGGCTTCCAGTGAGAGGGTGCAGGAGATTAATTCCACATTCCACAATGCCTTTTGGCTTCTGATCCTGCCTGCATTTTCACCTTTTCAACTCATTCTCCACCCTAGAACTCCTTTCTGTCCATCATCATCAATTATTGTATGTTCAAATCTTCCCAAATAAGAACGTACTGTTTCCTGAACACACTGGCCTTCTTGTGTGTTCAGTTATACAAAATTTTCTGCCTAAAATGTTTACCTCCTTGGCCTTCCCACCCCCATTCTCAGCCCTGTACACTTCTATTCATCTTTAGAATCTAGCTAAATTATCTCTCAATAAAACCTGTGATTCCTCCAGGACAGAGTTTCTTATTCATCCCAGCCCTCTGTGAGCCCATAATGCTTTGTGTAAACTTCCCTCATTGTTCTGTTAGAATGGTTATCATATCTTACATTCCTTCTAAAGGCAAAAACTGTGTCTTCTTAATCTACCTACCTTCAGAACCTAACACGAGTACTAATACAGAGCAATAAATGTATGCCCAGTCAGAAAATGAATAAACTGTGATCTTGGTACAAACAAAAGATGACAGGCCACTTCTCTCTCCCTCATCTAGGGAGGAAACAGTTTATCAGGTAGGGACATATCCATTTCCCTGAGGCAAGGCCCAACCTCCTCAGCCACCTCTAGCAGGGCTGACCCAGGCATTCTCCCTTCTGCCTTTTCTAATCTCCTGTAGAAACATTATCTCTGATGGGAAATTCATGATAAGAGGAGCTTGTTCTTGCAGGGAGGATGGGAGCTTTGTGGGTTTTTTATTTATTTATTTTTTACCATTGAAGGCCTTATCACCTGTTGTACCATACCTTCCTACAAACAGCAGTGAGCATCTTAGAAGCTTTGTCATTGGTAGGGAACCTACCAACCCTTTCAAATGCCACTGTACTGAGACTGGTCTCTCCCAATTAGCTCATGAATATGTTCATGTTCTGGAAGGCAACAGAGTCTCCTGAACTATCCAGAATCAAACACAGGTGGGACAAGCTCTCCTGGTGAGTATGGTATGACTCCTTGATCACAAACATTAGGCTGTTTCAGATCCTCATGAAGCTCTGGGTCCCTGTGGGTGTGGTAATGCAATAAACCAGGGCCACATGCGCACTAGTCAACTAATGTTCATTCACTAGAGAATTTTAAAGATGGCAACTTATCTATTAAAATCAAATCACCAGGTTTTTCAGCGTATTAAAAAAGTAATACATATGTTCAATGATTCAGTGGATGCTTAACAAAGTTGTGTTAAATTGATATGCAAGCAGAAGTTCATCTCTTTCATCTATGTGGCATTGAGATAATGGGAAAGAGTCCTGGTGGTACAGTGGTTAAAGAGCTTGGCTGTTAACCGAAAGATCAGCAGTTCAAACCCACCAGCCCCTCTGTGGGAGAAAGATGTGGCAGTCTACTTCCATAAAGATTTATAGCCTGGAAACCCTATGCGGCAGTTCTGCTCTGTCCTACAGGGTCACTATGAGTCAGAATTGACTCAGTAACATTGGGTGGGGCTAACGATATTTCCTTTTGTTCTGATGCCATAAAATTAATGTAATAAAAAATTTTATTTTTTAACTATTGCATTCTATTTTCCCAGAAAAACCTCATTCCCAGTTCCTATTCCTAAGACAGGAACTAAGACCTTGGTTGAAATCACTCCTGCTTCTTTCCAAATGGCATTGAAACACCCAAACATAGAGCAAACTGGGGGATGGGAAGATTGGTTTGTGGTGAGGATGGAATAGTCCCTTTCCCTAGCCAAGTAGTGCTGATAAACATGACTCATTATGACTCCTGCCTGATACAGATGGAAGCCTCTGGCTTCAAGGCTATCTTTCTCAAAGGGGACAATTTTAAGAAGGTGTTTATACAATCAGATGGACTAGGGGGACAGCTAGATATATTTAGAAGGACAGAGAAGTTTGAAGCACAATGTCCCTTAGCTTTGCGAAGGTAGCAAGGACCCTCCCTAAACTTTTCTTACAAGTTCTTTGCTTGTCCTGACCTCATGGTTAAACCAAGTAGGCTTCTAACCTCAACTTTATTAACAGGACAATAATTGGTTTCTGAGAAAGCTTATCTATTTTCACTGAAGATAAGCAATCTTTGTGAGTTAAAATCAGATTTTCTCCCCTCAGGATCTCTTAACTCTTGGATAAGGTTATAGACTTGTAGAACTGGGACATGAAACCATAAAACACAGAGCCTTATCAACTGACATTCCCCACCCCTCCCCCCAAACCAAACAAAACAGCAACCTAACACACCATGTAATGTCATGTTTATTTATCCAACTGGCCTTAACTATTAGTAAAAAAGTATTAAGGATGAGGTGATCATCCAAAAGTTGTACTCCAGGACTCTCTTTTGTAACTGATATTAATATTAAAAATTCCAAAAAGCTAAGGTTTCTGATAAAAAATGGTCTAAGTGCAACTTTCTAAAATAATGGTGTCGTTGATGCCACTTTGTGAATGAGACCATCCAGTACCTAGAGGCTGCTTCTGATCGTCACTAATGAAGCAGGAGTACAATCCAGAGCAGAACCGCATCATCCTAGAAAAGCTCCTAGACCAGAGGAAGATTGATGACAAGGACCTTCCGCCAGAGCCGACAGAGAGAGAAAGCCTTCCTGTGGAGCTGGTACCCTGAATTTGAGCTTCTAGCCTCCTAGACTGTGAGAGAATAAATTTCTCTTTGTTAAAGCCGTTCACTTGTGGTATTTCTGTTATAGCAGCACTAAGTAACTAAGACAATGCCACTGGGTTAATGAGACCATCCAGTACCTAGAGCCTGCTCTGCTCGTCACTGATGAAACAAGAATACAGTCCAGAGCAGAACCACATCATCGTACTTCTTTCTTCCTTTCTTTTTACTTAATAGCTTTATTGTGATATAATTCACATATCATACAATTCACTCATTTAAAGTGTATAGTTCAATACTTTTTAGTATATTCACAGGGTTGTGCAGTCATCACCACAATCAGTATGGGGACATTTCCTCACCTTGAAACCCCATACTCATTTCTCCCCATTGCCCTGTTGTTACAGTGTGCTATCCATTCTGACTCGTAGCTACCCTATAGGACAGATGGAGCCTTGGTGGTACAGTGGTTAAGTGATACAGCTGCTAACCAAAAGGTCAGCAGTTCAAATCCGCCAGCCGCTACTTGGAAACCCTGTGGGGCAGTTCTACTCTGTCCTCTAGGGTCACTATGGGTCAGAATTGACTCAATGGCAACGGGTTGAGTAGAACTGCCCCATGGAGTTTCTTAGGCTGTAATCTTAAAAGGAGCAGATCACCAGGTCTTCTCTCCTATGGAGCAGGTGGTGCATTCGAACCACTGACATTTCAGTTAGCAGCGGAGCACTTAACCGTTGCATCAGCAGGGATCCTCCTCACAGCCCTTGGCAACCACTGGTATATTTTCTGTCTCTATAGACTGGCCTATCTGGGCATTTCATGTAAATGGAATCATAAAATATGTAATCCTTTGTGCCTGACTCCTTGTACTTAGCATGTTTTCAAGGTCCATTCATGAATTCATGTATCAGTACTCATTCCTTTTTATTGCTGAATAATATTCCATTCTATGGATATACCACATCCATTTACAAATTGGTGGACATTTGGATTGTTGCCATTTTTTAGCTAGTATGAATAATGGTGCTATGAACATTTATTGTCACAGCCACTCTGCAAAAACAGATGGACCTCATCCAAAATTTAGTTCAGATATTGCCACACATGCATCAAAAGATTATGAAATGATTTATTATTCACATAGTAAGGGTTTTTTGGGGGACAGAAGGACAGGCCTCCCAACCTAGTCTGAAAATGATTGGAGAGAGCAAGGAAGGCTGACTTGGGGTTTTTATGGTGACTAAAGGGTGGGACCAGGGTAGGGGGTTCAGTGTATGGTTTGAACTTCTGGCTAGTGCCAAAGGAGAGACGACTTGTACTTTCTTAGCAGCTTGCCTCAGATGTGGGGCAGAAGAGGAAGAAAGAAAGGGGAGGCTCAGAAGCATTCAGCCATCAAAAATAAAAAATTGGAGTCAGACTCTTTATTACATTTATATGCAAGTTTTGTGTGATCATCTGCTTTCATATCAATTTGGGAAGTATTGACATCTTAACAATATTGTATTTCAATCCGTGAACTTTGGATGTCTTTCCATTAAATTAGGATTTCTTTAATTGTTTTTCAACATGGGATGACATTGGTTTTAGCAGAGCTCTTTGTCTCTTTTACTGATCTCTCTGTTAAGCTGTCTGCCTGGGTTGGTATGACATCGAGCTGTTAAGCTCTGCTAATTGCCTACTCATTTCACTATGGTTTTTTACAATGCCCTGGAGAATAAATTGCTCCACAGTCTGTACAGATAAATTTGGGCCCTTTTGCAGTGGTAGTTTTCAAGGCCATTCTCTGAGATTTGTTCTGTCCCCAGGAGGGTTCTTCTTAACTATCTCTTTCCCTGTTTTTTTTTTTCTGGTAAACTACCTGGCTTAAGATTTAGCTTGCTGTTCTCAAGGAACTACCAGAGTCCTCATAATTGCTTACCACCAAGATCTTCGTTGTTTTTGGGAGAACCTTAGGCTTGAACTTCCCATATTCTCTTCTAATTAAATACAGTTCCTTTGGGGAGAGCTTCAGAGCTCTCTGTTTTTATGGCTTGCCTCTCCCTCTGGGAAAAATCTCTGAGCCACTGCTCTGGAGTTGGGAGTAGAGCCAGCGTCCTGCTTCTCTCAGAGTGAGACCCTTGTTTTATAAGCAGAGCGCTGACGAGAGCAGTAGCTGCTAGTCTTCTTGGCTGCCTCTTCTGACGGGGAACATCTATCTGCCCTGCAAGCAAGCTAGGGTGAGAGCAGTTGAACCCAAGTGTTCTTGGTCTGCTACACCAAGTGGAGAGTATCCATCCTAAGAGTAGCAGGAGTAGAGGAAGAGAGACCATGGCCTCTCAGTGGCACTTACCTGGAATTTAAGCTCTGCAACATGGAGCTAGGGAAAGGATGAGAAATGCATGTGGGTGGCCTGCCTTTCCCAAGAAAATACTGTAGCCCTTAACTAGGAGCTAGGAGGAGAAAGAGCCTTGCCTTCTTGGCCACAGCCATTCTAAGGGAAGCTTCCATCACACTAAGAAGGAGCAAGCGATGGCTCAAATGCCGTAGACTTCAGCTGTTCTTACCAAGACCTAGTAGATTTTCTTGAATACATGTTTTCTTCAATTGCTGTATTCCCTTAGAACAATTCTCAGAGTTTTTTAAAAATAATTTTCACCAGTTATCTTTTTTCACTGTGGAGTGGAAACAAAGATGGATTTCGCCTATTGATCTTAGTTCCGATCACTGAATAATGGTACACTGAAAGCCACATTCCTCCAGGGTAACGTGGGGGTGCAATATTGTGATGCAGCATTATTTCTGCCCATAGGATGGCACATTTCCAGCCCTAAAGACTAAATCACACGCTGGTTTTTTTTTTTTTTTTTTTTTAAACGTTCTTCTTCTGCCTTCCCGTTACTTATAATTTACCCAAATCTTCTATTCTCTTCTTTCCAAAGGTTTCTTTTCCTTTGTTTCCCATGTCCTCTCCTGGCTAACATCCACATTCATAACTCTTCTTGCTCATTAAGCCTTCCACAATTGAACCCACCTGACCAACCCTCAATGCAACAATCTGCCACCATTTACATATTCAACTTGTAATAATTTCAATGGCTCTTTGGTATTTAGTTCAACAAAATCATTTTTTTATTTCTTGTTATGCATTTTCAGAGAACAGAGAATTACCTTCCGGTACTTTAAATTTCCCACCATTCCTGTGCTTAAGAAATGCTTAGCCACAAATTCCAAGTCCATGAATTTCATTGGATGTTTCTGTCAGAACAGGCTAAATTATGTTACAGTATCACACAATCCTAAACTCTCAGGTCCTTGGGTGGCACAAACAGTTTGTGCTCGACTACTAATCGAAAGATTGGCAATTCAAATTCACTCAGTGGTGCTGCTGAAGAAAGGCCTGAATGATCTACTGCTGTAAGATTAAACCAAAAAAAACCCTACCAAACCTGTTGCCTGTAAGCCAGTTCTGACTCATAGTGACCCTATAGGATGGAGTAGAACTGCCCCAGAAGGTTTCCAAGGAGTGGCTGGTGGATTAGAACTGCCAACATTTGGTTAGCTGCCAAACTCTTTAACCACTACGCCACAAGGACCATTGAAAACCCTATGGAGTGCAGTTCTACTCTGAAACACACGGGGTCACCACAAGTTAGAATCGATTCAGTGGCAACAGGTGCTTAAAACCACACAGGTTTATTTCATATTCTTGCTTATGTGTTCTACCTTAGTTGGCAGGGAGCTCTGTTCCGCATCATCCATGCTTTGGGACCAAGGGTGGTGGAGCCTCCTCTATCTGGAAATGTCACTGGTTCCCATGGCAGAGGGTAAAAAACATGGTAAACTGAGCACTAGCTTTTTAAACTTCTCCTTGCATTGCACGAACCAAAGCGTTGATCTGCTTAATTTCACAGTGGTGGAGAAATGTAATTATATAGTGTATCTGGAAGGAGACAAGCAGAAATACTGGTGAGTATTTAGTAATATCTGCTGTTATTACTTGATTTCCCAGAGCATAGAACAATGATCTTTTGATAACTAAATTAAATTTAACTGTATTTTAATGTTTGCCTTCTGTCTTCAGACTATAGACAAGACAATAGGCTAGAAGATGAAATTGACTAGTCTTAAAGGCTCAAACAGTATTTGCCAATCCAAAAGAAAAGGCTTAGGTTGTAACATAAGCTCAATAAGTTTACTGTAATGAAGATAGCAGGAGTCTGAGCATGAGGTCTAATATGTGATTGACAGAGTGTGACACTGCTGACACTGTAAGACTAGAAAAATGAAAAGGATGACTTTTTTTTCTTTTAAATCTAGACTCAGTAATAATAGAGAGATGTTTACTCATAGTGTCATATAACTATATATCCATATACAGTTATTGATTTCATTATTTCAGTTTATTTCTATCCTTAGAGCTTTTCTTTTGTTCCCAAAGCAGGATATTCCATTTGAACCTAAAACACACCCTATAGCAAATTTCAACTCAGAAGACAATTTTGGTTTAGATCATTTCATATTCAATGAATTGTCCTTGAATTCTTAAGCTAAATTGATAAGACATTGTTATTGTTTTTTTTTTTTTTTTTCTTCTCTTTTCAGGATTTGCTGGTAATTTCTGAATTACCAGCACTCACTTTATGAACATCCTCATTTATGACTAGCTCCTAGAAGTAAGTACTCATTCCTTTGCTAGTCCAGCCTCAGAAACTTTCCTCTTCCTTACAGAAATGGCTGTCCCTAGGAAAGTCATCCCTGCTTTCTTTTTTCTTATCCCTCTTGTCTCAGCATCACTGCAGCCCATGATTAAGACATGCCCCAGTCCCTGCTTGTGCTATTTGAACCATTCCTCAACAGCAACCAAAATCACCCTGTGGTCCTGATTATGTTTCCCAGTACAAGAGAATTCACCCAAGTCCCCATCCCAATCTTCTGCATTCCCTGTTCTCCTTTCCCTGAACCTTCTCAGATGTTTCTCCAGGGTTTTAAATTCTCCCTTGTCCCAACACCTACCTCTAGGACAGAATGTTGCTGAGAGATGGCATGGAGAGGGAGGAAGAATTATTTTTCTTTCACCGTGACAAGGAAGAGCAAGGAAACAACAGAAGAAATTCTACAGGGTATTAGTATCTTAGCTGCAATTCCCAACACATTTTTAAGGAGAAACAATGGGAACCGTGGTACAGTGGAAAATAAGACTTTGCAATCAAAAGCCTGGAGTTTGAAGTCCAGATCCACCACAAACCAGCAATGAACCTCTCTAAGTCTCAGATTCTTGGCCTGAAAATGAGTTTAGTATCTCTTGCCTCACAGGATTATCGCTAAGATTCTATGATGTATTACATATGAGATTAGTTTTCACATAATCTCTTTTCTAAAAACTCATAAAACCAAACCCGTTGCCGACAAGTCAATTCCGACTCATAGTGACCCTATAGGTCAGAGTAGAACTGCCCCATAGGGCTTCCAAGGAGCGCCTGGTAGATTTGAACTGCTGACCTTTTGGTTAGTAGCCGTAGCTCTTAACCACTACACCACCAGGATTTCCCTTTTCTAAAAACAATGTTTATTTTGGTCAATTATACTATTTATATCTGCTCATGAAATTTATAAGGAATTTAGAAAAGTATAGGAAGAGAATAAAAATTGCCTATAGTTCTACCATCAAGAGATAAATACCATTAGTTATCTCTAGTAACATAAAATGCTATTGGTATTTTCTTTTTTTTTCTGCTAATAATGCACTTCTGTTTAACATTGTCAGCATTATGCTTTGCATATATAGCTTGTGTCCTTGTGTGGTAGAATGTATTTTCCAAAAATGGTCACAAAATACTTCAGGTCCCAGAACCGTGACTCTCCACCAAGAGATGGAGTTTTATTTTCTTCCTATCTGTCACTGGACAGCCCTTGTGACACCTCAATGAAAACAACAACAAAAAACCCCTTGCTGTCTGTTGATTCCAACTCACAGCAACCCTATAGGACAGAGTAGAACTGCCCCATAGGGTTTCCAAGGCTGTATGTAATCTTTACAGAAGCAGACTGGCACATCTTTCTCCTACAGAGCAGCTGGTGGGTTCGAATCACCAAACTTTCGCTTTTGGTTTAACAACTGCACCACCAGGGCTCCTTCCTCAATACATACAATGTGGCAAAAGTGACACTACATTGCCTGCTAAGGCTAGGTCATAAAAGGTGATGCAATTTCTGCCTGGCTGTCTCTCGTAGGATGCTAGCCCTTGAAACCCAGCTACCATGTTGTGAGGAAGCCCAAGCCACATGGAGAGGCTATGTGTAGGTGTTGTGACCAGCACCATCAACTGCTGACCATATGAGCCTTCTTCAGATGATTCCAGCCTTTGAGCTGCTCCAGTTGATGCCAAGTAGACTAGAGAGAAACTGTGCCCATGGAGCCTTGCCTAAATTGCAGATTGGTGATCAAAATAAATAGTTATAATTTTACTTAGAGTTTGTATGAGCATGCTCTCATGTATTTAACAATTTCACGTCAACTCAATATGGCTGCATAACATTCCACTTTGGGGATATTCTATAGTTAATATAAACTTTTCTATGTTGTTGTGTATTTAAATTCTCCCCTCCCCCATTTGATGCTGTTATGTATAATGTTGCAAAAATTAACTTTGCACATAAATTTTGAGTTGCATTTCTGTTTATTTCTATAGAATGGATTCTTAGAAAACAAAAAAATTAATTCTTTCTATAGCTTAGTTACACTGACTTAGTTTTACGTGGCTCACTGAAATCAAAACTGTCTTATATATCATTGTTTCTGTAGAAAAGTATACTAGGATCTAAGCTGTAAACAACTGACTTTTGAAATTCTGAAACACAAGCCTCTCCTTAAGTCAGGAATCCACTTTTACACTGATTTCTGAATCACAGTGTCAACCTAAGATTTTTACTGAGAATGGTTCTTTCTACTAAAACTTGTATGTCTCACTTTCAATTTCCCTTGGATAGCTTGCATCCCATAAGGAATTTGTTTTCATTAAGGTGAGATTTTTCACCACCTATGGTAGGCTGAATAATGAACCCCAAAAGATATCTATATCCTAATCTCTGTAACCTGTAAATGTCACCTCCCTTGTGGCACAGTGGTTAAGAGCTCGGCTGCTAACCAAAAGACTGGCAGTTTGAATCCACCAGCCGCTCCTTGGAAACCCTATGGGGCAGTTCTACTCCATCCTATAGGGTCACTATGAGTTGTAATTGAATCAATGCCATTGGGTGAGGTATTTATATTCTAAGTTGGGACAAACACACACATGCATACATACACACATTTTTAACCAACTGGATCAGAGTATAGAGCCCTGTGTTTTGTCAAGTCCTCAAAGTCCACCTTGAGGTCTACACTTTGAAATATGTTGGAATTCAGAGAACATAAACATGAAAGTGTAGTTTTAATCCTTCCCCTTTGGAGATCCAATTGCAGTTGTGGAAAGGAAAGTAACAAGGAGTCATAGATAATAGTGCCCCAAAGATCTCAAAGAAATAGGTTAATCTCACTGTGGATACTAGCATGTCATAAAATATCAGTGTCCGCTAGCTTCTCTTTCCCTTCTTTGGTTAAAACTGTCCCTTTATTGTCAAGGTCTAAAAAAAGGAAAGACATAACGAATGAATCTGCAGTGATGTTTGAAAAATATTCCCTGACACATTTGGAACATATCCACTGTTCAAAATCTGCCGGTGAAGAGATGCTGATTAGAACCCCTGATGCCCATGGACAGCCCTGTCCCAGGTGCTGGTTACCTGCTCCTGTTAGCTCTGCCTCGGGCCAGCATGGAGCCAGCGTACCCAGTTGCCTCTCATCTTTCTGTAAACATCAGACCAGGAGGCAGCCACTGCTGTTGGTATAAACATGAAGGGAAGGTTGTACTGCTTAGAGAGTGTGATGTGGCCCCTCTCTTTCTTGTCCTGCTCATTAGATTTTAGTTGAACCTCTTCAGTGATGAAAACATCTTCTTTTCCTTATGAAGTGTCTTGACTTCAGTAGTTTTTGTATATCTCTTCATTTAGAATCAGAAAACATCCACTCTACACACTCCCCCCTGAAGCTCACAACTGAGAGAGACTTAAAATTATCATCCCTGTTGGTGAATGGATTTGAAATTGAAAGACAATACTAAGACTGACCAAAAGCCCCATATTCCATCACCGCATGGTGGATTTTAAACATCAAAACATTCATCTTCCACTCTTCCTTCCTAAAGATTGTTGTTGTTTGGTGCTGTCCCATCGGTTCCAACTCATAGCAATCCTATGTGCAACAGAACGAAAACCTATCTGGTCCTGTGCCATCCAAACAATTGTTATGCTTGAGCCATTGGTGCATCCACTGTGTCAATCCATCTTGTTGAGGGTCTTCCTCTTTTTCACAGACCCTCTACTTTACCAAGCATGATGTCCTTCACCAGGAACTGCTCCTTCTTGATAACATGTCCAAAGTTCGTGAGACAAAATATCACCATCCTTGCTTCTAAGGAGCATTCTGGCTGTACTTCTTCCAAGACGATTTGTTTTTTCTTCTGGCAGTCCATGGTATATTCAATATTCTTCACCAACACCATAATTCGAATGCATCAATTCTTCTTCTGTCTTTCTTATTCATTGTCCAGCTTTCACATGCATATGAGGTGATTGAAAATACCATGGCTTTGGTTAGGTGCACGTTAGTCATCAAGGTGACATCTTTGCTTTTAACACTTTACAGAGGTCTTTTGCAGCAGATTTGCCCATTGCAATACATCGTTTAATTTCTCGACTAGTGCTTCCATGGGCGTTGATTGTGGATCCAAGTAAAATGAAATCCTTGACAACTTGAATATTTTCTCTGTTTATCATGATGTTGCTTACTGATCCAGTTGGGAAGTTTTTTTTTTTTTTATGTTGAGATGTAATCCATACTGAAGGCTGTAGTCTTTGACCTTTATCAGTAGGTGCTTCAAGTCTCTTCATTTTCAGCAAGCAAGGTTGTGTCATTTGCATATCACGGCTGTTACTGAATCCTAATACCATGTTCTTCTTCATAAAATCCAGCTTCTAGGATTATTTGCTCAGCATACAGATTGTATCAGTATGGTGAAAGGATACAACCCTGATGCACACCTTTCCTGATTTTAAACCATGAAGTATCACCTTGATCTGTTCAGTAAACTGCTTCTTGGTCTATATATAGGTTCTACATGAGCACAATTAAGTGTTCTAGAGTTCCCATCATTTGAAATGTTATCCATAATTTGCTATGATCCACACAGTCGAATGCCTTTGCATAGACAATCATAGGTAAACATCTTTCTGGTATTCTCTGCTTTCAGACGCGTCCACCTGACTTCAGCAAGGATATCTCTCATTTCACGTCCTTTTCTGAATCCCGCTTGAATTTCTGACATTTCCTTGTTGATGTACTGCTGCAACTTTGTTTGAATTATCTTCATCAGAATTTTACTTGAATGTGATATTAATTATATTGTTCAATAATTTATGAATTCCATTGGATCATGTTTCCTTGGGCACGTATACAGATCTCTCCCAGTTGATTGATCTGGTAGCTGTCTTCCAAATTTCTTGGCATAGATGAGTGATCGCTTCCAGCATTGCATCCATTTGTTGAAACATCTCAATTGGTATTCTGTAATTCCTGGAGCCTTGTTTTTTGCCAATGCCTTCAGTGCAGCTTGGACTTCTTCCTTCAGTACCATCGGTTCTTGATCATATGCTACCTCCTGAAATGGTTAAATGTCAACCAATTCTTTTTGGTACAATGACTGTGTATTCCTTCCGTCTTCTTTTGATGCTTCCTGTGTCATTCAATATTTTGCCCATAGAATCCTTCAATATTGCAACTCGAGACTGGAATTTTTTCTTCAGTTGTTTCAGCTTGAGAAATGCCTACTGTGTTCTTCCCTTTTGGTTTTCTAACTCAGGACTTTGTATGTTTCATTATAATACTTTACTTTGTCTTCTCAAGTTGCCCTTTGAAATCTTCTGTTCAGCTCTTTTACTTCATCATTCTTCCATTCACTTTAGCTACTCAACGTTCAAGAGCAAGTTTCAGAGTCTCTTCTGACATCCAGTTTGGTCTTTTTTCCCCCCTTTTCTGTCTTTTTAAAGACCTTTTGCTTTCTTCATGTATGATGTCATTGATGTCATCCAACAACTTGTTTGGTCTTTGGTCGTTAGTGTTCAATGCGTCAAATCTATTTCTGAGATGATCTCTAAATTCAGGTGGGATATACTCAAGGTAGTACTTTGGCTTTTGTAGACTTGTTTTAATTTTCTTTAGCTTCAACTTGAACTTGCATATGAGCAGCTGATGGTCTGTTCTGCAGTCAACCCCTGGGCTTGTTCTGACTAATGATATTGAGCTTCTCTATCGTCTCTTTCCACGGATATAGTCGATTTGATTCCTGCATATTCCATTTGGAGAGGTCCTTGCATGTGGTTGCTGTATATGTTGCTGAAAAAAGGTATTTGCAATGAATAAGTCACTGGTCTTGCAAAATTCTCTCATGCGATCTTCGGCATCATTTCTATTACCAAGGCCATATTTTCCAACTACTGATCCTTCTTCTTTGTTTACAACTTTTGCATTACAATCACTGGTAATTATCAGTGCATCTTGATCGCATGCTCAATCAATTTCAGCCTGCAGAAGTTGGTAAAAATCTTCAATTTCTTCATCTTTGGCATTAGTGGTTGGTGTGTAAATTTGAATAATAGTCATATTAACTAGTCTTCCTTGTAAGCGTATGGATATTATCCTATCACTGACAGCATTGTACTTCAGGATAGATCTTGAAATGTTCTTTTGGACAATGAATGTGATGCTATTCCTCTTCAATTTGTTATTCTCGGCATAGCAGACCATTCAATTGTCTGAATCAAAATGGCCAATACCAGTCCATTTCAGATCATTAATGCCTAAGATATCCATCTTCAAGAATTCTATCTACCTTTTGACTACTTCCTACTTTCCTTGATTCTTACTTCATACATTACATATTCCGATTATTAATGGATGTTTGCAGCTGTTACTTTTTCTTCTTTTGAGTCTTGCCACATCAGCAAATGAAGACCCTGAAAGCTTTATTCCACCCATGTTGTTAAGGTCGACTCTACTTTGAGGAGGCAGCTCTTCCCTAGTAGTATTTTGAATGCCTTCTAACCCGAGGGGCTCATCCTCAGGAACTGTATCAGACAATGCTCCACTGCTATCCATAAAGTTTTACTTGCTAATTTTTTCGGAAGTAGATCACCAGGTCCTTCTTCCCAGTCTGTCCTAGACTGAAGCTCCACTAAAACTTGTCCACCATGGGTGACCATGCTGGTATTTAAAATACCTGTGGCATAGCTTCCAGCATCACAGCAACACACAAGCCACCACAGTATGACAAACTGACAGACATGTGGTGGTTCCTGAGGCTGAGGGGAAAAAAAGCCAGATTTCACTTAGCATGTATCATTTTTTATGTTACAATATATTCTGAAGGAAATCATTAATGTGACTATAAATAACAAAGCATAGGAAAAGTTTTCTAGGAATGAAATAAGTCAAAATAGAACTGTTGATGCTGTAAGACAGATGAAGCAGCCATGATCCATGGGGTAGATAAACTCTAGTTAGTCAGGCAAAAAGGAATTCATACAAGTATTCATTCATTTAACACAATATTTATTAGCACTTACTCTATGGCAGCTTCTTGTAAGGTCCTAGGAATACAACGAGGAATAAGACAGATGTGGTTCTCTATTCCTAAAGAATTTAAAGCCTAGAGTAATAGGAGAGACAGACAGACTGCAGTTACCAGTTGTTGCTTTGTTGAGGTGCGGTAGGAAAACTATCCAACCCAGACTTGAGTGGGAGTCAGCAGGGCTTTTCAGAGGAAATGAGATTTTCCTTGGAACTTAGAATCTGAGATGAGTGTTCCAGGCAGTGGAAACAGCATAAGCTATGGTTTGGAAGCAGGAGAGAACACGCAACGTATTAAAATACTGAAATAGGATCACAGTGGCTGAGTGATGAGGCTGTGAAAGTAAAAAGAGACCTGTTTATATGAGTCTTGTAAATAAAGACAGTGGAAGCTATTAAATATTTTTAACAGGTTAGTAATGTGGTCCAATTTACCCTTTAGAAAGAGCTCTCTGTCTGCAACGTAAACCAGAAAAAGAAAAAAACTAACAAACAAATCAGTTGTCATTGAGTCAACTCAGACTCATTGTGACCCCATGTGTGTCAGAGTAGGACTGTGCTGCATAGAGTTTTCAATGGCTGACTTTTTGAAGTAGATCACCAGGCCTTCTGGTAAGCAACCAAGAGCATTAACTGTTTGCACCTCCCAGATACTCTTGTCTGCAATGTAGAAGATGGTTATTGGAACTATTGAGGTGAGAGATGATGGTGGCCTAGATAACGGTTGTGACAGTAAGGAAGCAGATAACTGAATGATTCAAGAGACATTTAGAAGGTGTCATAGTCATCTAGCACTGCTATAACAGAAATACCACAAGTGGATGGCTTTAACAAACAGAAATTTATCCTCTCACAGTCTAGTAGGCAGGGTGCCATCTCCAGGGGAAGGCTTTCTCTCTGTCAGTTCTGGGGGAAGGTCCTTGCCATCAATCTCCCCCTGGTCTAGGAGCTTTTCAGTGCAGGGACCACAGGTCCAAAGGACATGCTCTTCTCCCAGCACTACTTTCTTGGTGGTATGAGGTCCTCATGTCTCTTTGCTCGCTTCTGTCTTTTATATCTCAAAAAAGATTGGTTTAAGACACAACCGAATCTTATGGATTGAGTCCTGCCTCATCAACATAATTGTTGCTAATCCAGTCTCATTAACATCATAGCGGTAGGATTTACAACACATAGGAATATCACATTAGATGACAAAATGGCGAACAATCACAATACTGGGAATCATGGCCTAGCCAAGCTGACAGACATTATTCGGGGACACAATTTAATCCATGACAGAAGGGATAACTGTCAGCCTTGGTGATAGATAGAGCACTGAGTGAAAAAGGAGAAGAGGAAATCAAAGATGACTCCCAGTTTTCCAGACTGATCAAGAAAGAGGTGAAGTCAGTGCATTCAGCTTTGGACAGTTGAACTGGAGATGTCTGAGGTATGTTCATGGGAAGATGTTCAGCGAACAGTTGGATGAACAGATCTGCACCTCAGCAGTGAGATTAAGGCAGGGGTATAGATTTGGTAGTAGTTAGTATGTAGTTGATAATTGAAACTATTGATCCAAAAATTTTCTTGGGGAAACTTGTAGGTTTAGAAGAGATGACTGCCTGGGACAGAACCCTGAGATATATGGACTTTTAAGGGATGGAGAAAAAATGAGAATCCTGCAAAGGAGACTATGAGGTTAGAGAACAGCTGAGAGAGTGTGAATCATGGAATTCAAAAGAAAAGAATGTTCAGAGAAGGATGGAGTGGTTCTGAGTGTTGGATGGTGCTTCAATCTGTCATGTACCTAGTGTAATTGATTCACAGTGAATGCATTCCTCTATATAGTGAAATTATTTTTCAGTTATCATCATGTAAGACTCAGTAATCATCTTTATTTTCTTGATTTGTTCTTTAATTTTAAAGCAAACAGTTTAAAAAGAATAAATTTCACTTTTAAAGGTATTCAAATTCTGTAAGTTATTTCACGCATGGGTTAAAATTTGCTTTCACCAAGCAAATAAGCCCTGGTAGTTGGCACCCTCTTTTGCTGTTTTCAACTTTAAATACAAATAAAAACTCCCAGTTGTACCATAAAATGACAGAATAAAAATAACTTAATTTTTGTTTCTTTGTCTTTCTAATCTCTTTGCTGTCATTATTTATTTTGAATTGACGGATTAAGCATAGGAATACATGTACCATACGGCTGAAGACAGAAACTGTGGCCAAAACAAGCTCAAATGATTCTGAACTGTTATGAATTTACTCTTAAAATCAACATGTGTAGCTGAGTCCATGTACGCCTGGGGCAGACTGTATAACTGCAAATTCTTGAAATTAACTCTCAGGTAGAATGCAATGTTTATTAAAGGATAATAAAAGTGTGCTAGTTGGAATTTACATATATATATTAAAATGCAACAGTAAACATAACAATTGTTTAGAACTTATATCAACAAAAGAGTTTTTTGGGGAGGAGTATTTTATCACTAACTTTGTTTGGAATTGCTGGTGCATTGCTGTTGCTGTTGGTTGCTGTCCAGTCGACTCTGACCCTGTGTGACCCCATGCATACATAAACCAAAAAACCAAACCCATTGCCACTGAGTTAATTCAGACTCATAGCAACTGTATAGGACACAGTAGAACTGCCCCATAGGGTTTCCAAGGAGCAGCTGGTGGATTCAAAATACCTACCTTTTGGTTCACAGCCAGACTCTTAACCACTGTGCCACCAGGGCTCCCATGTGTGCATAGTGATAATAAAAAGCTAAACAACTCTTGTCAGTTTTATTGTTTTAAAATTATCTACAGACCATGTACCCACCTATTGCCTACACCCAGGAGCCCCTGGTGGAGGGAGGACACAAATGGTTAAGCACCGAACTACTAACTGAAGGTTGGTGGTTTGAACCCACCCAGAGGCCTCTCAGAACAAAGGCCTAGTCATCTGCCTCCAAAAGGTCACAACCTTGAAAACTCTATGGAGTGCAGTTCTACTCTGCAACACATGGGGTTGCCAAGTGTTGGAATGATCTCAACCACAAGTGGTTATTGCCTACTCCCAAGGTAAACCACTCTCATTGCCCAGTCTTTTGGATACTACTGGCCTACATGATAAGCAAAATGAGGCCTGAATATTACCCAGGCACTCAATTATAATAAGGTCATCAGTGACCTTGGCAAAAGTAGTTTCAGAGGGTGCGGCGGGGGGTGGGGGATGAAGCTATATCACCTGGCCTGAGAAATGAGCGGGTAGAGATCAGTACATACATTGACCTACCATACTAGTCTAATTTCTTTCAACTCCCCATCACTCCTTAATTCTTCCTCTTCATTCCTGCCTATATATCCTACCTTCCAGACATACTGAACTTTCCCGCTCTCCCCTGACCAAACCAAGGCCTTACTTACTTAGGTGCCTTTAAACCTTCCATTCTCCCTGTTTGGAATGCCCTTTGCTCCTGGTTAATCCCTATCTTTGCCTCAGTCAAAGACAATGATTCAGTGAAGCCTTCTCTATTCTCTGAGGCAAAATTACAGTTAGTCCAGTTGCCCCACAATCTCTATTTCTCTGTCTGATAGGACATGTGCTACCTAGTTGTGCAAAACAATCTGAGTACATGTTTTGGCTTTCACATCTTCAGCAGTTAGCATCATGTCTGCCTTTACTACTCAGAAAGATTTTTTGAGTAGATATATCCAGAAGGAGGAATGAGTAAGGCATTAAATGAGTTAATAAATGAATAAGTGAATATAATTGAAGGAAACCTGAGAACTTCAGTTCCGTGAGTGTAACCACAAGAAAGTGAAATGGGTTGGTGGCAATACGGTGATGAGTCACAGTCACAGGGGAAGTTGGTCATCAGCAGATTATTAGCAAAACGTGGAAATTATCATAAGACTATAAATAAAACTGGTCGATAGTTAGTATGTGGTCCTTACTCAGACATTCAGCTCTGGGTGCCTCACCTCTACCAAGATTTCGCTGGCTCTTCTGTTGGGTTTCTCTGGCATTGTAACCCAGAGGGACGTTTTAATTCTGCAGGTGAAGAGAAGCAAGGCCAGGTTTCCTCAAGAGTAGTTTTGTCAGATCAATCTAGAAAATCAGTTGAGCAAAGCAAGAGTTATTGTCGCTTAATCTGTCCTATTTGCTTAGGAAAAGCTCTGTTGGGTTTTCAAAATAAACGATTCAGATGCATCTAAGTATTTACATTTGTTTGGGAAAGACTGAGATTTCAGAATGTAATTTGATATGTACCTTTCCCCCTAATACCTTTGCCTCTCTTTTCCTGTGCTTTGTTGTGTGTTCAATGACTTGCAACCAGGTGGCACTTGGCACTCTAAATAGCTCTAAGCAGGTCATTGTTGGCTCTAAGCAGGCCATTGTTGCCTGAGGTCAGGAAGGAAAACTGGGTTGTGACTTCATTTCTCAATACTTTAGATTTATGGTTTTCTTACCAGCCCTTGCAATCACTTTCTGAGAACGCTTATTTGTTAAGTTTAAAATGGGACATCTATGTGTCTTAAGAACAAACAATGTAAACTTAGAGAGTCTTGTTGATAATTGAACTGCTTCAGGCTGGTGGCCTGAATGTAAAGTTGGACTCTTTATTCTGAGTATTTGGTTTCAGACTGTGCCAATGGAGCCCCCCAGTCTACTTATGCTGATTCACTCTGTCTCCAGCAAGAACTGCTTAAATATTTGCAGTGCAGTTCTCTTCAGTGAATTCAATTGAATGATAGCTGAATAAATAGTAAAAGGATCAATTTCTGTGAAGGAACAGTAACGTTCAAGGATATCTTTTTACATATGGTAACCTTTATGACATTTCAATATTAGAAAATCTTCTTAACAATGTACAGCTGGTGAATGAATGCCCTTTTGCTAATTGAATTTTTTTTTCTTCTGGGCTACAAAGCTCTAGATTTAATATCTGTCCAATCAACAGTGAATGCTGTACTCAGTTGGGTAAACACTGAGTTTTTTCTTATCCATTTTCCCCGAGTCTGTTTGTACAAGCCGAAGGCTTCTTCTTTACTATGCCCTATCCAAATTTTGAACAAATTTTTGTTACTTCTTAGCAACTCAGCTAGAGTTAGACACAGTAAGATCAAGGCGAGAATAATAGGATCTTGTTCCTGGCTGATAAATGTTTGGGCAAAGGAGGTTATTCATGCTAAAATGAAACTTGGGAAATCCAGTGATATAATAGAAAGATCTCGGTTCCAGTCTTGTCTTGGTCATTAAAGCTACAATGTGACCTTAGAGAAATCAACTGATGTCTCTGGGTCTCAATTTCCTCAGCATTATAATGAAAACATTGAATTAGATTCTCCTAAAAGCACTAGGGTCTTGCCGGAGATATTCGGTGACATGGTTTGTCTTCTCTGTATCTTTTTTGCAGTAGAAGTTTCCTTAAAGGTTGGGATAAAATTCTGCCATACTTTTAGTTAACTATAAAAACCAAACCTGTTGCTGTCGAGTCGATTCCAACTCATAATGACCCTATAGGACAGAGTAGAACTGCCCCATAGGGTTTCCAAGGAGTGACTGGTAAATTTGAACTGCTGACCTTTTGGGTAGCAGCCTTAGCTCTTAACCAGTATGCCACCTTACTTTATTACAGAACTACTCAATTTGAATTCTGTCACTATGCCTGATGGAGTTTATTCTCTGCCTTTCGCTCACCCCTCCCCCAACTCTCAACCTCATGTCTTTCTGATTTGGCTCTCCTATCCAAGGTCAAATTCAAGAGCCACCTCCTCTATGATACATTTCTTAGCTATCCAACTCATATAAATTGTTTCTTTTCTCTGAACTTCAATTAAATAAACACTTCTTATCCTCTTTTACATTGTGTTATTTATCTTACTGTGTTATCCTTGACTCTACAAATCGTTTGCAAGTTTCATGAGAGCATGGATTATGACAGCCTCTTAATTGCCTTCTGTGTATTTTTTCCCCATAGACACACCTACTGGGTCCCCTGGCCATGTTCTTGTCCAAAACTCATGATTCATAATTGGTCTAAACCAGTTATAGAAATCCTGTTCTCCTCTCTTAGATTACCTGTAGATGAGGGTGACCCTATGATCCAGTTCTGGCCAGTGAGACTTAAGTGCGTGTCTATAGGGGAGGTTAAGGAAAAGAAGGCTTTTATTTTCTTGGGAAAAGGCGTAGTGCTGCCCTTTTGTTTTCTCATTCTCCATGCCTGCCTTGACCATACATAGATGAATAGATGCCAAAAATGGCAGTGACCTTCTTGCAACTATAAAGTAATCAAGATGAGGGAATGACCAAGGAAATCTGAGAGAGAGAATCTTGACTTCATTAAACCATGAAGCCAATGACATACAATTTTGAACTCCTGTAAGAAATTTTTATTTTAAATAATAGTTAGAATTTCAAATGTGTGGCTGTTCATTCATTTATCCATTCAACAAATGTTTATTATGCACCTGCAATGTCCTAGGCATAGTGCTTGAAATATATTAGTAGACAAAACAGATACTAAATTCCTATCATCACAGAGCTTACCTTCTTTTAAGGGGAGACAAAATTAACAATAGCCTTAATAAATAAGTAAATTATATACAGTATTAGAAAAGAATAAGTACTAGAGGAAAAGAAAGAGCAGAGTATGGGAGTAGTAGCTCCAGGGTATGAGACAGAGTGGAGTTGAAAATAGGATGGCAGGAGCTTGAGAAAGTGACATTTGACCAGTGACTTGAAGGAGGTGGGAGATTTAGTCACGTGGTTACCTGGGGGAAGAGCAATTCAGATATTGGGTATTAGTGGAGAGATCCTAAGACAGGAGAGGCTTAGTTTGTCCAAAGAACAGCAAGGAGACCAGTATGGTTGGAGTGGAGTGAGCAAGAAGGAGAGTAGTGCGTGTATGTGTGTGTGTGTGTGTGTGTGTGTGAGTGTGGTGTGGTGGATCATGCACAACCTTGTGGTCACTGGAAGGACTTTGCTTTTTTTTTTGACTAGGTGAAAAGTGGAGCCATTTGAAGGTTTTGAGCAAAATAATAAAATGGCCTGACTTACATTTAACAGGATTATCTCACCTGCTCGGTTGAGAGTAGATCTAGGGGGAAACAAGGATGGAAGCAGGAAGATGAGTCAGGAGGTCATTACAGTAACTTAGTAGAGAAATGATGTTTTCTTGTACTAGAATGGTAGCAAAAACGTGCAAGTAGAAGAAATGATCTTCTTCTTCTAGATTTATTTGAAAGTCAAGGACAAGATTTCCTAATGGATTTGAGCAAAACTTATCAAGCCCTATCTTCTTAGGATAACAATTGCTTATTAAAAACAAAATAAAAATCACTTAATATAAAATACTAATTTTTAATCTAAGTTAACTGCTTGCAATTTCAACCATTAGTTACTGAAAAATATTTCCCCTAACATAGAAATGCTACATAGCAGGCAATACCTTATATCCAAACAAATGTTTATTGATTTTGGAGAATTTATCCTATTACTTTCTTTTAATCCTATCAGAGTTATTCAAGAATAGGTTGAAGAACTTTACGTGCATAAGACTTCATTTGTTAAGAAGCAATTCACAACTACTCACTATAGCATGACATTAACAAACAGTTCTTTTTTGCTATTTTCCTAAAATGAATTTGACTGAACCCAAATAAAACTTTTAGTGACAGTAACATTTTTGGACAGAATGTGGAAAAAAGAGGAAGAACTCACGTTAATAATTTCAGGTTCAAAATAGCTGCGAAAATGTAGGCTGTGGTTGTTTAAACTTGTCTTAGAAATTTTGCCAAACAACTTTGACGATTTCATAGTATTACACCATTGATCAGTTTGGATTCCCAAGATAACGATACTATTAAATGTATTTATATGCGCCTAAGTTTAATATTGGCAACTCAAATTGCATAAGGTGTTCCAAAGTAAGATACTGGTGAGTAACGGGTGCTTGTTGGAAGGATAATGCATAAGTTTCAAGAGTATTTAAGTTTCCATTGTATTATGTGAGTTGGGCTATAGAGTAAGGAGATTGGTGTTGTAATACATTTTTCTTGTGCATGTGGGATATATTTATTGACATCTCTCAGGCTATAATAAATTAAAGCTTAGGAGAAGCAGCAGTATTACAAGCTTTCCTTAGTGAGATTTATAAGAAGATAAGGGCTCATAATCAGATTATTCCAAATAATAAATTAAACACTATCTGTGATCCCACATTTGCAGATGCAAATGCAGCATTTCTTTCTGTGCCACCTGGATTTCTTGTTTGCTTGTTTTTCTATTTCTGGGGGTTTCCTTATTTGTTTATTCAACAAATAATAAAGGCCACCTACTAAGCGCTAAGCCCTGTGTATGCAATAGTGACTAATATGAACCTGATCCTTATTTTCATGGAGTTTTTTAAATTCTATTATAGTGTACAGGAATTTAGAGAAATGTCCACACACAACACAGTGAGCTATAGTCTCAGAGATTAAACCTGGAAGAAATCACTACAATTTACAAATGATGAAATAAAGGCAGAGAATGGTCAAATGACTTGGCCTGGGTCATGTAGTAGCAGAGACAGGAAGAGAATCCAGGATTTTTAACCTTCCATGCTCCATATTCTACCATCACATTGCAGTTGATTGGAAAGAGAAGATAAAGGGGAATCTCTAAGTTAATTAGCTAATTTTCCAGCTGGACAGATACAATTTTAAAGATTAAATCTAATGAATATATGAGAATTTATATGGATCTTGGAACTGACCTACCTTATTCTGAGAACATGTTTCAATGGCGCAGCCTAGCATAAATAGTGCCGACCTGTTCAGCCGTGTGAGAGTACTGCTGAATTCCTGCTCAGCCTCACCCTCTCTAGGCAAAGTAAAAATCCACACTCTGGCTGCTATTGTGGCATTGTAATGGTTCCTATTACTGGGAAGAGCCTAATCTTAATTCTTTCCCCTACTTACCCAAAACCCCAAACCCGTTGCTGTCGAGTCGTTCCGACTCACAGTGACCCTATAGGACAGAGTAGAACTACTCCATAGGGTTTCCAAGGAGCAGCTGGTGGATTCGAACTATTGACCTTTTGGTCAGCAGCCAAACGCTTAACCACTGCACCACCTGGGCTCTTGGTGTCTTGCATATAATGAGAAGTAAATGAGTGTTTGCTATATTTAAAATAATTAGCAGGATTTGTGTAATATGGATTTAGGCTGTGAGCAGATACTAATAAGGCACTGTTGGGTTGTGCGTGTGTGTGTATGTCTGTGTGTACTTGTTTGACAGATCCAGTGTTTGAGACAAAATAAAGCCCTCCACAGTAGAGGTTCCCAACATATTCATTTTTTTCTCCATTTACACCCTCTACCTATTCATCAGAAGGGTCTTAAAAAGTAAACATTTACCATGTACTGTTGGCCTACTCCTGCAAATTAGTAAGTCTCACATAATTTTCTTTCTATAAAAAAAACTTAGAAACAAGTGCCAAGGCCTTTAAAACATCTTATAAGCACTTGGCTACTAACTGAAAGGTTGGCAGTTTAAGCCCCACCCACAGGCACCTCAGAAGAAAGGCCTGGCAATCTGCTTCTGAAAGGTTACAGCCTTGAAAACCCTATGGCACAGTTCTACTCTGCACACATGAGGTTTCCATGAATTGGAATCTGCTTGATGGGAGCTGGTTTGGTTTTGGTTACGTGGGACTATTATCACCATATGGAAATCTAGAAATTCTGCTTTCCCCCTCTACACAGCATGAGGACTCTGAGTTTAGGAATATCCAAGATACAGTGCTAGATCTGCCATTTCCTGTGGTTATCAAGCAGAAGTGCACACCTGAATCCCTATGGCCACCCATTAAGGTTGGGCAGTGCCACTATCCATATACTAGTTGTCTTAGTCATCTAGTGCTACTCCAACAGAAATACCACAAGTGGATGGCTTTAACAAAGAGAAATTTATTCTCTCACAGTCCTGTAGGTTACAAGTCCAAATTCAGGGCATCAGCTCCAGGAGAAGGCTCTCTCTCTCTGTCAGTCTGGAGGAAGGTCTGTGTCATCAATCTTCCTTTGGTCTGAGAGCTTCTCTGCGCAGGAACCTGAGGTCCAAAGGATGCGCTCTGCTCCTGGCACTGCTTTCTTGGTGGTATAAGGTTCCCATGTGTCTCTGCTTGCTTCTCTCTTTTATATCTCAAAAGAGATTGCACTAAGACACTGTCTAATCTTGTCAACCTCATCAGTATAACTTCATCACAGTGTCAGAATTTACAACACATAAGGAGATCACATATAATCTCATCATAGTGATAGAGTTTACAATACATAAGGAAATCACATCAGATTAGACAATCATACAACACTGGGAATCATGACCTAGCCAAGCTGACGGATATTTTTGGGAGACGCAACTCAAGCCATGACACTAGTGAAGGCATTTGCTACTGTTGGTAGAGTGTTTGGGTATATGAGGAGGGCCTTGTCAAGAGCATCAGCAACTAGGTTTCTACCACTTCCTCCCAAGGACTGATTCTATATATGAAGACTCTCCTATTAAAGAAGTTTTCTGTGTGCTATTTGACAAAAACAATCATTTTCTCATTCTTGTGAACTCTCTTTTCTTTTCTCCATTTTACTTAAGTAATTTCAAGCCCTTATAGAAAAAGAAGAGATAGAACTGTCAAGTCACCACTGATTGCTTGGATTCATTAGGTTAAGTCCGTTGGAGAGCTTTAGTTTTTTATTCCATGTGGACTTCATGAAAAAATGATGCAAATTACAGAGAAACTGGGAACATAGTTTTGCCACTCCCATTGTCTGTGTGAATATCTGTGAATATTCAATTAACAGTTAAATCTGCAAAAATATCAATAAAAGGAAACATAATTTCAAAAGCAAACGTCTGTGAAACAGCAGTGATCTCTCAAAACTTTTACAAAATTTCCTTAAGGTACATCAAAAAAGGCTTTAGGTAGAATGTACTTCTATGAATAGAATTTCTGGGTACCTTTATGCCAAGTCCATATTTGCCCCACACTCCTCAGGACCCTTCATTGGACTGACTAAAATGAGACCAGTAAGTTTTGTAAATGGCAGTATTTTATGATATGATGCTAACGAAGCTATTTGTGATTTTCCTTTTCCGAATTTCTTTTTTATATGCTAAATGGACTTAAGGGAAGACTACCGTATTTTCACACAAATAGTGCGTGCATTCTATGTTTGCCAACATCACCCCCTACCCGCAAGATATTTTCATAAATGCCTCTACGCCAATTTTTTTTAACATGTTGCTGTAAGATACATTCCTCATTGAGCTGGATGCTTTTCAAGATACATTCCTTATTGAGTTGGATGCTTTTCAGTCTGGAGTTTACACCATAATATATGAACTGCACACTTGCACAATCCAGACAACTGAGCTAGGGCCCAACACTCCAGTAATGATAGGAATGGAGGCTCTGTTAGAGATTTTTCAAGAGCATTGCAGTGGAGCCACTTATTAAAATTAATTTGAGGAAAGCTGAAGACACATGGCAACCTGTAGTGGGTAGATCTAACAATCTCCTTTGTTATTGTTGTGAAGTGCCAACTCATAGAGACCCTATGTACAACAGAATGAAACATTGTTTGGTCCCATGCCATCCTCACAATCATTGCTGTGTTTGAGCCCATTGTTGCATCTGACAGGTTCACCTTCCGGCACTATATTGAGCAATATTCTGTTGCTATCCATAAGGTTTTCATTGGCTAATTTTTGCAAGCAGATCGCCAAGCATTTTTCCTAGTCTGTCTTAGTCTGTAAGCTCTGCTGAAACCTGTTCACCATGGGTGACCCTGCTGGTATTTGAAATACTGCTGGCATAGCTACCAGCATCATAGCAACACCCAAGCCACCACAATATGACAAACTGACAGATGGGTGGTGGAATCTCCTTTAGCTTCAGAGAATTGTACTTTGTGAGGAAATTCTTGGCATTGTCGCAGGATGTAGGATGTATTGTAAAATAAATACTAATAGACGAATAGCTAGAAAACATTTCAGCAAAGGTGGTACATTCTTGGCAGAAGATGGCTGCATTCGGCATCAACCTCAAAGGTGTAAGAGGAAGATTGAAATCATAATCCTCTGAAATGAGTATGTTTTCCTCAGCTCCATTTATTTTTATACTATGATTTAGAAGGTAGAGATCCTGTTCTTCTTACATTTACCCTTAAAATTTTAACACACATTGTAAAATTTATAATCTTCTGTTGATATTTAGGATTAATCAGTGTCTATATCTGCTCCCCTAAAAGGGTAAGGATCTTATTTCACTTTCAGTTCCTCCTCTTCACTAACTCTAACACCTCTCACATTGAATTCAACTGGAGTTTTAGTTCCAGGCGTATATTATACTTTTGGTTTTGCATAGCTCATCAATAATTATTTAGACCTTATTATGAATATGCTTACTATTTTTTGTACATTAGGGGCTACATCATGCTCTTTTTTGCTGGTATATAGCCTCAAGTAATTCTCTCAGAGATTGTTTAATCTGGTAAACTGTCTGAGGCTTTGCTTCTCTGAATATATATTCATGTCCACTTTCATTTGAAAGCTAGTTCTCTAATTCACTATACAGTGTGTATTTCTGTTATTATTGCCCACCTACTAAAATGCTCATTTCTGGGTTTTTTTTGTTTTTTTGTTTTTTTCTCCCTCCTTCCAGAAGCTCTAGGAGATAACGTTTTCATAGACACAGGGGTTTTTCTAATCTTTCTAACAATGTTGTTTGTATCGTTAGTTGCCATCGAGTCGATTCCAACTCCTGGCAACCCTATGTGTGCAGAGTAGAACTGTTCCATAGGGTTTTCAAGGCTGTGACCGCTCAGAAGAAGATAGGAAGGCCTTTCTTCTGAGGCATCTCTGGTTGGGTTCAAACCGCCAACCTTCTGCCTAGCAGTTGAGCACTTAACCATTTGTGCCACCCAGCGACTTCTTTTCTGACTGTGCTTACACTTATTCTAAAGTCGTCTTGTTAGCTTTATAAACTCTTTCCTGGGGGTTCATTCTTCTTTTTGTTAATGCCCTTCTTCTATATTATTGACTTCCTTAAAATGTTTAGTGATTTGTGGCTGCCTACAGTTTTGTTTTTGAGAACACCAATCACACGCCCTTTGTATTACTAGAGCTTGCCTGCAATGTATGGGAGGAAGTATTTGAATCGACAATTTGTCTTCCATGTAAAGAGTTACTATTATTTCTGGAAGTCCGTAGCTATCTGGGCACTGCAAGACTTTCCTAGTCCCAGTACTCCTCTTTCTTCAGTTATTACAGCCCGCTGTTGCCCACACTTAGCACAAGGACAAAGGAAGAGATTGACTAAAGTGCTTCTCCAAATGCAGCTCACCAATTAATTTCCTTTCTAAATGTTCCAGAATTTTCTCTTAATTCTTGGACTTGTTGATGCCGGGCTGAGAGACTTTCAAACCACTTACTTCTACAGCAGGCTTCTCCTACGTGTATTTTAGCTTGTGGATTCCTACAATTTTGCTTTGGTGAAGATACGATTGTATATGCTCTCTATGTCTCACAAATCTCACAAAATTTCTGGTCGATTGATTCTCTTTTCAATAGGATAAAATATTTCGTCATTTTTTTTGGTTGTTACTTGGGATGAAAGGATATAAATTCAAGTTTAATATGTTCTACTTTAAAATCATCCTTATGAGAAAAACTTACACAAGTGAAATTTATTTCTTCCAAATTCCAGGGAAACACTTCAAGAGTTTGTTTAGTCTCCAGTACAGAGATTTACAAATATGGACATGGTAAAATGTATACCACAAGCAATTCTGGACCACAAATATCTTCTTAGGTCTTGTCATGAGACAATAAAGTGAATAAAAACTACCTTCAATTCTTTTTTGACCTTATACCCTATTTTGGGATTGTTTTCCTAGCAATGTTCTTATTATAATAAAATTTCACCACAATAAATATAAAATCTCCTTACAGTTTATCGTAATTAGTTGAGATATTAATTTTAATGGGGTTCTCATGAGGATAATGATATGTTCTTTGGGATGTGGTAGTTGTATCCTTACAGAAGATGACACCATTTTGAAGACAGAGCATCCCTTCATATGTTAAATGGAATCCTTGGCCACTAATTTTCCATTAGTGACCTGATTTGATTTTCAGGTTGTTGTCTGGAATATATGCAAGACTGTGACATTTAATTACAACATAGTCTTCAGAAATAGCATCATCACATGTTAGCCACTGCATCATGTACTTTTGGCAGTAGATATGGACTAATTTCAACAATGCAATTTTTTTGTTTTAACCACAGGGATAGATATAGAGTACAGAAACTCTCTGTGCTGCTCTATATGGCTACAGTCCCAGAGCAATGAATGAGAAGACTTTGCAGATGGTTGATAAAGAAATGCTGAATTATTTACTCCACTGTGCTCTTCTTTTCTTTTCTCTCTAGTTTTTTGCAGCCTACTCTACAGAGGTTGTGAATTGTGACTCTTTCTACATGTTATGTGTCTTTCAGCCTGCTTGTGCATTAAAATAGCATATTTTCTAAAGTTCTGAAGGCCACTTAATAATAAAATCATTTCAGGAGTTCATACAGTTCTTGTTTGATTAAGTGCTTCCACTGTTTTTTATGATACTGTCTTACTTGTGAGGAGCTGGGCCTGTAGTAGAAACACACAAGCACCTGCAGATTTAACAATTGGTCCAACAGTATTGAATTCAAAATATTAATGATGGAGAGATATGAATCTTAAAAAAAAAGTTTGGTTTTCTTTAGTAAATTTAACTTTGAGTTTCACATTCAATTCAACCAGAACATATTGAGCTCCTCCTATGTACATGTTAGCTCTTTAATGTTTAGGTCACTCTTTAATATACACAGAAGTAATGATTCTTATTGTATTTTACCAATGAGATGAAAAAGTTCAAGTGAGTTTATTCAAGTCATGCGATCAGTCAGTGGTAGGCCCAAGGTTAAAATCCAGAATTTCTGGCATAAAACTGGGATAGGACTGAAATGCAAAGAGAACTCCACAATGACTTAAAATTTTAGTAACAAGGCTATAAATCAAAAAGAGATGCCCACAGTTAAGAAATCTGGATGCTGGCTGAGAATTACAAAGAAATCTCCAGAGTATCACTGATGCTGATTCCCAAGCACTACTGAGCAGAAATTCCTGATCCTATTCTCAAATAGTTGGAAGCAAGTAGTGAATTGAATGTAACTAAGCCTGCAAAAAAGCCCAAACACAGCTTGAACATAGATTACATTGATTCAGTTCACTAAACTTTCAGCCTGACGGAAGAAAAGACGTATTTTGTTCTGGGGTTAAATATCGTTTCACTTCTATCATTACTGTTACTTTACACACTATGTGCAGAATGCAATAAAAAATATGAGATAAGTGATGAAATAAGAAAATATAATCCATGGTAAAGAAAGAAATTAGTCAATAGAAGCAAATAAAGAGATATTTCAGGTGTTGCAGTTACTAGACAGGGACTTTAAAATAACAATGATTTGTATGTGGAAAGGTTGAGTGACATGTGTGATAGGTAAGGAATTTTATTACAGACATGGGCATTAGTTAAAAAAAAGTCAAATGGAAATACTACAAGTGAAATATATGATACTAGAAATGAAGAATTAATTTAATGGGCTTATTGACCAACCGAACCAAGAAGAGAAAATAATTGGTGACCTTGAAGATGGGTCAATAGAAATTATCTAAAATGAAACATAGAGAGGAAAAAATACAATGAAAAAAATGAAATAGAGTATACAAGATCTATGGGACAAAATCAACCGATCTAATATTTGCGCAGTTGGAGTCCAGGGAGGAGAGAGAGAATGAGGCAGAAGAAATATTTGAGGAGATAATGGGTGAGAATTTTCCAAAGTTAGTGAAAGATATCAACCTATAGATCCAAGAAGCTCAACAAACCCTAAGTGGAGTATATACCAAGAAAACACTATGTAGGCATAAGAAACTACTCTAAAACAAAAGTAAAGAGAAAATCTTAAAAATATATGAATAAAAAAGACACAGAAGAATAATGGTAAAAATAATGGCTGCCTTCTTATCAGAAACATACAGGCCAGAAAATAATTGAAAAACATCTTTAAATTCTACAAGATAAAATTGTCAATCTATATCTATATCCCCTTTCAGAAATGAAAATGAAATAAGAGAGTTTTCAGGAGAAAAAGGATGAGAGAATTTGTCTGCAGCAGACCTGCGCCACAACTAATACCAAAAGAAATTTTTGGGAGCGAAGAGAAACTATACGATTTGACAGGCAGAATCTGGAGGAAAGAATAAAAAGCACCAGAAAGAGTAAATATGTAGATACATATAAAGGACCTTTTATATACTTATATTTATATAAATTTATTTTAAAAACTATTGACTGTTTAAAGCAAACATAATGACAATATATTTTGGGTCTTATAGCACAGGTAAAAGTAAATTCTATGACAACAGCACAAAGAGCAGGAGGGGCTAAATGGAATTATACTGGTGAAATGTTCTTACATTTTTCATGAAATAGTATAGCATTAGTTAAAGATAGACTGTGAAAAGTTAAAGATGCATACTACAATCTCTAGAACAACTGAGGAAAAAAGAAATCACAAAGAGATACAGCTGAAAAAAGGAGAGAGAAAAATATTCAACCAAAAGAAAGTAGGAAAAGATAAATAGAAAAATAAAGAATGAGTGGTACAAAAATAGAAAGCAAATCATAAAATGGTAACCCTAAATTCTACCATATTAATAACTACGTCAAATTTAGGTGGATTATACACTCCTTGGAAGAGTCAGAGATTATCAGACTGGAAAAAATTTAAAAAATAAAATAAAGGAAAACAACAACAACAACAACAAAGACCCAACTACATGCTGTTTACAAGAAACCATTTGCTGTGGAGTTGATTTCAACCCACAGTGACCATATAGGACAGAGCAGAACTGCCCCATAAGATTTCCTAGGCTGTAATCTTTATGGGAGCAGATCTCCAGGTCTTTTCTCTCATACAGTGGCTGGTGGGTTCCAATAGCTGACCTTTCTGTTATCAGCTGAACACTTTAACCACTGCACTACCAGGGCTCCTTGTTTACAAAAAACACACTTTTAATAGAAAGACAAAGCTGGATGGAAAGTAAATGACTGAAAAAAGTATACTATAGAAACAGAACATGTAAGTAAGTGGTTGGTATATTACTATCAAAGTAGCCTTCAAGACAAAAAGTATTACATATATAGAGACATTTCATAATGATAAAGTGATAAATTCATCATGAAGGAGTAACAACCCTAAATCTGATTGTAGCTAATAACAGAGCCTTAAAAACCATAAAAGAAATTTTACAGAATTAATGAGATAACCTAAAAACAAGATGAATATTTTAACATCCTCTCTAGCAATTGATAGAACAGGTAGATAAAATATCAATATGGATTTAGGAGATTTGGACAGCATTAACAACCACACCAAATCAACCAACTTGTGTTAATTGATATAGAGCACTACACCCAAAATTTCAGACTACAGGTTCTTTTTGAGTGACATGGAACATTCACTAAGGTAGACCATATTCTGGGATATAAAATAAGTCTTAATACTTATAAAAGGATTAAATCCAAACAGAGAAGATTCTCTGATCACAATAGTATTAAAATAGAAATTAAAAACCATAAAATATCAAGAATCTCCAAATATTTGGAAATTAAGCAGCACACTTCTAAATAATTGATGAGCCAAAGGGGGAAAAATGCAAGGGGAATTGGCATATATTTCAAAGAGAATAATGATGAAAACACAACAAAGCAAACTTTGTGGGATGCAGCTAAAGCAATGTGTAGAGGGAAATTCATAACTTTAAATGAAATGGCTATGGTAGAAGAGAAGAGAGGTGTAATATCAGTGATATAAATGTCCACTTCTAGAACTCATAAATTAAAGTGCACATTAAGTTCATATTAACTAGAAATGAATGACAAAGTTAAGAGCAGAGATCAATGACATAGAGGAATGAAAAAAACACAGAGAAAATCAACAATGTCAGAAGTTGGTTCTTTGCCAAGACTAATCAAAAGTTTAAATTCTAAACAAGACATATCAAGGGAAAAAAAAATACCTAAAATGAAAAGGAAGGGGTAGAACATCACTACAGATCTTACAGATATTAAAAGGATAATAAAATACGTTATGATCAGCTTCATGCCAATAAATTCAAAAACTTAAATAAAATGAATAATTTCTTTGGAAAATGCAAGTTACCAAAACTGAAACAAAAAGAAACAGAAAAATCTTATATCTAATAAAAGCTTTTAAATTATAAAAGCCCAGACCACTTCACTGGGAAGTCTAGCAAATATTTAATGAAAAAATAATTCTAATCTTTCACATAATAATGAGAAAATAGAGATGGAGTAACATATGTTACTGTACTTTATGAGGCCAGTGTAACCCTAACACCAAAACCTGAAAAAGTCATTGCAAGAAAAGACAATTTCAGATGAACAGCCCTCATGAACCTAGAACAAAATTCTTTAGCCATACTAACAAATCAAATGCATACTATGTAACAAGTTAATCAAGATAAAATACATCATGGTTTCATGGAGTTTGTTTCAGGAATGCAAAGTTGGTTTAACATTTAAAAATAATTAATACACTTTACCATATAAACAGAATACAGGAGAAAAATATGATTATTCCAATAAATGTAGAAAAATCACGTGATGAAATCCAACACTCCTTCACGATAAAAATTTTCAGCAAACTGGGGGTAGAAGAAGACTTCTACAGTCTGATAAAGGGCATCTATTATATCCTACAGCAAGTATTGACTGCTTGCTCCCTAAAAACCAGAATATGGTAATATCTGCTATCACCACCTGTACTCAATATCATACTGGAAGTCTTAACTAGTGCAATACGGCCAGAAAAAAAAGATAAGAATCATAAAGATTAAAAAGAAAGAAGTGAAATTGTCATTATTTACAGATGATATAATTGTATGTGTAGAAAACTTCATGGTATCCACACACAAAAAATAATAACTGCTAGAACTAATAAGTAAATTAAGCAAAGTCTTAGGACACAGGGGCAATATTCAAATATCAATTTTATTTCTAATTACTAACCATGGACAATTACAATTCAATTAAAAAAATTTATAATGGCATCAAAAGACCTTAAATACCTAGAATTAGAACTTAAAAAAGATGCACAAACTATACAAAACATTACTGAGAGGAATTTAAGACTAAATAGCATATTACCAGATTGGAAAACTCAATATTGTAAAGGTGCCATCTTCCCCAAACTTATTTGTAGATTCAATGCAATCTCAATAAAAACCTCGGCAGACTTTTTCTGAAGAAATTGACAAGTGAGTTTAAAAATGCGAAGGACCTAGAATACCCAAAACAATACTGACAAATAAGAATGAAGTTTATGGACTTAACACTACTTGGTTTGGATTTAATACAATGTCAAAATAATCAAGTTGGTGTGGTACTGGCATAATATTGGACAAATAGATTGATGAAACATAATACAGAGTCCAGAAATAGACACAGTTTATTGATATCTGAACAACGTGACCAATCAAATCCACGGGTAAAGGAAACTTAAAAAAAAAAAAAAAGATGCAAGAACAACTGGATATACATTAGAAAAAAAGATTAAGTTTGCCTTTACCTTGCTCAATATAAAAAATATTATTTGAAAATGGATCATAAACTTAAGTAAAAAGCTATAATAAAAAGCTTCTAAAAGAATACATATGAGACTATCTTTGCAACTCTAGGGTATGCAAAGATTTATTAGAATAAAAAAAATACCACCTATAAAGTAAATATTTGGATTTTGTCAAAATTGAAAATTTCTGCTCATCAAAAGACACTTTCAGGAAAATGAATAGGCAAGCCACAGACTTGGAAAATAGTCTCCTTATTTATATTTCATGAATAACATACCCATATTATTAAAAAAAAAAAACTTTTCCAAGTCAACAATTAAAAGACATAACAGCCCAATAAAACAGATTCAGTGGCTTGAACAGACACTTCAAAAAGGAAATGGTAACAATGAGCCATCCTACATAGGAACTTCATGATAAATGGAGAAAATATTGAAGTTGTCAAGGATTTCATTTTACTTGGATCCACAATCAACACCCATGGACGCAACAGTCAAGAAATCAAACAACGCATTGCATTGGTCAAGTCTTCTGTAAAAGACGTCTTTAAAGTGTTAAAAAGCAAAGATGTCACTTTGAGGACTAAGGTGCACCTGACCCAAGCCGTGGTGTTTTCAATTGCCTCATATGCGTATGAAAGCTGGACAATGAATAAAGAAGACCAAAGAAGAAGAATTGATGCCTTTTAATTATGCCGTTGGTGAAGAATATTGAATATACCATGGACTGACAGAAGAACAAACACATCTGTCTTGGAAGAAGTACAGCCAGTATTCTCCTTAGAAGCAAGGATGGCAAGACTTTGTCTCACATACTTTGGACTTGTCATCTGGAGAGACCAGTCCCTAGAGAAGAACATCATGCTTGGTAAAGTAGAAGGTCAGTGAAAAAGAGGAAGACCCTCAACGAGATGGATTGACACAGTGGCTGCAACAATAGGCTCAAGCATAGCAACAATTGAGAGGATGGTGCAGGACTGGACAGTGTATCATTCTATTGTACACAGGGTGTGTATGAGTCAGAGCCAACTCGACGACACCTAATGACAACAATGTAGGAATGAGGCCAATGAGTGCACAGAGAGATACTCAACTTCGTAAGTCATCAACCAAAAAAAAAAAAAAATCCAAACCCACTGCCGTTGAGTCGATTCCAACTCATAGCAGCCTTATAGGACAGACTAGAACTACCCACTAGGGTTTCCAAGGAGCAACTAGTGGATTCCAACTGCCGACCTTTTGGTTAGCAGCCAAACGCGTAACCATTGCACCACCAGGGTTTCATAAGTAATCAAGGAGATGCAATTTAAAACCACAATGGAATAGAATCTCACACCCATTGGAATGGCTAAACTACCAGCAATATCAAATATTGATGAGAATGTGGAAGAACATAAATGGAAAATGCTCACATATTGTTGCTGGTAGTATAACACAGTACAATGATTTTGGAGAATGGTTTGTCAGTTTCTTAAAAGTTAAATATACTATGACTCAGCAGTTCCACTTTTAGGTATTTATCCAGGTGATTTGAAAAGATATGTTTACAAAAAGATTTGCACAAGAATGTTAATAGCAAAACCTGGAAAACGCCTAAAAGTCCTTATCCAGAAAAATGGACAAATTATGCTATGTTCATACAATAAAATATTACCAGGCAATGAAAAGGAATGAATTAGTAATACAAGCAACAACATGCATGAATCTCAAAAACATATTGTTAAGCAAAAGAAGCCAGACTTAGAAGAATATATATACTGTATATTTATGGACAGGTAAAAATAATCTATGGTAATAGAAATTAGTACGGTAGGGTTTGACTCGAAAGGGGCATGAGAAAAATTTCTGGGGTGATTGAAGTGTTTTTGTGTCTTGTTTTGGGTGGTGGTTATGTTGGTATACACAATTGTGAAAATTCATAGAAGTGAACAATTAAAAATTACATAATTTCTAAGGAAGAATTGAGAGAAGTTAGCAATTAATTGGTAATGAGGGATGAAGAGAGGGAGAGGTGTCTGCTGTGCAGAAATACTTCTAGTGCATAGGCCAGTTTAAAAAAAAAAAAGATGTGATAGTATTTCTCCCAATTCTTCCTTAGAAATGACTCTCGTTTCTCCCTTTCTCTATATCATCACTGTCGTAGCCCATGCCAGTCCTTCATCACCTCACACTAAACAAGTACAGTTGCCTCCTACCTCGTTTCCTGATGTCCAGTTTCTCACCCTTCCATGTCACTCTGCATTCTGCCACCAGGTTCAACTTTCTAAGTAAGTGCTCTGATTGAGTTAGTTTCCATCCCTCATTAAGAAACTTCAATTGTTCTCCACTGCTACAAATTCCTCACCTGTAAAATGGCAACAATAATAGTTATAACATTATAAGGTTGTTGTGAGAATTAAGTTACATACCTAGCCTAGTTCCTGACACATAGTTAGGCACTCAATAAATGGTAGCTCCTATAGTTGAGAAAGAAGGCTAGTTAGAAGACCTAACTGATAGGCTCAGCATTTTTCTGTGAGTCATTGAAGGAGAGCTGTTTAGACTATTATATCAGAAGAGACTCAAGAAGCATAGTTTCCTTCATGTTTGAGAATATTGTCATGAAACCAAAATGTTGCATCTGAAAGGTAGAGTTAAGAAATGGCACCACAGATGTAGTAGATGAGTGAGAGATTCAAGTTGATTCTGTGGATATGTTTGTAGTCAACAGGAAATAATATGCAGAATTCCAAACACTCAATAACCTTATTAACTACTATGAATAAAATAAATCATATGCCATATTTGTTTTTAGCACATTATACAAAATAATGTGCCTGTGAAGCAAGAGGTTAGCTTTCAGAAACATTCCTGAGCTTGATGGCGTCACCACAGTGGTGCACATGAAGAGCAAATAACAGGACACAGATGAAAATGGCTTCATTTACATGAAATTAGCTTTAAATTAGCGTCAACCCAAAAAAATACAAATTCTTTATGAAAGGAACTTTCAGATACAGGCTGTGAAAGTTCAATTGAAAAAAAGTAAAAGAATTTCCTTTAGAAAGCAACAAGATACAACTATTGGTCTTTTACTGTCCGGACCAGAGGCGAGTGAAGAAAACCAAAGACTCAAAGGAGCAATTAGTCCAAAGGACTGACGGACCACATGAATCACAGCGTACACCACCCTGAGACCAGAAGAACTAGATGGTGCCCAGCTACCATTACTGACTGCTCTGACTGGGATCACAACAGAGGGTCCCAGACAGAGCTGGAGAAAAATGTAGAACAAAAAATCAAATTCACAAAAAAGACCAGACTTACTGGTCTGACAGAGACAGAAAGAGCCCTGGAGACTGTGGCCCTAAGACACCCTTCTGAAATGGAATTGAAGCCATTCCCAGAGACTACCTTTAAGACAAACCACAGACAGGCCCATAAAATAAACAATAACACCTGATAGGAATGTGCTCCTGAGAACAATCAATTATAACGAGATCAAAAGGGCAACATTTGCCCAAAGGCAAAGATGAGAAGACAGGAAGGGGGAGAAAATCAGGATGAAAGGAAATGGGAAAACTAGAGCAGAAATGCGGAGAGTGCTGACACATTGCGTGGAATGAAAGCAACGTCATGGAACACTTTATGTACGAACTATGGAATGAGAAACTAATTTGCTCTGTAAACTTTCACCTAATGCACAATAAAAAAGTTAAAAAGTAATAAAAAAAAATTACAGAATTTTAAAAAGCATAAAAGAGAAGAAGAAAGCCAAAACAAAAATCTCAGGTATTTTGTCTCCTTGTGAACTTTCATTTTAAAAAAAAACCGCTTTATTGAGGAATAATTTAAATATAATAAATGGCACATTATTTAAAGTTTACAATTTGGTAAGTTTTGACATAGGTATAAACCCATGAAACCAATACCACAATCAAGACAGTGAGCATATCCATCACTCCCAAAAGTTTTCTCCAAAGTGCGAAATAAAACAATGGATTTTAATGTGGCAGAGTACAAAAAGTTCGTTGATATGATTTCAGAGTCCACTGTGCAAGTAATCCTTAAGAAACCTCATTTGTTGAGTTTTGGTGTAGTGTCACAGAATATCCACCGTGGTATGAACAGGTTATTAAAATACTCCTCACTCTTTCAGCTAAATATCTGTGTGAGCCTGAGTTTTCTTCGTATACTTTAACCAAAACAACATATCACAACAGAACGAATGCTGAAGGAGATAGGAGCATCCAGTTGTCTTCAATTCAGCCAGATATTAAAGAGATTTGGGAAAAATGTAAAACAATGTCACTCTTCCCACTGTTTTTTTCTTTTTTGGAAAATATTGTTGTTTTTAATAGAAATTTTGTTTATACCAGCATATAATTATTATTATTTTTTAACACTTATATTATAATTTAATCAGACACTAAAAATATAATAATAATTATTATTTTAATAGAGTTAAAAATTTCTCAGTTTTAATTTCCTATATGATAAATGGCAATAGATTACCAGTTGCCATTGAGGTGATTCCAACTCATGGTGACCACATGTGTTCAGAGTAGAACTGTGCTCTGTAGGGTTTTCAGTGGCTGAGTTTTTTGGAATTGGATCACCAGGCCTTTCTCCCAAGGTGCTTCTGGGTGGACTCGAACCTCCAACTTCTTGGTTAGCAGCTGAGTAAGTTAACCATTTGCACCACCAAGGGACTCCCAGCATTAGATGTAAACTTCATAAACAAAAGCTCTTTGGGTTCCTCAGTAATTTTTAAGAGTGTAAAAGTGTTCTGAGACCAAAAAGTTTGAGAAACATTGATATACAGCACAGTGGATAAGAAAGTAGACCCTTAGGTTGGACTCCCTGTGTTTGAACCTGGGTTCTGCTATGTAGTTTTGTTGTAGACATTGTCATTTTTGAACACTTAGTTTCATCTGATAAATCCTACATCTGATTGAGTGTAGGATTTGCTGAGAATATCTCCTGTGGAAGGAAAGAAGTTAGGTCAGCACCACCTGTTTCTGGCATTCTTCTCACTAGACACCAGATTGCCTACTGGCTTATTCCAGCTTTTCTGAACACACAGAGAGTGGCAGTAATACCCGAGAGCCTTATGCTTGCAAGATGGACGCCATATGTTTTCACTATCATTTCATAGCTGGTCTCATCCATCTCTTTCCTCTGCCCTATTAGCATCTGAGGTCTGGTGACCTAAGAAATCTAATATAAAGAGAGGCCATTAATGAAATGTTAATACTATTTTTTAATCAAGCACAAAGGGAAGTCTTATATGTAATTTTGATTCTCTTCAGTTGCCCAGTAACTGTTACTTATCAAATTATCACCAAAACTTTCAAACTATGTTTTATAACGAATATCTATGCTTTACATGGATAGTTGCGAAAATTTATTAAGAATTCCCGCACATATTATTTAAAGATACCATTTACACGTACTAGTAATTGTAAATAAAATATATTAAATGTTAGAAGATAGTAACATGTGAAAGAATTTTCAGAAAAAGAAACAAAGTAGTATTTGAAGAAGACATTCAAATAAGGAAATTACATTTTTAGGGTGGGGTTATGGTGGGTGATTGAGCTGGGTCTCTGGTTCTTTAAAATGACTAGATTAGAATTTAATCACAATACAATTTGTGTCTAATCTGAAATTCCAAAGAGTTCAGATACTGAGTATAAAATGTGCATTTCTGCTTTACTTGTGTTCCATTTTTTAGAGTTCAGGAAAATTTATCGACGAACCTGTGGCTTTTGGCCACAGGCATCTGCTTCCAATTTCTTATCCCAGAGATATATGAAGTTTCTGGAGGAGGGAGGTGGGAAGGCTTTTGTGTGAAGGGTGATATTAGTAAGGATGGACAGAAGGAGTGCATAATTTACAGACTGGTTCTGTCAGCTTGAGCATGTTTTAGAATTAAATCCTAAATGCAAGGCCAGGGCAACATTATTCTGTTGGTTATGTTATTTTTCTCTTTTTCAAACTGCCCCTTGTATGTGAAGCTGATTTCTTCTCAGACACTAAAAATGATTACTTGTCTTTGGACCCACACATTGTAGTGATAAAGCAAAGTAATTAATATACTTAGAAGGAAAATAATGTGCATGTAGCTTTAGCATCGCGTTAATGGCTAGAGTCGTAGAATCCATGTGAAGGAGTGAAGACCTGTCTATCCGTATTGGTTTTCAATCTACTGCCATCTTCAAAGTGGGAAATTCAGTTCCCCCAAAGCCTTAGGAAATATTTCCTTTCTCCTCGCTGATACATAGATATAACTTCTTTTCCTCTTTATTTTATCTTTTTATCCAACCTCCTCCTCTCTCTCTTCAACTCCTACTTTTTTTCAGCCCACTCTTCTTTCAACGTTTTGATGTGTATAACTATAACTATTTATAATGTTCAGCTTTGGATCCGGGTGGTCTTAGATGGTTACAAGACCTGCTGCAGCCAACAATTATTAGTGAAAAAGAGTAATGCCATTGGAAAGTATATACCATTTGGAAAAAAGTATTAGGCCTTGAGGAAAGTTTTCCATGCTGCAGATGAAAATCAAATGTGATTGTAATTCATAAAGAGCCCTGGTGGCACAGTGGTCAAAGCACTCAGCTGCTGACCAAAAGGTCAGTGGTTCAAATCCACCAACCACTCCGCAGAAGAAAGATGTGGCAGTCTGCTTCAGTAAAGATTTACAGTCTCGGAAAACCTATGGGGCAGTTCTGCTCTGTCTTTTAAGGTCACTATGAGTTGGATTCGACTCAACGGCGGTGAGTTTTGGTAATTCATGTGGGACAAAGTAAAGCAACTGGGCACACGAATAGCAAGGGGGATTCCACATCTTGAGTTTTGCTGTGCTTCTCCAGCTGTTTGACTGGCTTCTCTTAGCTAGCTTTGGAAGCAGCTGGTATGTAAAACCACACGTGACGTAGCTTGCATTCCCATGCACTCTACTCCCGTGTTTCAAGCCTTTGGTAAAGGCAGCATTCCCATTTTGCCGTCTTCTCAGAAGCATGGAGTTTCCAGAGTCTTGCGATATTAGACTGGTTTCCACCTTCCCATGTGCTACAAACTTTCACACACTTCCTTATGGCCTTTATTGAAAGTGGACAGTTCTGTGTATTAAAACGTCAAGAGTAGAATAACTGGTTTTGTACTTGCAAAGCCAGAGTGAGTTTATCTGTACTTTATCACTTAGCACAGGGTTGCCATGAGTCGGAATTGCCTGGACAGCAATGGGTTTAGTTTTTTGGTTTGGTGTGATTATCATCGTTATTATGCAGGTATTTGTCAGCATCAAGGATGAATGTGTATTTGAATTTTTAAACTCATTGATGCTTTCTGCTTGCTAATCTGGTTGTTAAGAAAATTGGAAGACAACTCCGGGTATCTTTATTCATTTTCTAGGAGAGTTTACTATTCAAGTTTTCCCTTGCTCCTGAGTTAGTTTTATATTCTATAAAGCCTCTACCTCTCAGTGTGAAATCTGAAGTTCATCTTTTGTATTGATTGCCTGCTGAAGTTCTAGGGCTGAGTGAGAACAGACCTGAAACTTTGCTCTAATAAAATATACAGAATCAGGGTGTTTGAAGTCTTGTTAGGTACTCACACGGTTGACTCAGACTTCTGTTTCTTACAAATGCTATTTGACTGGTGATACTTGATCATCTCGAAGGAGTGCCTCTCAAATGTAATGGAACCCCGCTTGGCAGCTCTACTCTGTCCTACAGGATCACTATGAGTCGAAATTGACCTCACGGCAATGGGTATGGGTTGCTATGAGTCGGAATCGACTTAACGGCAACATATCTTTTTTAGATTTTACTTTGGCCTGGCCTAGAATAATTCAAGAGTATTTCGGGTACTACTTCACTGATGGTAATTCTGACCCACTTACTCTTGAGCAACTTTTGTTGGCTTAAAATGGTGCAAATATTTGAGATATACTTTATAATGCTAGCATATGTTATATTTGGCCATGTTAAATTTTTATTGTCTATAATCAGTAAATTTTTCCTCTTGCGAATTTGGGGCAACTGTAGGTGCATACATTGGAGCCCTGGTGGCGCAGTGGTTAAGAGCTATGGCTGCTGACCAAAAGTTCAGCAGTTTGAATCCACCAGTCACTCCTTGGAAACCCTATGGGGCAATTCTGCTCTGTCCTATAGGGTCACTATGAGTTGAAATCGACTTGTCGACTTGATGGCAATGGGTTTGGTTTTTTTTTTGGTAGGGACATAGGTTCATAGTTTTAAAGGAGCATAACAACTTAGGAATATAGTTGAAAAGAATTTATATTACACAGATTAGGATATATGACAGATTTCCTTGACCCTAATCTATTTGTAGAAGACGACTAAGCTAACGTGATTAATAAATGACAATGATGTAAATCCCCTTCTGTAACACCTTTGTCAGGAATTTATTCTAAATACTTAAATGGTTGCTCTAAAGCAATGATTCACAACATAGGATAGGGGTGAAGGGGATTTTGTCACTTAGGGGACATTTAGCCACGTTTGGAGATGTTTTTGGTTGTCACAATGGGTGTTGTTGGCATTTAGTGGGCAAAGGCCAGGGATACTGCTAAACATTTCACAATGCACAGCCCCAGAATGATGAACTATCCAGCCCCAAATGCCAGTGAGGCTGGGGTTAAAAAAACCTGCTTTAAAGACTACATCTCAGAAAAATGACTCCCTTTTGTGCCTTTTGGAAAAATAACTACATTAAATACAATCATGAAAGAAGGAAAACTCAGCCCATAAGGCCACCCTTCCTGTTGCAGCCGTGTCTATTTCTGTACTTGTCTGTGAACTTTACTGCCGATTTTCACAGCCTTACAATTATACAAAGACCGAAGAAGACTTGATGCCTTTGAATTATGGTGTTGGCAAAGAATACTGAATATACCACGGTCTGCCAGAAGTACAAACCAATCTGTTCTGGAAGAAGTACAGCTAGAATGCTCCTTAGAAGCAAGGAAGGTGAGACTTTGTCTCGTGTACTTCAGACATGTTGTCAGGCGGGACCTGTCCCTGGAGAATGACATCATGCTTGGTAAAGTAGAAGGTCAGTGAAAAAGAGGAAGGCCCTCAATGAGATGGATTGACACAGTGGCTGCAACAACGGGCTCAAACATAGCAATGATTGTGAGGATGGTGCAGGACCGAGTAGTGTTTTGTTCTGTTGTACATAGGATCACTATGAGTCAGAACCGACACAGCACCTCACAACAACGACAATTATAGCAAGTGGTGGTTCAGTGGTAGAGGTCTCATCTCCCATGCGGGAGACTTGGGTTTGATTCCCTGCCAAAGTACTTCATGCCCAACCCTTTTATAGTCCCTGGGTGGCACAATCTGCAAAGTGCTCAATTTCTAGCCAAAAGATTGGTAGTTGGTCCAGAGGTGCCTGGGAGCAGTTTTACTCAACAGCAACTAACAACTTCAACAACAATATAGCACTCCCATCATTTTTCACTTTGCTATGGTCTAACTTTCAAAACATATATTCCATATTTTAGAAAGTAATGTGTATTGCCCCACAAAACACGTTAAATAGTTAGGAAAGATATACGTTCAAGTTCAAGCACAGTAAAGTTGAGAAACTGTGAAATGGACCTCCTAGTGACTATCTAGGGTTCAGGGATTTGAGACCACATTGTATAACCTAGTATTATACCGAGCAATTATTTTAGAAGCTGCAAAACACCTGGGTCAGCAGTCTTATGTGGATGAGCAAAGTGGTAGGGAGAAAACATTTTGTATAAGTAAGTTTGGCTGAACTGATGTATTTTAAAGGCCAGTACAATGATTTTATATTATGTTCAAGTTCTAAGATTCAAAGCAAAGCATTATTTTACTGCATCTGGTATCAAAAATTTGCCATACAAATGATGGAAAAAGATGTACACATATTAATAATTGCAATTGAATAGCATAATATACATTATAAAACAATATTTTCAAGAGGAGAAAACTCTTTAATGGAAATGATATGATACTTAAAAGATATTTAAATTTCCTATCAAAGAATCTTGCAGAGAGGACCTTTACGTAAAAGATGCAAAGAGCTTGCTAAAAAGAAATCTTGTATTTTGATGGAATATCTGTTAAGAAGTATATGTTAGTGATAAGAATTTTGCTTAGTTATTCGACTGTGGATGAAACTATATCTGGAGTTACGTATTTTCTGCTAAACGTAAATGACTGAATTCTGAAAAATCTTTGTTTTCATACTCTAATGAAATACAAATGTTTCAGAATTCAAGATGTTACTACTTTTGAAAGTGAAGGCAACGTAATCATCTCAAAGAACACTTGAAAGTATGAGATGTAACACAATTAATAGCTCTCAAAAGGTAAATACATGTGAAAGTCCCAAGCTTTTCCAATGTCCGCCGTACTTCTTTATAGTATTGTCCAATTTAATTGTCTTTCTTATTTTTAACTTACTTTTGGTTATTTTAAAACTTGCCCTCAAAAGATGATGATACATTACTATTATGTACCTTTAAAAGAATGTGGTGCAGAACATAAAGGCCATCTTCAGAAAGGAACTCTAAAAAATGTTTTGAGCATTGTCAGCCTTATTAAAAATAAGTGCACAGCCTCCTAAAATGAAAAAAATACCAAACCCACTGCCGTCGAGTCGATTCCGATTCATAGTGACCCTATAGGACAGAGTAGAACAGTCCCATAGGATTTCCAAGGCTATAATTCTTTACGGAAGCAGGCTGCCATATCTTTCGCCTTCGGAGCAGTTGATAGGTTCAAACTACTGACCTTTTGCTTAGCAGCCAAGTGCTTTAACCACTGAGCCACCAGGGACCCTACAGCTTCCTAAATGATGCTTTAATAGTAACAACACATTTGAACGTGTGACTTCTGATTTTTTTCGTGTCATGGTAATTTATGCCTTATACAATTATTAATAGTGTATCTTTTTCTTGGAAATGTTTAGAGACCAAAGACTCCATGTTAGCTCACCAGCAAGTATGCTTGCATGCGCACACACATGCAGACACACACACACACTTGGAATTAGAGAGGATACTTTCTCGTTTGTAACTAGGACAAGATAATATTACGATGCCTTGTAAACATTCTTAGGCATTGATTCTGAAGAAGGGGACAGCAGCAATTCAGAGCCCATGAAAACAACAGAGCTAGATGATCCCATTGGTGTTAAAGCTATCAGTCATATCCCTGTTTTGTATCTGAAAATAATATGCAAGTCTCCCATCTCTAGCATGATGAAAAACAGAATTGGTTCAGAAGATTTTGGATTAAGAGGTAGAAATTATTCTCGATTTTGGAAGTAACAATCTAAACATTTTCTAATTCCCTAGTTTAAAAAATACTTACCTCATTGCCATAGAATTGAGAATTTATTGAGCACACATATTATGTTCTCCACCAATCGTCTGTCCGTTTGTCCTACTGTGGTGGCTTACGTATTGCTGTGATGCTGGAAGCTATGCCATCAGTATTTCAAATACCAGCAGGATCATCCATGGTGGACAGGTTTCAGTGGAGCTTCCAGACTAAGACAGACTAGGAAGAAGGACCTGGCAGTCTACTTACGAAAAAATTAGCCAGTGCTAATTTTTGAATAGCAGCAGAACATTGTCTGATATAGTGCCAGAAGAAGAGCACCTCAGGTTGGAAGGCACTCAAAATACAACTGGGGAAGAGCTACTGCCTCAAAGTAGAGTCAACTTTAATGACATGGATAGAGTCAAGCTTTTGGAACCTTCATTTTTTGATGTGGCACAATTCAAAATGAGAAGAAACAGCTGTAAACATCCATTAATAATCAGAATATGGAATGTGTGAAGTATGAATCTAGGAAACTTGGAAGTTGTCGAAAACGAAATGGAATGCATAAAGATTGATATCCTAGGCATCAGTGAGCTTAAATGGACTGATATTGGCCATTTTGGGTCAGACAATCATATGGTCTACTATGCCAGGAATGACAATTGAAGAGGAACAGTGTCACATTCATTGTCAAAAAGAACTTCAAGATCTACCCTGAAGTACAATGCTGTTAGTGATAGGATAATATCCATATGCCTACAAGGAAGACCAGTTAATATGAATATTATTCAAATTTATGCACCAATTGCTAAGCCCAAAGATGAAGAAATTGAAGATTGCTATAAACTTCTGCAGTTTGAAATTGATCAAGATGCATTGAAAATTACTGGTGATTGGAATGCAAAAGTTGGAAACAAAGAAGGATACAGTCTTGGTGATAGAAAGTGTCTTAGTCATCTAGTGCTGCTCTAACAGAAGTAGCACGAGTGGATGGTTTTAACAAAGAGAAGTTTATTCTCTCAGAGTCCAGTAGGCTACAAGTCCAAATTCAGGGTGTCAGCTCCAGGAGAAAGCTTTCTCTCTCTGTCGGCTCTGGAGGAAGGTCCTTGTGACGCATCAGTCTTCCCGTGGTCTGAAAGTATCTCAGCGCAGGAACCTCTGGTCCAAAGAATGTTCTCTGCTCCCAGCACTGCTTTCTTGGTGGTGTGAGGTTCCCATGCATCTCTGCTCGCTTCTTTCTTTTATATCTCAAAAGAGATTGGATTAAGACACTATCTAATCTCGTAAACCTCATCAGCATAACCTCTTCACAGTGATAGAGTTTACAGCACATAAGGAGATCACATATAACCTCATCATAATGATAGAGTTTGCCACACATAAGGAAATCACATTAGATTACACAATTATACAATACCGGGAATCATGACCTAGCCAAGTTGCTACACACATTTTTTGGGGAACACAATTCAATCCATGACAGAAAGGATGCTGGAGGTCACATGATAGAATTTTGCAAGACCGATGACTTATTCATTGCAAATACCTTTTTCAGCAACATAAATGACAACTATACAATGGACCTTGCCAGATGGAATACACAAGAATCAAATAGACTACATCTGTGGAAAGAAACAATGAGAAGCTCAATATCATCAGTCAGAACAAGGCCAGGGGCTGACTGCGGAAAAGCCCATCAATTGATCATATACAAGCTCAAGTTGAAGCTGAAGAAAATTAAAACAAGCCCATGAGAGCCAATGTACAACCCTGAGTATATCCCATCTGAATTTGGACCAATAAGCAACATCATGATAAACAGAGAAAATATTGAAGTT
>NW_004443948.1:16897912-16903582 GCF_000243295.1 Trichechus manatus latirostris | reverse complement strand
GATAAACAGAGAAAATATTGAAGTTGTCAAGGATTTCATTTTACTTGGATCCACAATAAACACCCATGGAAGCAGCAGTCAAGAAATCAAACAATGTATTGCATTGGGCAAATATACTGTAAAAGACCTCTTTAAAGTGTTGAAAAGCAAAGATGTCACTTTGAGGACTAAGGTACGCCTGAGCCGTGCCATGGAATTTTCAGTAGCCTCATATGTATGTGAAAGCTGGACAATGAATAAATAAGAAGGAAGAAGAATTGATGCCTTTAAATTATGGTTTTGATGAACAATATTGCATATATCATGGACTGTCATTAAAATAAACAAATCTGTCTTGGAAGAAGTACAGCCAGAATACTACTTAGAAGCGAGGATGGCAAGATTTCATCCAACATAGTTTGGACATGTTTTCAGGAGGTTTCAGTCCCTGGAGAATGACTTCATGCTTGGTAGAGGGTCAGCGAAAAAGAGGAACACCCTTAAGGGCATGGATTGACACAGTGGCTGCAATAATGGGCTCAAACATAGCAACGATTGTGAGGATGTTGCAGGACTAGACAGTGTTTCATTCTGTTGTACATTGGGTAGCTACGAGTTGGAACCCATCTGACAGCACCTAACAACAACAACAACACTATGTTCTAAATTAATTTTCTCTTTCTGGCAAGGAAGTCATCTCTTTTACATGCATTTTGTCTGTCTTTTTTTGTCTTTAAGGCTGTTGTGACCTTCCTCTACCCAAGCATCACTTCCTTTTCTTTTTTACTTATCTTTCACTTTGCAAATTTTCAGTTGGGCCACTCCTTGTCCTGGGTCACTCCTGGGTCATTTCACTACTTGGAAACAGATCTGGAATTGGTGGGCCAACTCACTAGTTCTACTGAAAAACTCATTTTTTTCACCTCCAAGTTCCTTACACTGTCCATTCTATACCTAATACCAGATGACATAAAATTACACTGGTAAAATAAATTTTGTTGCAGTTATAAACCACTCCAGTCCATGTCTTTAATGTATTAAACCAGTTGCCATTGAGTTGTCTCCAAGTCATGGCGACTATATGTGTGTCAGAGTAGAACTGTCGACCATAAGGTTTTCAATGGCTGATTTTTTGGAAGTAGATCTCCAGGCCTTTCTTCCAGGGTGCCTCTGGGTGGATTCAAACCACCAATCTTTCAGTTAGCAGCCAAGTGCATTAATTATTTGCACTACTCAGGGACTCCCTCTTTAATGTACAAACCAAACCAAACCAAAACCAATAAACAAACAAACAAAACCCCCCCCCACAAACCCCACTACAGTGGAGTCAATTGTAACTCATCCTGTGTGTTACAGAGTAGAATGACTGTAATGTAGAGCACCTACCAGTTTTATTAGTGGAGTTCACAACTGGTGTTTATTGTATTATTTTTCTCTCTCTACCCAAGCCTATTCTATTTGTTTGACAAAAAGGAAAATTTTTCTGTTCGCCATTATCTCTTGCAGACAATATCACATGCCATTTTACCTAGCCAGCACAAAGTTTTGCCTGTAGTTCAGCATATTTCCATTCAAATTTTTTGGCAAGCTAAGGAGAATCATGGCGTTGATCTTACTGAAAATACAAAGGACTAAGGTATAAAGGTGACTTCCATATCTCATCTTTATTAACTATTGTAGTCTGGTGTCTGAAAGGAGCAAATACAGATGTAGATTGTGGTCTTTGCTTAACCTAAACCGAGAACAGCTTTTTGGATTCAGCTGTTCTCCCAGGCATATATTTGCATGTCTGATTTGCATTTGGAAAAGAGAAGAGGAAGGAGGGAGGGGAAAGTTTTGGGTCTGAAGGCCTGAGAGGGCTCCAAAAGATGAGAACCTAGAAAATGGAGAGGATATGGCGTCTTGCTCTGGGAATGCGTGGGGGAAATGAAAATTTCTAAGCTTTGTGAATTCAGGAATTAGAAACATTTTCCCATTTCTGGGCTAAATCTCCTGCCTGGCAGGGAGGATGAAGGAAAGACAGCGCCATGATGGTGACTCCATTATCAGGCAGTGTTGGCAACACCAGGAGCTGCCTTGGGTAAGGAAATGTTCTCTTTAAGGATCAGTGGCCTAAGACAGATAGACAGACCCCCTGATGCCCCAAGGACCATAGCAATAAGCTAGGAGAGTCTGAGCCAGTGCAACTGGTTGCCTTTCAACACTTGAGACACTCTCTGGAAAGTGCCAGAATTTCTTGGAGGGAAGTAGAGAACTCGTCAGGCCCTAAGGTTCTTTGTGAGCAGGTAACAGAGAGAAGACTGTAAACTTTGTGTGCAGATATTAACATGCCTTCATTCCAATCACAGACTGAGGCCTATGGACAATGTGCTTTCCTAGATAAGGAAAGACTGAGGAAGAGAATGTTGGGTCCATTCTATAAAAAGGACCAAACTATAAAGGGAAATCATATTGTCTGCAAATATTTAAGCTAAGGTGACATATTTTTCAAAAATCTCCTTTCTTTATTTTCAATGGCATATGTATGATTGGAAGCCAGAAATGTGATACACCCATTAGTCTCCATTTGGAATTGTATTTGAATTTCCAGACCCAATATTTTTTAATAGCTCCAAAATTTTTTGATGTTTCTTTCAAAAAATTTACTTTTTTGAAAAATCTGACGTGTTGTATGGAAATTTATAGTTGTAATTTAGGTTTTGCCTATGCCTGTAATTATTAAGCAAGGTATCAGTACCCCTCTTTGTAGCATAAACACTTACTGCCTTACATTTTGGGGGAGGGAGTTCTTGGCAGTCTTAGGGCTTGAGCCCCAGCAGAAAACCTTACAACCTACTGGTCAACTTATTTGGGTAAATCTTAATAGAATAGGTATTCCGAGGACAAGGCTACCAGCCTTCTGTCTTCTACAGGACATGCGGTCACCAAAAGTTCACTTAAAAATCGCACTTCCTCTTAGCATGCGCCTCCCTTAATCGTAATGTCTCATAGGCTATACTCTTAGAGGACTTTGGTTCTTATAGAGATACTCTGGGTATAAGTAAGGACTCCAGGATCTATCTTCTCATCAAGCATGTAACGTGGCAGCAAGGAGGTGCTAGATCATGGTCTGATCTTTACCTGATTTCCACCTATTCTTAATGAGGCCTTCCACAGGCAAACCACAGTGAGTAACTGGCAGCAGCATTTGGGTAATTTCTCTCACAAATGACTCATCTTGCTCGTTCTTGTCCCTCAGTACTGCAGGGATGAAGTTCAGGTATCCTACAGCAGATCATAACTTCAGATTACCTTGATTGTTCAAATGAGCAAGATGTGCAAATTAAACCCTGTACTCAGAGACAAAAAGACCCAATAGTCAAACACATTCCAGGGGTTAACTTTTATACAGTGACAACCCAAGCTGTATCAATAAAGCACTACATTTTTTTTTTAAATCATTGGGTAGGTTGATCAATTATGTAGAGGAAAATTCTGTTCAAGTTGTTGTTGCATTGTGGACATGAAACAACTGGATAACTAATTTTACTTATTTGTTTTTTAGAACTATTTGAAAGGTGCTTGTACCTGGTATAAATGCTAAATTTGCTAAATTCTCTCAAAAACTCTGAGATTGATGAAATAATTCTTTTCAACAAATGTTTCACCTGATAAAACACTCTCTTCAAAAGTACAGATAGTATTCCTAGTTTGGTTCATATTATAATAATTTAAAATTTTTGAATTTTAAAATAAAAATTTACAGGAGCAATGTTGTTATTGTTGTTAGGTGCCATCCAGTCAGTTCTGACTCATAGCCACCCTATGTACAAAGAATGAAACTGCCCAGTCCTACACCATTCTCACAATCATTGCTGTGTTTGAGCCCATTGTTGCAGCCATTGTGTCAATCCATCTCGTCAAGGGTCTTCCTTTTTCACTGACCCCTACGTTATCAAGCATGATGTCCTTCTCCAGGGACAGGTACTTCCTGATAACATGTCCAAAGTAAGATGAAGTCTCTCCATCCTCGCTTCTAAGGAATATTCTGGCTGTACTTCTTCCAAGACAGATTTGTTCATTCTTCTGGCAGTCCACGGTCTATTCAATATTCTTTGCCAACACCATAATTCAAAGGCATCATTTCTTCTTTGATTTTTCTTATTCATTGTCCAGCTTTTGAATGCATATGAAGCAATTGGAAATACCATAGCTTAGGTCAGGCGTACCTTAGTCCTCAAAGGGTCATCATAGCTTTTTAACACTTTAAAGAGATCTTTGGCAGCAGATTTTCCCAGTGCAATACGTCGTTTGATTTCTTGACTGCTGCTTTCATGGGCGTTGATTGTGGATCCAGGTAAAATGAATTCCTTGACAATGTCAATATTTTCTCTGTTTATTACGTTCCTTATTGAACAAGTTGTGAGGATTTTTATTAGTCTTTTCTCCCAGAATTGCTGTGAAGTCCCACAAATGCCTGTAATCTCTCTTAGTATAATAAAATAGCTAAAAGGGATTTTAAAAATTAACTTCTAAGCTAATGTTTATGTTATGCAAAGCTACGAAAAGACAATACTAAAATTACAATGGAAAAAAGATTAAATTACTGAAAATAAGAGTTTGAGTTGGATTCTTATAGTCATAAGAAATATAAGCTGGAGAGTTCCGGCAAAATGGTACTCTAGGCAGAAGCACCAAGCCGTCCCCCCACAGCAAAGATCTGAAAAAATAAGCCAAACAGAGAATACAACAATCCTGAAACCCTAAAACAGCAAATGAAGAGATAAAGAACTCAGCCAAGCACCAAATGGAGTGAGAAAACTGACAGAGAACGGAGAGCAAGGAGAGATTCATGCAGAGGTCCCCTCCCAGGTAACGCAGCACGGATCCGCCATCTTGGACTCCTATAGGAGACCAGCAAACAGGGGGTACGAGAAAGCAGCATCAAGGAGCATCCAGCGGGAGACAAAACAACTGGTAATTGGTGATCTACGCTCTCCCACCGCCCCCCACCCTTCTTCACCCCGCTCGGCCACAGTCTCTTGACCGGGAAACAGCAGCTGCTTGGATTCCACACACCCGAATGAGTGGCTGTTTGAGTGCCATTTGTTGGCTGCTGGTATTACCTTTTTTCCGCTTCTTTTTATTTCTTCCTTGCCTTTCCCCACCTCCCCCTCCTTTAGCTCAAGTACCTTGCTCCATGCGCCATCTTTGCTTCTTCCTGAGGGGTTGCAGAGTTCCGGTAATTTGTGATATATGCTTTCCCACTCTCTACGCTTCTTCACCCACACTCGGCCCCTTCTGCTTCCCATGGACACAGTCTCTTGTCCAGAAACAGCCCACACTAGCTGGCTCTCTGAGTGACATTTGTTGGCTGCTAGTGTTGCTTTTTTTTATCTGCTTCTTTTGACTTCTTACTTGCATTTCGCCACCTCCCCCTCCCTTTGCTCAAGTGCCTGGCTCCGTGCGCCATCTTTGCTTCTTCCTGAGGGGCCGCGGAGCTCCATTCGAGTGTGGAGTTGCTGCCCGGTCTGGGCTGCCGTGCTGGTGGGATCCTGGGGCTTTTGTTCATTAGTTCGTTTTGAATTGTTTGTTTGTTTTCTTTTCCTTTTCTTGAGTTGGGAACCCTTTCTGGCCAGCTTGAGCTGCGTGGCAGGGAGACGCCCCTTTGGCTTCCACAGATGTGCAGAGGGATCCCTGAGGGCATTTCTT
>NW_004443948.1:16858571-16890165 GCF_000243295.1 Trichechus manatus latirostris | reverse complement strand
CTGAACTGTGCACGTAGAAATTTTTGAAATGGTGTATCTTTGGCTATGTGTATTTTCACCAAAAAAAAAAGAGGTTGAGATGTTAGAGGGTTGATATGTTGTGGGGTTGTTAACCAATGTTATAAAACAACACGTGTACTTCTGTTTCATGAGAAACTATTTGTTCTGTAAGCCTTCACCTGAAGTATAATAAAAAAAAATTAAAAAAATATAAACTGGCCCAAAGTAGTTTAAGTAGGAGAAAGTGGTCCCACAGGAATCCAGATAAAATTGATTACCGAAGCTACAGGATCAAATAAGTCTTTTTCTTAGCTCTGATTCTCCCTGTCTCAAGATGTCTGTCTTTCAAGGACTATGTTTTTCTGGACTTTTTCTTTTTAATCTGCATTTGTTGTGATCCCCTCTGTCCCAACTGGCTTCCCCTGCTTGTTCATTTATTATGCATATGGTCCCAGAAAGGAGTCCTGGTGGTGCAACGCTTAGGTGCTCAGCTGCTAACCGAGAATGGTTGGTGGTTTGAACCCACCCAGCCGCTCCACAGGAGAAAGACCTGGTGATCTGCTCTCATGAAGATTACAGCCTAGAAAACCCTATGGGAAAGTTCTACTCTGTCATATGGGGTTGCTATCAGTCAGAATCCAGTCAAAGGCACTTAACATGGTCCCAGATTGTTGTTCTAATCCTGAGTTTGCATGACCTCAAGCTCCAGTGCAAATAGTTCATTGGCCACAACCTTCTGAGTCTCTTAGAATTAATTCCTAAGAGGGAGAATCTGACTGGCCAAGCCACACAAGTCACAGGTTGCTTTCTTGGAGGAGCCATTGGACAGATCACTTGTTTCTCCCATGTCCTATGAGCTGTGGTCAGGAAGTGAGGTGGGCTCACATTTCACAGAACATAGTTGCTTAGGTAGAAGAGGCTGTGGGCAGAAACTACCACCAGTTGTTTGTGGAATTAATTCTGACTCATGGCAATTCCATGTGTGTCAGAGTTAAACTGTGCTCCAGAAGGCTTTCAATGGCTAGTTTTTCAGAAGTAGATCACCAGGCCTTTCTTCTGAGACACCTCTGGGTGGATTTGAACCTCCAACCTTTTGGTTATCAGTTGAATCATTTAACCATTTGCACCATCCTGGGACAGAAGTGCACAAGCACTTTAGAAATTGCATATAGCTGCTTGGAAATGCTGACTTGAATGGATTTTCAAAACCAAGTTTTGCAGGTCAAACTTTTCTTTTGTTTGCTTCTGACAAGTTACATTTTGAGGCTATTCCCAAAACACAGGGACTGCTGAGATCTAATTCTTTTTCTCCCCTACTTTCCAAAGTCTGAGGAACAACTTAAATTTTTCCAAAACTCTCACAACAGAGGTGTTAATTCTCATCTCACTGTAGATTTGGTACTATGAAGAAACAGTTTAGGGATTCTGAACTGCTGTAGGGTAAAAACATCACAAAGTTTAGAAAAGCAAAAAGATGAAATTTTATTCAGCATATATTCAAAGAGGCAAAAGTTGGAAATGGAAATGGATGTCTGTCTGAATCCAAGGAAATATTACAGAATAGGCAAGAGGGGGAAAACAGACAAGCATGCTGCCAGAGCCATGTCTACCCGAGTCCAAAGAAATATTACAGAATAGGTAAGAATGAGGAAACTGGAAAACATGCTTCCAGAGCCATGTCTGCCCGAGTTCAAGGATTACATAATAAGCAAGAATGGGAAAAAGGACAAGTATGCTGCTAGAGCCATGTCTGCCCGAGTCCACAGAGTCATCAGTCTATATTAATGTTACAAATGGGCAAAATCATTGAAAGCTTCACCTTTTCACTGATTGGCTAGAAACTGATCTTACATTTTGAATTGTCTTTCTTAACGATCATTGGTACAGGTTTCAGTAATGACAGTCAGGAGGGTTCTCGATGGTCCAACAAATTTTCTGTTCTCTAAATGTTAATAGAAAAAGATAAGGGTGGAAAATCTTTTGTGTTCTGTTTGATTGGCTTATGTGAAAGGGTCCCTAAAAGATATTTTCCAAGATTGTCCTAGCTATTGTCTTTATAGCTCAGGGCCCAGTTGATGTGTCCTTGTGAGTCCTTGTGAGTCCAGCTCCAGCTAGGTCACATTCTCCATGCTCAAGGACAGGGAATAATGACTCCAGTATTATTTCCTAAATCAGAACTATCAAGAGAAACGGATTTTGAGGCTTGGAACCCCTTCAAAGGAATCAAAGGCAAAGAAAAGTTTGTATCATGAAGGATCCAGACAGGGAAACATTGGCTATTGTATTCCAGTCTGCCAGTCGAGAAAGAATTCGACAACTGGCTGAAGAAATTCTCAGTCTCTAATAATAGTTCAGGCCCCTGGGTGGGGCAAACAGTTGGTGCTCAGCTACTAACCTAAAGTTTGGCGGTTTGTACCCACCCAGTGTTGTCCTGGAAGAAAGGCCTGATGATCTGTTTCTGTAAGAATTACAGCCAAGAAAACCCTATGGAGCAGTTCTACTTTGTAACACACGGGATTGCCATGAGTTGGAATCAACTGGAAAGCAACAGGTTTAATGATAGTTCTTTCTTCCAGTTCTTTCTAAGAACTGAAAAAAGTTACAGGTACATAATACTACCAGTTAACATTGAGCCCTGATAAGGGGCCAAGGTCCAGGAGGAGTGCTTTATATGCAGTATTTCATTTAATCTTCTGGACCCTCCTTGGGATACATACAATTATCACTTCCATTTTAATGAAAAGAGAAATGGCATTTAGAAAGGTTAAGTAATGTGCCCGAGGCAAGAACTAGAGAAAAGCTCAGATAGCAGCAAAACCAAAATTACCCAGGTATCTTCTCTACCTAAACCCACTGCCGTGGAGTTGATTCTGACTCCTACTGACCCTATAGGACAGGGTAGAACTGCCCCCATAGGGTTTCCAAGGCTGTAATCTTACAGAAGCAGACTGCCCCGTCTTTTTTCCACAGTGCAGCTAGTCAGGTCAAAGCTCTGACCTTTCAGTGAGCAGCTGAGTGTTTTAACCATGCACCTCCAGGGTCCCTAAGAGTAACAAAGGCTGAAGCTGACAAACCTCATGAAATAGATTCATGAATTTTTGTTGTTGTTGTAGTTGTTTTTTCTCTTGAAAATTGTTCTTGTCATTTTTCTTGAAAATTGCTAAGATTAGCACATATTATACTCAGGAAATTGACACAAAAAATGTCTCCCAAGGTGAGAACTTCATGATCATATGAAAAGTAAAACAAAAACAAACAAATGACAAAAAAAGTCTACAACCTAATTATGAGTAATTGAAGCCACAGATTTCTAATGAGAATTCTAGGGAGTATTTAACTGTGATGCGACTGTTACTGGTTATGTTATGATGAAAGTTTCCCATTATAAGTAGATTTAATTATAAACTATACTCCTGTAGACAATACAGTCCTATGCAATAGTTTTTATAGGTAGAGTCCCCAAGACCAATATTATCAAGAGGAAAATTGGGTTTTCTACCTTCTCATCTTTTTGTTACAGTGTTGAGTGAAAAATGAAATGTCACCTGTGAAAGACACCAGCCAAATGCTGGGCATCATCCTCTGGGATCCCAAACAGGATTCACCTCTTCTAAAAACATGCATTTATTCTGGACTCATTCTAGTTTTCAGTTACTTATGGAGCATTTATTGCATGTCTAATATGTGCCGACACTGTGCTAGGTGCTGGATTGTCTCTCTCATCTCTAGGTTGTAAAACATTTAGAACTTGTTCTGCACAATTTAGTACTTAGTAGAATATAAGACAGTGTTTCCTGTTTGTTAGCTTTGTACTTCTAACTGGATCATTTGTTTCTCATGGGCAGGGGACATTATAATTTGTGTTCTGGCTCAAGCTGGACGTATATCTAACAAACAGGAATGCTGTAGTTTTGGCTCTTTACCCATCTTCTTCTTTGCCATCCAGCTTTCAAGATTAAAACCTTGGGAAAGATAGATGCATTTGTTTCCTAGGTCTGCTGTAACATATACTACAAATGGGGTGGCTTTAAACAATAGAAATTTATTCTTACCGTTCTGGAGGCTAGAACCTGAAATCAAGGTGTCGGCAGGGCCATGCTCTCTCTGCAGACTCTAGGGGAAGATACTTCCTTGACTCTTCCAGCTTCTGGTAGCCTCACGCATTCCTTGAGTTGAGGCCAAGCATAACTCCAATCTCTGCCTCTGTCTTCACATGGCTGTCTTCCCTCTGTGTCTACCTTCTAAGGATTTCTTCTGGTCTTATAAGGACAACAGTTGGATTGGATTAACACTTACCCTACTTTAGTTAGACCTTATGTTAACGGATTATATCTGCAAAGACCCTATTTCCAAATCAGTTTACCTTTACCAGTACCTTGGGGTTAGGACCTGAGCATACTTTTTTGGGGAACACAAATTAACCTGTAATAATAGGGTTTAAATACTGCTGAAAATAAAATCTGATTATGGTTTCTTCTTCTTCCTCTTCATGCCACTGTTTCTTCTTCCTAGGAAAATTGTCTTTTCCTTGTTTTAAAGTCTAAAACAAACTAATTTGAGCAAAAATATTGTAGTATTGTATCTAGAATATGATTCTAAAAATTAGATTACATTTTGTTTGTCTTTAGAAGAATTTATTCTGGTCTTGAAAAAAATATGATTAATTTTTTGTACCATACTATTTGTTGTTAGTTGCCATTGAGTTGGCTCTGACTTGTGGTGACCCAAGGTGCAACAGTACAAAACAAAGATGGTCCTGCACCATCTTCACGATCATTGGTATATGTGAGTCCATGGTTGCGGCCATTGTGTATTTTGAGTGCCTTCCAACCTAGGGAGTTCATCTTCCAGCACTATATTAGACAATATTCTACTGTGATCCACAGGGCTTTTATTGGCTAATTTTTGGAAGTAGATTGCCAGTTCTTTCTTCCTAGTTGGTCTTAGTCTGGAAAGTCTGCTGAACCCTGTCTACCATGGGTGACCCTGCTGGTATTTGAAATACTGATGGCATAGCTTCCAGCATCATAGCAACATGCAAGCCACCACAGTACGACAAATTGACAGATAGGTAGTGGCTAAAGATGTAGTTCACATGTTTAACTAAAATATGGGAGATGGGAGTAGGGGAAAGAATACTAAGTCTCCTGGAAATTAGATGCCTTATTTTTTAAAATATTTTTATGGATGGAATTATGTCCCTCCAAAAGTTATGGGGAATCCTAACCTTATAACTGCGAAAATGACCCTGTTTGGGAATAGGGGTTTTCCTCTTTTGTGTTAATTAGGTCATACCAGAGTAGGATGAGTCCTAAACCTAATCTTTTCTGAAAGATATATGAGAAAAAGAGCAAAATAGACACAGAAACACAAATACAGGGGAAAGACAGAACATATTTGAGGACCTGTCTGCAAGCAAAGGGATACCAAGGATTGCTAGAAGTCACCAGAAACTAGGAGAGAGGCTCACAGACTAAATCAACATGGCTGAGACCCTGATTTGTATTTTTGACTCCAGAACTATGAGAAAATAAATTTATTTTCTTTAGAACCATCCACTTATGGTACTTTTCATCATGGAAGCCCTAGGTAACTAATATATACAGTCGTTCTTCAGTGTCCACGGGAGATTGGCTCCAGGAACCCCCACAAATACCAAAACCTGTGGATGCTCAAGCCCTGTAAATAAAATGGCATAATATTTGCATATAACCTACACATATCCTCCCATATACTTTAAATCATCTCTAGACTACTTGTAATACCTGATAAAATGTAAATGCTATGTAAATAGTTGTTATACTGTATTGTTTAGGGATTAATGCCAAGAAAAAATGTCTGTACATGTTCAGTACAGACAACCATCATAGGCCTAACTACATAGTACATGTCAGCAACAATGTAACATTTTCTTTTCCAAATATTTTCGATATGTGCTTGGTTGAATACACAGATGCGAAACCCTCAGATGTAGACAGCCAACTGTATATATACATATATATGTTTTTAGTCTTGGGTCTAGGCTTATGTTCATATCTAAAATAATGGAATCCACTCAGAATCTATAGATGGAAAGAAAATGTTTCAGTGTGGCTAGTACACAATGTTCTCTGCAAACTAGCTTTTGAAAAATTTACTTTTGCATTACTGGGTGACACTGGGTTTTCTGTTCAATTCACTGTATCTAGTGACCTTTTGTGGAGTCTGTTCTTCAAAAGCTTTTGAGACAGAAACACACAGCATGTTGTGTTCCGTGTCATGTCGGTCATTATTCTCTTTGACTTCACTTGTGTTCTCAAGTCAATATGTTCCAGATTAATGAGGCATTTGTTCTTAATCAAGGAACTATTTAAGAATACACTTTTAATTTTAATGACTTGTTTATGATTAATTGTTTCTACATGCCCTTTTCATACTTGAGAATACTTCAAAGCTGCTGCCTTTTCCCTGAACACTTCCTAAACGCCTGAATACTGGTGGTCGCTATGACCCAGTGATCTCAAGGGACTGAACAAACAGGGCTATTGACTTCCCTGAGAAAATCATTCCTGGAGTCTCCTTAAACTAAAAATCATTTTGAATAATAATAAAAAACATCTGTTAGGCAAATCATGTGGCTACACATTATATATTTTTAATGTCTCCTTTAAACGTATGTATCTAATGAGGTCCTATTATTTTATGAAGAATGATCTGAGAAATAATTGATAAAGTAAACTCATTTTCCTAATTGATCTATACTATGCCATTAACTGATTTGATTAAAATTTCCTTGTTGATTTATGCTTTCTTTTGTAATTTAAATAGCTAACAGCTTTGTGCGTGTGTGTGTTTTATCTGAAGCTACAAAAGTTAAGTGATCCATGACCTAAAAATAATAATAAAAGCTAACATTTATTAAGTGCTTACTAACCGCCAGGTTTTGTCCCAAGTGCTTTATGTCTATTAGCTCATTTACTGTTCTCAATTGCCATGTGGGTAGCTCTGTTTTTATCTCTGTTTTACAGATTAGGAAACTGAGGCACAGAGATGCTAAGTAACTTGCCCAAGGTCACACAGATAAGTGGCAGATCTGAGATTAGAAACCTGGCAGTCTGGCCCAGAACTCAAACTTCTAAACACAATGCTGTACCACTATCTACATTAAGAAACTCCTAGAAAAGTATTAGCCCAAGAGACAGAAAGGGCCACATAAACCACAGACTTCATCAGCCCAGACCAGAAGAACTAGATGGTGCCTGGCTACCACCAATGATTGCCTTGACAGGGAACACAACAGAGAGTCCCTGATGGAGCAGGAGAAAAGTGGGGTGCAGAGCTCAAATTCTAGTAAAAAGATCAGACTTAATGGTCTGACGGAGACTGGAGGAACCCCAGAAACCATGGCCCCTGGACTCTCTGTCAACCCAGAACTAAAACAATTCCCGAGGCCAACTCTTCAGACAAAGATTGGACTGGACTGTGGGACATAAAATGATACTCGTGAAGAGTAGGCTTCTTAACTCAAGTAGGTACATGAGACTAAATGGGCAGCTTCTGTCTGGAGGTGATATGAGAAGAGAGAGGGGGTTAGGAGCTGGCTGAAAGGACATGGGAAATCAGGGGTGGAAAGGAGGAGTGTGCTGTCACAGTATAGGGAGAGCAATTAGGGTCACATAATAATACATGTATAAATTTTTGTATGAGAGACTAATTTGAAATGTAAACTTTCACTTAAACTACAACAATAAACAAACAAAAAAAGAAGCCCCTAACATTGGCAATCCCGCTTTTGGAACCTTAGTTATTTTGTACTTCCTGAAATGTATTTGTAAACTTTACTTCTCTGTCGCGTTCTTCTAGATGGTTTATCCTTTGGGCCTTCTTCTGTATGTGACAAAAATGAAACAGACGTGTTAGACCATTTCTAAATTCATGTATTTGCTTATTTCCTAAATTTATGTTTCTTTTAAACCGAGCAGATATTGACATTGTAGAGGTATTAGAAAATCCAGGTGAGAAATGGAAACTTTGTTGTTGTTGATTGTTGTTAGCTACAATTGGTCAGCCTCCCAACTCATGGCAATCCCATTCACAATGCAATGAGTTGAGGTTGGGGCGTTGTGATTCATAGGGCATTTATTGGCTGATTTTTGGAAGTTGATTGCCAGTTCTTTCTTCCTAGTTCATCTTAGTCAGGATGAGGGCATCGTTGGTTCAGTGGTAGACTTCTTGTCTTTAATGCAGGAGACCTGGGTTTGATTCTCAGCCAACGCACCTCATGTGCAGCCACCACCTATCTGAACAGGTTTCAGCAGAGCTTCTAGGCTAAGGTAGACTAGGAAGAAATAGAAACTAGAATTAATAGAAGTAATTTAGGACTGTTCTCTATGTCCCTATGATGGCCATGAGCATTGGAAGCAGTCATACTGTCCTGATCATGTTATGCTTGCTTAGTTATCGGTCTTTCTTCTGGGTTTTATAACATATTCTTTCCATTTCAAAGGGTTCTGATGACATTGACTTAGTTAGCTTTTACAATGAGGATTCAATATAATTGCTTCTTAAGTCCACCCAGTAGCCCATGCTTTAGAATCATCAAAGTTTCATTATTGTTCCTAGTGTAAAGTCTAGTGGGAATTATGGATTTAAAGCCTTTCTGCTACTGAAGACAATATCAAAGGAATAGATAACTAGTCAGTCAGAGTCACTGGAAGGAAAATAATAAACATGGATTGAATTCTTGCATAAGTTACTTTCTACATATTCCCGACAAGTCGGTAGATTTCTTTGAGGCTCAGTCTTGTATCCGGTAAGTTTAAATGTAGGGAATTGGATTCCTCAGGACTCTTTGGCTTACATGTGACAGAAACTCAAATCTAATAAAATTGTAGCAAAGTGGAGAATTTAGAAAACCCAATGGTAGAATGCAGCTGGACTTAAGGCACAGCTGGAAATAGAAACCCGAGCACCATTAGGGCACTATGTGACTCTCATCTCTTCTATTTTCTGGGTGTCGGTCTTATTTCTTTATTTCTTCCCCTTCTCTGTTCTACATGACTGAAAATGGGACTACTGACAGTGGCTTCCTAGTTTTACACACCACAGTTTAGGCACCCAAAGAATGATCAACTTAGTTCTAGATGCAACATTCCCAGGGCTGGAGTCCAATTTTCCCGTTTGTATCATGTGCCCGAGCCTGGAACTGTAACCGTTGACTAGGAAGATGGGGTCTGGGGAAGCGATTATGATGAAGTCATCTTGGGTTTAGTGTCTTCTGCTGGGCCAGTCAACTGTGGCCATAGGACAGCTTTTATGATAGCCACATGAGTGGGATGAGGGAAACAGAATGGACAAGTTCCTGGGTAGCACAAACAGTTTTATTGGCTGATTTTCAGAAGTAGATGAGGATTATGGAGAGATAACCCCAAATATGTCTACTGCAGTTAACTCCTTGCCCAAGCATAACTATAGGCCCTCCTTTCTCTTTGACCGTAATAAATGAGACAGTGAGAAGTCTACTTTTCTGTATCATAAAGAAGCTAATGACTTACAATGAAAAGAAAGCTATTCCATTGAACTTATATTTTGGAGAACATATTTTATGTCCTCAGAATTGTGGTGGATGCCATGTGGTGGCTATAAAGGATAATAACATTTAGCCCCAAACCTATTGTACATATACAGATGCTTTTGTAAAACATCTCTGTCTATATTTTTCCTTTTAAATGGATACATGTATCTTTACTAATTGATTAAAACGGAGTTTTTGGGCTCATGGGTGTTAGGGAGGGCTTGATAAAAGAGGTTGAAATTGAAGGGAGAACAATTAAATTCTCGATTGTTGCAAATGTAACTAAATAATGATTAAGAAAGACTTAGGGCCAGGGAAAATAATAGTATTGGGTAAGACAAAATGTGAGATGAATTGGGTATTGTGGATTAGCAGGTAAGAAGTGAAATCAAACAGAAAAGTCTTTTGTGAAAGCTGGAAACCAGTTTATGCTGGCTATTTTCTGTTTGGCCCCTTCCCTACCCAAAACCCATTCTTCAGGCTTCTTTGCCCTGTTCTGTGCCCCAGGAGTCTGATCCCTGCTGACAGCGTTTCCCACGCTTGCTTCCTGGCAGGCTTCTGTTCAGGTTCCACCAGTGGGAAGCGGAGGCTCCTGACAGGAGTTTAGAGAACAGGAGGAGGGAGAGAGGTCTGAGTTTTTCTTCCCTGCTCATTCCCTGCTTCCACATTGTGTATCTGGAAATAGCCACATCCTTCCTTGACCACAGCTCCTGAGAGGGGGCCCCAACAAAGGCTCCAGCTTTAACTGGGCTATGGCAAAACTCTTTCCGCCCCTTACCCGTCAGTCCAAGAGGTGGTAACAGTTGTGGTAACTGTTGCTAGTCTTTAGGTGTCTAACTTTTCCTTCTTTGTTCCCTTAAGCCTGCCTATGCTTCTCTCTGGGTCCTTTCATTAAAGTCTCTTCATTTGAAATAATGGAATTAAATTATTTTTGCTGGGTAGTTGACAAATGAGAGAATTGAGGTTGTTGTTGTTAGGTGCCGTTGAGTCCGTTTCGACTCACAGTGACCCTATGTACAACAGAGTGAAATACTGCCCGGTCCTGCACTATCCTCATAATCCTTGTCATGTTTGAGCTCATTTTTGTGGCCACTGTGTCAGTCTATCTCATCGAGGGTCTTCCTCTTCTTCGCTGACCTGTTACCAAGCATGATGTCCTTCTCCAGGGACTGGTCCCTCCTGATAATATGTCCTAAGTACATGAGACAAAGTCTAACTATCCTCGCTTCCAAGGAGTACTCTAGAAAGTCATAGACTTGGTTTTGACTTCAAATTTAGTGCTGCTTTTTTTTTTTTAACTGAAAGTAGAAAATTAGGTAAAAGGAGAAGGGAATCTGTTCTTTAGTGACCAGGGGTTTCAGGGTTCTCCAGAGAAATAGAACCAATAGGTGATACATACGTGTGTGTGTGTGTGTGTGCGCGCATGTGTGTGTTTATAGGCATCCCTTGGTGACACACACAGCTGCTGTCCAGTTAGCCTACGACTCCTTACAACCCCATGCACAACTGAACAAAATGCTGCCCAGTCCTGTGCTGTTTTTATGATCAGTTGTGGATTGCGATGTTGTGATCTGTAGGGTTTCCATTGGCTGATTTTCAGAAGTAGATTGTCAGGCCTTTTTCCCTAGTCTGCCTTAGTCTGGAAGCTCTACTGAAACTTGTTCAGCATCATAGCAACACACAAACCTCCACTGACATGTGGGTGGTGGCTGTGCATGAGAGATTCCAAAATCTTTGAAGGCTGGCAGGCAGGCTGAAAGCTCTTGGACAGGAGCTGATGCTACAGTCTTGAGGCAGAATTTCTTCTTCTCTGAGAAGCCTTAGTTTTGCTCTTAAAGCCTGTCAATTGATTGGATGAGGCCTCTCCACATTGTTAAGGACAATCTTTGCTTAAAGGCAATTGATACTAGACATTAACCATACCTACCAAATACCTCCACAGCAACACTTACTTTAGTGTTTGATTCAATAACTGGAAACTGTGTACTATAGCTACTATTGGCATAAAGGTTAAGCAGTCGGCTGCTAACCAACATCTCCTTGGGAGAAAAGACCTAGTGATCTGCTCCTGTAATAATTAGGGTCTAGAAAATCCTCTGGGGGACGTTCTACTCTGTCCCATTGAGTTGCTATGAGTCAGAATCAACTTAATGGCACTTAACAACAACATAGCTACTATAGCTACTATAGCCCTATAAGTTGACACGTAAAACTAACCATAATACCAGGTATAAGGGAGGACCTTTGCTTAGAGAAACCAAGAGGAAAAGTAGGCTTTCAGAAGAGCCCATCAGAGATAGACTGGGAAGGAACCAGACTTGGGTGATAAGACAGAGAGATTCTGTATAGAATAACTTATACATAAGATGCAGAATGCAGAACCATTCTTTTGCAAATAGTTATCTGCCCAGATATGATGTGTATATGACAAAGCTTCATAATGTCTTCAGAGTGACTTTGTGGCTCTCAAGGTAGTTCTACCAAGGAGGAAGGTTAACATGAAAGTTCAATTCCTGCAAGATCCCTGGTGATGGGGAAGCACTTGACGCTTAATTGTCAAAGGCTGACACTTTGGGAAAGGAAACAAATCATAGTTTGCAAAAGACCAGAGAACAAGGCTGTGGTGTGTACACTACTATTTTTGTTCAGTGCATTTTTCTCTCTCTGGAAATTTTCATGGGTTCAGCATCATCTGGTATCTGTCCAACATTGTTTTATTTTTTTTACTCTTTCTCACCACAGGGGTCATGTGTTGTAATTTGGACTTTGGTCTGCAGTTCATGTTACAGCACACACTGTATATTTAGTCAACAAGCCTTTATTGACCAGAAAGTACTTTGAGCATTGTGTGAAGAACCCTGAGCTAAGTATTTTAATTGGAAGAGTCAGTGATTAATAGAATAGCTCTAATCTTTATGGGCTCTGGATCTTTCTCTCTGTCAGCACTGGGTTGGGTGGTAGGGGATTTAGACCAAGGGCTGTAAGAGTTTCAGACAAAGCTTGAAACATAGGTTGTCAGGTCTAAAATTCCAGATGGGCAACAGAGATGAAGTTCATGGGAAAGGTCACTGAGCAAAAGAATCAGGAAATAAGCAAGAAGTCATAATTAGCAAGGAGCAGAAATTAGGAAAGGAAGCAGGTTTAAGGACCAGGAAATACGGAAGAGTAAGGAGATACTTTCCAGTCTCAGAGTTGGTGATTCCGATGGAGTCTGGAACCAATGTTAACATGGCTATCCTGAGGTTTAGGAGAAGGGAAGAGCTCCTGGTTGACCCAGGATCTTGAAAGGCAGAGAACAGGCTGTTTCCCTTTATAACCTTCTTGGCCCCTACTTGGTTCTAAATGGTGAACATATTGTGTTCAGAATATGTTAGACAAGCTTTGTTTGGAACTTACCTGAACTCTGACCCTGGCTGATGCTCTGTCCCACCCCTTAGAGCAATCTTTCTTTCTGAAATAGTGGGCATTTCTGAAGGAGGTTGTGCCTTCATTCGCAGATAAGAATAATTGAAATAATGAATGTCAACCACCAAGGAGTGTGTCTGCCCTGTAGTAAGCCTTCAATAAACATTCATGATGATTATTGTATGATCATGCGACTGTCATTTCTCTTTTTCTGCTTGCCCCATTAGTACTGCCACACACAGAGTCTCAGTCCTGTGAGAGTCAACCCTGTGTGGCTCACGCAGGCCCTTGGATATTTTAAAAATGCATGTGAAATTACATTTTCATTCCAACACCAGATTCCAGGCAGACTGTGTCTAATCTCTTGTCTTTGCCCTAAGCATACACCATAAATGATTCTAATTTCTTTAGCTAGTTTTGGATCCAAGAAAGCATTCGTTCCTTCATTCTCAAACCTCAAAAGGCAAGTGTGTGCTGTTGCTCTACACTTGTCATGATCAATTTTAAGGTTGGCGAAGTGGATATCCTCATTACGACAGAGTTGATGGGAGCCTGTCAGCTTCCAATTCCAGATTACATTTGGCATCATCTTCAGATTTTTTTTTTCCCTCAAATAGTATCCTAGCACCAATACAAAGTTCATTGGTCTGAATTCCTGAGATCTCTCGTTTTCCTTTAAAAAAAAAAAAAAAAGCACCATGTTAGATACTGGACAATCTTTAGGAACAGCTGCTATTTTTATGGACATAGTATATGTCCTCATCCGTCTTTGCTGTTTCACACGTTATTTCCTTCAGAACTCTCAGATAAATGCCATCTGGCCTGAGTGCTTGATAGCACTTTGCTTTCTTCAATTGCAGCATGCCATTTTCAATGGAAGCTCTAATCTCTGTCTTTCCTGTGAAAGGTGTTCTCAGAAATTAGAATTTCCCCATCACTTCCTAGAGCCAGATGCTGACAAAGAGCCAAACAAAAACTGTTCTCTGGACTTCCGTTCCTCTAGTTTACCATCCCCTCTTGACCACCTACAAGTTCTACTGCCAGCATTTAGTACTTTGTACACTAGTGAGTCTATCGTTTGGCCAAGATGTCTACCTTTTATTGACAAATGTATAAACTTTCTTCTAGGAGTGTTTCTGTTCAGTCTTCTGTTTGTCCTTGTGGACTATTTTCTTCGAGATATTCAACCCTTCCTTCTCCTGGTTGTCTACTTTTAATGAACAACCAATTAATTTCTTGGATTGAGATTATGGGCAATAAGAATGAGAGGACACTTAAATTTCCTTTGGCCCTAAGATTCTATAACTTTTCAATTCACCTCCTTTGATTACTTCTTTCCAAACAGTCTTGGTAAAATGAGAATAACACCACTGGTAGGTTTTGTATCACAATGCTAGATCATCTGGTTTTCGATTTTGGCCCTGATACTTCTTAGTGGTATGCTACTGGGTGAGTTGTTCAGCCTCAGTTTATTTATACAGTGAGAATAATAAACTGATCTGTTTCTCAAGGTTGTTATGGTGACTAGTACACATTGTATATTATGAGTTAATACACAAAACATGCTTAGAAGATGCCTGGTGTCTTAGGCTTGGTTCTCTAGAGAAGCAAAACCGGTAAAGTGTATTAAGTATATATATATAGAGAGAGATTTATATCAAGGACACAGCTCATGCGATTGTAGAGGGTAAAACATCCCAAGTCCATGGATCAGGGTAGAGGCCCCTCCCAATTCATGGAGTCGCAGAAGCTGACAAACCCAAGTTCAGCAGGTTGGAGAGCAGGGCTCCTGCACGCAGGCTTTGAAGGTCAACGAATTCCAAGATCAACAGGTAAGCTGCTAGCTCAAGTCCCAAGAACCAGAGGTGAGACAACAAGAGGCAGCTGCTGAGTCTGGAACAAGCAAAAAACTTCAGCAAGGTGAGCAGGCAGAAAGTAACCGGCAGAAGGCAGAGAGATGAAGATGAGGGGTCGGTGAGCTGCCACAGGCCCCGCCTCCGCCAGTACCACTCAGCAGATTCCATCATGGGGATGATCACATATTCAATTTCATCAGGGAAGTGATCACAACATTACACAACTGCTAAAACACTGAGAATCATGGCCTAGCCAAGTTGACATACAATCTTAACCGTCACACCTGGCATATTGTAAGTGTATAATAACTGTTAGTATAATAGCCCTTGACTCAGCTGATGCTAGGTTAGTCACGATATCAAATACCATCTTATCAGAAAGATGATGTCTTAGATGGAGGATAGAACAATGTCACAATGAGAAAGGAAAGGCTTGTTATACGAATGTGAGTCGGCAATCAGATGTATCTCACGATATTACCAAACATGCAGAGGTGTTTGAATAGATCATGATCTAAGAAGTTTCAGAGAATTTTTTAAACTTAGAAGACAAACATAATGCATGGAAAAGCCATTATTTAATGGCACTAGTAGGCAGCAAGTTTTGCCCAAGACAGCCTATATCATTCAACTTCTTTAATACGTCGATCATTGAAATCATCTGTGAAAAGACATAGGCTTAAGTATGAGAACAATTCTCTGCTGCTCCAGGGTTACTATGTACTCCTGGGCAAATCATTCTACTCAATTGTTCCTTTTAATAAGTCAAATAAATAATTATGGCACTAAATCAAGCATTTTGCTCCTTGGAGATTGGGAATTTCACAGAAAGGAATCATACATAGCTGCCTGTGTCTATTTTTAACCTATTCTTCCTCTGCACAAGGTTACGTGGAGACTCTTGTCCTCAGTCCTGAAGGCTGATCTTATTCCAGCATAGGTCGGATGGGAGAGCAAGGTTTTGAGAGTCTGCAGCTGCCCAAAATGGATTCAATTGAGTCTTAAATCTCATTCTGGATGGGACGATCATTATGAGAACAATCCATGGGTATATATATATATATATATAGTCGCCAATTTACAACGTATTTGAGTTATGACGAACAACATTTAAGACCATCCATTTTTTTTGTACATCTTATCATTAGTAATATGTACTACATACAGTGCTGCAGCATCTAATTTGCTGATGTTATCATTCCCATGCCAACCCACAAAGACAAATAAAGATCAGATTTATAAAGATACTTACAATAAAAGGCAATAATAATGAAAACTAAAAAAAAAAAAAATGAGGTATTTGACTTATGTCAGAACCAGCTTGCAATGGAGTTGTCAGAACGGAACCCCATCATAAGTCCAAAACTACTGGTACATATATATAAACCAAAAAAAAAAAATTGCTGTTGAGTAGATGCTGACTCATAGCTACCCTATAGGACAGAGTAGAATTGCCTCATAGGGTTTCCAAGGAGTGGCTGGTGGATTGGAACTGCTGACCTTTTGGTTAGCAGTCGAGTTCTTAACCAGTGCACCACCAGAGCTCTGTGTATATATCTGTGTGTGTGTGTGTGTGTGTGTGTGTGTGTGTATTTGGAGGAAAACTAAGGCCTAAGGCTGTCAGTCTGGGTTATAGCTATAGGCTAATCCCCAAAGTGATTAAGGTATCTTGCTAGGTTCCTACATGCAATGAACTTCCTTATGAATCCACACTGGAGATGACCTGAACTAAGCTCCACAACTCAGTCTTGCCCCAAAGCGGGGATAGTAAACTCTTTCCCCAGTGGATGGGAGTATGAGACCAGTAACTTTCAGAGAAATCTGCCCAGCTTTCCCCATGTAGAGCTTCATTGTCTGACATGAGGACCATGATTTGCTTGATTGGTGAGTGTTATGGATTGAATTGTGTCCCCCAAAAATATGTATCAGCTTGGTTAGCAGAGAGTTGAGGACCTCATACCACCAAGAAAGCAGTGCCTGGAGCAGAGCACATCCTTTGGACCCGGGGCTCCTGTGCGGAGAAGCTCCTAGTCCAGGGAAAGATTGATGACAAGGACCTTCCTCCAGAGCCGACAGAGAGAGAAAGCCTTCCTCTAGAGCTGATGGCCTGAATTTGGTCTTCTAACCTACTAGACTGTGAGAAAATAAATTTCTCTTTGTTAAAGCCATCCACTTGTGGTATTTCTATTATAGCAGCACTGGAAGACTAGAACAGTGAGTTAAACTGTATCCTTTTAAAATTAATATATAACTTGAATGATTGCTTATTAAAGTTATCAGCTTTATGAAGCACATAGTTTTACTGCTTTGACTTAGGTCTTTTTTTTTTTTCCCAGTTAATAACAAGACGGTGACAATGGATATTTAATGTTTGGCTGGGTCAGAGATTTTAAAATCTTTTGTAATACCAAGTTTGAAATGGAAGAATTTTTGCCCCCCAACACCTATGTAGGCATATGACCAGTATTGATATTTTAATTAAACATTGTATTTGGGCTTACATTGATGTCTGAACATTATTATAGTAGACTTCTCCTTGCAATGTTTAGAAACAAACTACACCACTTGGTTAGATTATAGAGAGAGTGGAGACACCTAAATACAGTGGCTTGAACAGTCCAGAAATATGAGTGGAAGTGGATAAGCATGAAGTTATCGGGTTCCTTCCATCTTCTTGCTCTGCTTTTTTTTAGAGTACTGTTCTCATTTGCATAGTTGAAGCTGAGAAATACTGTCTCCAGGCAACCATGTGTCTAGATAAAACCCTATTACTCTGGAAGAAGGAAGAGCTGATTCTGGGGGAAATCTAGCGGTTTGCTAGCAAAACATGTTTTGTTTTTCCCTGTAGTGAAAACTAAATCAAAACTTCCATTATTTCAGCAGTATAGATTGACTTTGCTAGTAGAACAATCGTGGTGTCCTAGCTGATCCTCTGATGGGATTAAAATTTGTCTATTTGAGGAACTGTTCGTACCAGTTGGTAACCAAATAGAGTAGGGAAGAGAAAAAGTTTTGTGTACAGAGACCTGGAAAGGGAGGGGGGGAACAAAGAGATTGGGAGGTATCATTTCCCTCCCACCCCCCAGCCATCTGAGGGACTGCCTTAAGTCTCACTTGAGAGAGGGGTCAGGAGGAGAAGCTGAAGGAGCTAAGTCAATGAAATGATACTAATGAAAATGATAGTAAAGATAATGATGAAGATGAAAATAATAAAATCGATACCATTATTATCATTATTATTATTATAGCACCTGCTATATTAATGTTGTTATTGTTTGTTGCTCTGGAATAGATTCTAACTCCTGGCAACATCATGTATGCAGAGTAGAACTGCTCCATAGAGTTTTCAAGGCTGTGACCTTGAGGAAGCAGGTTGCCAGGCCTGTTTTCTGAGGCGTCCCTAGGTGGGTTCAAATTGCCAAATTTTCAGCAAGTAGTCCAGTCCTTAACTGTTTGAGATACCCATTTAATCCTCACAATAATCTTATGAGGAAGGAATTATCGCATCCCACATACTAAAGAACGGGCAAAGTAAAAATTCAGGTTTAGAAAGATTTTATATCTTGTTGAAAGTTCAAGAACTAGTTAAGTGACCCGGTCCCGTTTGGAATCCACACTTGATTTTAAAGCCAAATTCTAAATTGCTAGGCTATACTGCTCCTTACTCACCAATAACAAAGTACAGCTCAAAAGCTGGGGGAGTGTTTATTCTTCCTATGCTTTTCAATACTTTTCCTTCCCCTACTCCCATCCACTTCTTCCTATTACCCCCCACCACATCCCCTGGAAAGAGAAAAGATCACCGTGCAGCAGTCTTGGAGTTCAAAAGCTATCCACAGCAGATGGCAGTATGCAGGTGCATTATTCTCATACAGGGACCCAGAGCAGGGACCTACTGATTCAGCATACAGTAGGCCCCCTATGAATCTGTTTGTTCAATGAATGAATGATCATATGATGGCTATAAGTATCCAGTTAGTCTTCCCTAAAAACGATTCAGGTCTATTAAAACTCTAAGCAAAAGGTTGGAAAGTCAAGTCTACCCAGGGTTAAATTCTATGCGGAACATTAATTTTAAGGACAAAGTATCCCCTTCCCTCAAAGGTACCTATAATCTGTAGGAATAATAAGATGTCTATACTGTTTCCTAATGTGCATTTTAGAGACAATATGGTGTAGGGGTTGGGAACACCAACTGGAGTCATGACAACTTGCTTCTAAATTCCAGCTATACTATTTACTTGCTATATAACCAAAAAACCAAACCTGTTGCTGTTGAGTTGATTCTGACTCATAGCAACCCTATGGGACAGAGTAGAACTGCCCCATGGAGTTTCTAAGGAGCAGCTGGTGGATTTCAGCTGCTGACCTTTTGGTTAGCAGCCAAGCTCGTAACCACTGTGCTGCCAGGGCTATTTGTCAAATACTGTGCTAGATACTGGGGAATTGGAGATAAGAAGATACACTTTCTACTCGTGGAGAACACAGAAACCAATGTAAGAGGCAGACAGAGAGCTAGCTTCACCAACGCGGTAAGTGCTATGATTGAGTTTTGAACCAAGTTTTGGGGCTTACCGAAGAGTTATATTTACAAAACTAATGGAGCTAGGAAAGGCTTTCCAGAGAGGGATGAGCCTGAGTTGGGTGTTGAAGTATGAATATAAATTACCTAGGGGGATACTGAAAAATGCATTCCAGCAAACAGACACATCAGAATATATGGAAAAGTATTTGCGTAGCACACTTAGGCGATAGCAAGAAGTTTTGCATGACTCAAGCTCACAAGATACAAATGAGGAAGAAGGAAAAGATGGGGCCATTTCTTGGAGGGGCTAGTGCAATATGACAAGATGTTTGATTTTATGAGGATAATAGAGAGTTGCTGAATCAATTCAGGTGGGAAAATGACTATTCCTCAAGACATTTATGAAAAAAAATAAGATGTCCTTAAACTGACAGCCCATTTGTGACCCCCAGTGACAATGGTGATTTCTAGCAGTGACTGCCAACAACTGCATCTTTCTGGTGCAGTAGTTCTCACCCTTAGGTTCTCATCATACCAAGTATCACCTGGGAGTGTTTACAAACCCCAATGCCCTTGCTCTACCCCTGCATAAGTAATTCAAAAATTCTAGGGATGGAACCCAAACATCAAGGAATTTTTAAAGCTCCCAAGTGATACCAATATGCAGCTTTTTTGAAAGAGCCACTCTGCTCGTGGTATTTCAGAAAACTGACAGGACTATGTGGGACCACTCTGTGTCCTATACCCTGTTGAGTCTCAGATCTTCTTTGCTATCAGTTGAGGTTCACACTGAACCCCTTTTGCCCCAGGTTTCGTTCTGTATTTCTTAAGAAGAACCTTCCAGGGAATTGCATGGGAGTTCTCTCAATTAGTTGTAATTCATTGTTGGAGGCACAAAAATTAAGTAAACATTACAATACAATGATGTATTTACTCTGGTATTCCTCCATGCACACAGTGCTGTGGAAGGGACACTTAAATATTCAGTGAGGGAGAGGGAGGTGTGTGAAGAAAGAGCAGTATTGAGGCAGAGTACAGGGACCAAGGAGTCAAGGACAAGATGGTTATTCCAGATAGAGGGATCAGAATGTGCAAGGCGTGGAGGCGTGAAAGAACATGGCTAAGACCCAGTGTTCTCTTGGCACTTTGTTCTTACCACTTGTAGTACACTACTCACATTGTTGTATATAGTTAATTTTATACAAATCTAGTCCCTTTTCTCTCCTGTGAGGACTTTGAGGTTAGGTATGCTCAGAACACAACTCAGTCCTTGACAATATAATAGCCTCTTGTAAACTGAAGCGGTTTGCAGAAAAAGAGAAAAATTTTATTAGAGAATTCAGTCAAACGAAGGTTGGAAACAGCTCACTCAAATAAATGGACTTAAATAAAAAAAGAAGAAACATATATTCATGGGAAAGTATTCACAATATGAATTGAAACCAGAAGTTATGCTCATGAATGTAATACTAACCTAACTGTATTAATAGTGTCCAAATCCCCTTCACCTCCCTAATAATCTATTTTAGTACATGAGTTTCCCTGAACACTGTCTAAATGGAGTGACTTCCTTTTGGCCAACATCTTAATCAATACGGTCATGATTCTCAAATTTCATACCACGCTTTGAAGACACCTGTTGACTCATAAGGAATTTCCTTCCATACAGCTATTGAATGGGAAGTTCTAACAAGAGGAAGTAGCCCCGTGTGCCCCCCTCACTTCCTGGCTGTGTCATTCCTGGGTCTGGGTCATCCAGCTGCGTCCAGGAGTCCCAGAGGATGTTGTGAAAATTACTCACAGTATAAACGAATCTAGGACACAAGTTCCTTAGAGCCATATTTTCCAGCTTCGATTTATATTAAAATTAATCAGAAAATTGTTCCCAAGAAGCTAACAGGACCTTGTCAAAATTAACATGAGTGAAAAATATTTGCGAATTTGTTTATTGTATATCTTTATTTCAATGTTCTTACAGTTTTCTGTAGTTAAATATGATCATTAACCTTTATGAGAATTATTAAGATAAAAAACAGGTGGTATTATCCCCATTTGGATGGATAAATTGTGCCAAAGATACTTTTTCTGTGGTTCTTTGCTGTTCTTGAGTTTTTGTTTGAGCAAAATCATAAACAAACGAACATATCTGGTATAGAATTAATTGTAGAAATTTCCTTAAGATAAGGTAGTAAGTGCAACTATTAAAAGTGTCTTAGGCTTATTTTTCCCATATATGCCAATCTCAGGACAAACGGAGGTGAGGAGACTGCTTAGAGAGCTCTTGGACTGCTCTTTCTCGGCAGTTCAAAAAATAAAATAAATTGTGATGTTCACTCCCAAGGCAAATGATAAAGATCAAAGACTCATTTTATTACAATATTTTCATTTTTATTGACCAGATTCACTTTGGACTTTGGCTAACATTTGGAATGTTTACCTTTTAATAAGTGATCTGTTTAAATGTGGATCAGAGAACAAGGGTTTCTGTTTTACAGTTCAACTTTTGACCTTGGGCGATGAATGGGTGGAGGCTAAGAGGAAAAGTCCACTGAGTTTCTACTGAACTTTTTACCCTTAAAAAAAAAAGAGCAAGTTTAAAGTTCATACAGTACACAAGAGGTCTCCACTGGGGATTTCTGGTATTATTAACTTCCTGACCTCAGATAATTAAAAAGGAAGAGCAGAGCCACCTCAGACTGTGACTCAACTTTGAACTTTTGACCTCCCAAGTCAAGTATTTAAATTGTAAATGGTAGACCTGGACGCTTTCTTATTGCTCTTAACTTCCTTCATCCCTGGTCACCAAGTTATAGTCTAGGCCAAAAGCATAGCCTGATCTTTCCTTTTTATTTACTTAACCTCTTTTAGTAGAAAGGACTGAGAACACTGTTTACTTAGAAATGGCAGGCATTCTGATGAACGAAGTTAAACTTAAAGGGTCATTGAATTTTGGAGCTAGAAGCAACCATAGATTATCTGTCCAGGCCTCTCAGTTCTGAAAGAGAATACAGAGAACAGTGAGGTTAAGTGACTTCCTTAGGGTCAGACAATTAATAGGAGAACAAAAGAGTATCTCTGATTGATTCCTTTTTTCCCAGCACTAGAAGGATTCAAGAATGATTGAGGTTAAGAAATACTTCCCTGCATTGCATAGGGGTCTAGAAGATCGGTGGCTTCTATTTTTACATTAAAATTCATAAAGCGGAAAAAAATCACTGGAAAGGAGGTCAGGAGACCTGAGTCCTAAGTCCTGACTCTTATGGGTTATGTAAGCTTAGGAAACTCATTTAACTTTTTCAGGTCATGATTTCCTTGATGGTCAAATGGACTGTAGGTGGGAGGAGATAAAAAGTACCTAAGACTCCTTTTGGTTCTAACATCTTTTTGGTTTAATGATATTCTTGTCTTAAGAATTCCTGCGGTGGTTCATGTTTAAACACTGTATGCATATACAATCTAGGCAAGAGCTGGTTTCCTTCTCATGGAGGATAGGGCTAGATGGCAGTGATTCTAGGGAAATGGGTTACGTAATGCTAGACTTGACACTGATGAGGAGGCTCTCCTTGCTTTAAGAAGACAAAAAAAGAAGAAAAAACACTCAAAAGAAAAAGAATATAATGTAAGAAGACATAAGGGACAGAGAGGGTAAGAACAAAAGAAGCAGGACCAAGAAAGAAGGGATAATCAGGAGAACAAGCAAAGGCATCAGAAAGGAGGATGACAAAGAGGCAGCAGCCCCTCAGTTGGATAGGGACCCAGTCAATGCTTGTGATACTGCGAGAACCAAAGAGTACTTTGTGAATCTGCAGGCACCACAGGCTGTTAACACCAGGGCTTAGATAGGCAGTTCTCACTGGCTCCTGTACAACACAAAGCATGTAGGAGAGCCGGTATTCTGCGGGGCCCAGTCTTCCCTCCTGCTATTTGCTAACACCTTTATTGCCTCCAGTTAGTTACTCGCGCTACTCTCATTCCATATGTCAAGGAGAGCTCCCTTCCAACATTCTGTCCTCCTTTTCTTATACAACAGAGACCCTCCCAGAGTGGCTGCAAAACGTGGAGCCAAAACTGAGCACTGAGAGAAGTGAGGCAAATTTGGAGCAAGATCAGCAATGCTTTTCTCAATTTTCCTGGTTCCCAGAAATGAGGGAGATGGGACCATGGGATCTTGTTTACGACCCTCATGCAGAGGCAGGTGGGGGTGGTGGCTGTGTGGAAGCAGCCCTGTCTGTATTAATTACCCTGGAAGCACAGGGTCCCCGGATCATTGCCAAGAGAAAGTGCCAAACAGCTGCATTCAGCTGCTATAGTATCACAGATACTTCCCAATGACTCTCAGCTCCTTTCCGCTAATTTTCTTCTACTTTACAACCTCCTCTACGCCCTCTAGAGGAGCCCAGGTGATGCAGTGGTTAACCGATAGGTTGGCAGTTTGAACCCACGAGCCACTTTGTGGGAGAAAGATGCGGCAGTCTGCTTCTTAAAGATTCACAGCCTTGGAAACCCTACGGGGCAGTTCTACTTTGTCCTATAGGATCAGAATTGACTTGACATCAGTGGATTTGGTTTTTGGTTCTATGCCGTCTCCCTCCTCTGAGAGCCAGTCAGTGGCAGGTGATTACTATTTGAGCAAGGAACTGCACTATTGTGGATAGGTCTAACCAAGCATTTGAAGTTGTAGACCACTGAGCTGCAAAATAGTTGTTAATTGGGTTTTTTGTTGTTGCTGTGCTGCTAGCTGCCCTTGAGTCAACCTCCAACTCATGGTGACCCCGTGCACAACTCAATGAAATGCTGCTCTGTCCTGTGCCATGACCGTGACTGGTTGAGGATCAGACTGTTGTGATCCATAGGGTTTTCACTGGCTAATTTTTGGAAGTAGATTGCCAGGCCTTTCTTCCTAGTCCATCTTAGTCTGGAAGCTCCACCGAAACCTGTTCAACGTCATAGCAACATGCAACCCACTACTGACAGATTGGTGTTAGCTGTACATGAGATGCATTGGCTGGGGATCAACCCCAATCTCCCACATGGAAGGCAAGAATTCTACCACTAAATCACCATTGCCTCATGTTAACTGAGGTTTGGAGTGGGCAAAATTACCCAGGTATCTTCTCTACCTAAACCCACTGCTGTCGAGTTGATTCCGACTCATAGAGACCTTGTAGGACAGAGTGAAACTGCCCTATAGGGTTTCCAAGCCTGTAAATTTTTACAGAAGCAGACTATTACATCTTTCTCCCACTGAGCGGCTGGCAGATTGGAACTGGGAACCTCTCAGTTAGCAGCCTATCACTTTAACCACTGGGCCACCAGGGCTCATTTTCTACCTAGTAAGCCCTATTTATTCACTAACTTCCTGCCACATTTTCTAGTCTTGAATACATTTCTTTGATTATAGATATCCAGTGTACAGTCATGTTTACCTCAAGGAACCCTGAGGAGAGAGTTCAGAGGTCACCAAGTGGAAGATAATTGTCATTATGAAACAAGTCATACTGCCTCATTGCCACTTACCTTCATCAACAACCAGAAAGGAAATACAGCCCTGAATTTTGTACACCAGCTCCCCGTACAATGGAAAAACATCTCAGTGCAATTAAGTTATGTTGAACTTGTGAAATTAAAGAAAAGGTTTACACCACTATTCACAGTGATGTGCTAAAGCAAACTTTCGGTGGCTCAGTTCAGGGCATTGATGATGATTCTTTTTTTTTTTTCTTTTTTTGAGAGTCTACCTTAAGTCAATGGAAGAAAAACAGAGTTCAGCACAGCTCAGAGAGCCAGTGCCAAATAATCCAGTATGTGTATTATCAGTAGCAAGGAAGCTCCTAAAACCAGACCCAATAGCCTCCTATGGAGGTGGGAGGGACTGAGGGCTACCAGGGTGGCCATGCGCCTCACCCAATTTGTGGGTTGTCCAGCCCCACCCAAGCTAAGTAGTAGAGCAGTGTGCACTAAGAAGCCTTTGCTGACTTTAAGTAACTACTCCCCAAGGCTAGGATAGGGCCACAACCCCAACTCAGCAGCAAAGCCAAGATCTCGCCTTTGGAAACAGCCAAAGACTGATGGATTCTCTGCAGTTGTCTACTGTCCCTGGCACCATTACCTCTTTTGGTGTGGATATTTGAGTTCACGGTAAAGCTGGAAAAAAAAATTGGAAAATCACACAAGCAAAGATCCCCTCTGATCTGTTTCCTTCTTCCATATGTTTAGTTAAAATAGATCCCCGTATATTTGCCTGCTGATGTTCCTTTGGGTTGATGCACTCAGCTAGCAAGAATAAGTCATGTTTGGGGATTACATTTCGTAGAATATCCATACAAGTGCCAGAAGCTCCTGAGCACTTAATGGAACTTTGGCAGGCAAGACAGCAATAATCTTACAGCACGTAGGATGGGAGTGCGAGGCTGAGAGTGTAAGGAGTTGTAATCTTTCCCCTTCTTTCCCTGGCAGTTCTGAAAGTTAACTAGTATCTAAATTAGCTGTTATTTTAGATTACAACTTGTCACATCTAATGGAAGTGACACCATCAAGGGGCCAGGTGCAAGTTGAAAATTTGTTGGTCTCTAGGAACAGCAATGGCTGACTCATGTATTCATTCAGTCTATCACTCAAATAAGCAGGTATTGTGCCCATCACAAAGATATATCAGTCACTGGACACAAGTCTCTTGGTGATGCTTATAAAAGGGTGAGTTGGGAATTATACCTGCTAAATACCTGTTCAGCCAGTTCTGCTAGGCAGAAGGCATGTCCCCATATAAGCTCTGTCATTTTGTGAAGTTATCACTCCATACTCTCAAGCTTTCATTTAAAAACCAAACTTGATTCTCCTTGTGGAAGCCCAGGGAGACATGCCAACTTTATTCCTGAGGGGAAATTTGTGAGGATTCCCTACAGATTTATGGTAACCATATGGATGAAACTCCCCTTTATTTTCCATTGAACATGTCCAGTTGATGGAGGCAGAGTTGAGACAAAATTTTGCTAACTTATGTATTTAATATTTACCAAATGCAAGGCATCATACGGGACAAAAGGGAAATTAAATATAGATCTTCTTTGACTGAAAAGGAGAGAGACCTTTTCTACATAATGGTAACATAAGGGTGATTCTAGGAAGAACTATATAAGAAAAACAGACAGTTTATGGTAAGTTGTTTATAAGAAATCCAGAGAGAAATGTTATTTCATGAACACAAAAAGATATAAACTTATAAACTTATTCATTGAAAATAATAATACAGATTTATTTTAAACACAGGTATTACTTTACAAGCACTGGAAACAAACTGAGACAAGAAAGTTAATAATTGAGTAAGCAAAACGGATTAAGTTAAGGTAGTAAATAATAATTTCTTAGTCTCTTGAAAATAGTAGTGTTTGAATTTTTCTTTTTTTTTTTTACTAAAGATTCCAGGAAGCCAGAGATTTCTGGGTAATGTTTAAATCATTGGAAATTGATCTGACATTTAATGGCTAAGAATTGACTCTCCAATGACGTAACAAGGTCAATGGGTCGGGGACCTCCATTACCTAATCTTAGCTGACCTCTTTAAATTAACATATCAGAGTATTGATCAGGGTTGTTACACAGGATTGGACAGAGAGTAGTGGGTTGTACTCTACCCCTATTGGAAAGTTCTTAAAGAACTGGGGCTAGCCAACATATTCTGCTACAATTTGCATTTTATCTTATTTCAGTGAAGGGGCCTTGCTCGATCTTTTCTTTATCCTCTTTTATCCTTCTTCTGTTTGGCTGTGCTTCATATAGACAACCTAAGTCTTCCTCCTCTGAGTACTATGTACACAGGGTTCATTTACTGAGGGCCTTCGTACATTTCTAGTTTTTCCCCACTAGTTTTCCTTGAAACTTCATTGATCCTCCAAACTTCAGCAATGTTACCAGAAAAGTAGTAAGTATTGATGTTCATTGAGCTATGACACTGTGAATAATTGAATAAAATCTCTTGTCTATATTGCTGAATTTGTCTGTGTTTTTGTGACCCATTATCAACAACAAGGTGCTAGTTTAACAAGTATTCTATTTTTACTTATGTATACAGCTGTTTGGACTCTGTTTGACGGCTGATTGTCTTCTCAATTTACCGGTTAGTCATTATCTTTTATTTGATTATAGAAATGTTGGGGACTGGCTTAATAGACCCAAACTAACCCCTTCTCAGATTTGGATAATGAAGGAATCATTCGATTTAATTTCTAACACTCTAGAACTAATGCTTTTAGTTTTTTCAAATAGCTTTCGTATGTATTTTCTCATTTTATTTTCATGCTCCTGTAAGATAGAAGTGTATGATTCAGAAAATGATGCTAACACTTCATTAAACAATCATAATGCATTCCTATTGCAGGTGACTAATTTAAGCCATATGAATTGTTGGTTCTATAAAGAACCCAGGACAACTGATTCTTGGACCTGTATCTTATTTTCTTGTTCTTATTAAGACTGTAAAAGTGCTAAGAGGATGTGATGGTTAATTTTATGTGTCAGCTTGGCTAGGCTATGCTTCCCAGTTGTTTGACCCAAACGCTAATCTAGTTGCTATCATGGAGTAGTTACATGGGATTAAATCAATCGGCCTTGGGTAAAGCAGATTACTTTCCATAATGTAATCTAATGTTATGCAATGTTATGTAATGTAATCACCTTCTACAATGTAATCTAATGTAAAATAATCAATCAATTGAGGTCATACCAATGTAGGTGGATCTTAAACTTAATACGTCTGAGTTCTGAAAACACCAGAATATACACAGAGACACACACACAGGGAAAGACAGATGATATGTGAGGATTGTCTACAAGCAAAGGAATGTCAAGGATCACCAGCAAACACCAGAAGTAAGGGAGAGGCTCATAGAAGCAATCAACATGGCTGAGACTGTGATTTGTACTTTTAGTCCCCAGAATTGTGAGAAACTAAATTTCTGTTATACCGGTACTAGGTAACTAAGGGAGAGGGTGTAATGGAGATTGTAAGCTGTTCACCAAAATCTGTGCTCCACTACTTCCATATTGCTATAAAACATTACTCCATGTTATTGTAGTCATAACTGAGACGTAGCTGCCCAGCCAGGGACTATATTCTCTGCTCTCTTTGCAGCTAGGTGTGGCCATAGGCCTAAGCTCTCACTAGGGAAGTTTAAACAAAAGCGATGGGTATAATTAAAGCCTTAACTTGAAAACTTAAAACTCTTTATCCTGTCCCGTGGATTGAAATGGTGATGACAAGATGGACCTTAGAAGCCACATATTGAAGATGGCAGCACTCCCCTCATTCTGGGTTGGGTTCCTGAGAGACTGAGCAGAGTATAGCCCCCACTGACCTGAACCCCCAACCTTACACTGTTACTTCAGAGATAAATACACTCCTTTTTTATTTGAGCCGTTACATTTGCGGGATTATTTATTTCAGTGCGTTAGCCTGCTTAATATGAATGGCTACTTAATTTTGGCTTCCCTGTGTCGTGCAAATGGTTAATGTGCTTAGCTGCTAACCAAAAGGCTAGCAGTTTGAGTCCACCCTGAGGCACCTCAGAAGAAAAGCCTGGTGATCTACTTCCAAAAAATCAGCCATTGAAAACTCTATGGAGCACAGTTCTACTGTGACACACATAGGATCTCCATGAGTCAGAGTCAACTCTGTAGCAACTGGTTTTTATTTGATTTTACTAGAAAAACATTCAAGGGCATTCAAGCCAGGGTTGACAACAACAGTAAAAATTGTCAAGCCCTGTCCTTATTCCTCTCTCCATCAAGTGTGTTGATGGGGAGTGGGAAGTTGAGGAGAACTGGTAAGTCAAGTGTGGCAGAGACAGTATGGAGGCAAGAATTGTTGGTACGTCTTCAGAAATGAAAGTGGAATTAAAAACATTAAAAAAATACTCTTTTTTTTTTTTCCTACATAAAGACTTTACTGAATATTCTGAGCTCATTGGATGTTGCTAGGTAATGAACAGTGAATCAAATTGAGCAAGGGTACTAAGATAAATCACTGGACAGCAGTGATCCTGGACAAATATTGCAGAAAGCAGCCTCCTTATTTTGTTCTTCTTTTCCAATCTAGTTGTGTCCTTTCTCTTTAATACTGTCACTTAGATCTTTATCTTAGTAGGTCATCTCAAAAGTCTTGCATGCAAGAATCCAGAGAAATAGAGAGATAAGCATCACCCACATTTATTGATGATATGACTGCTTAATATCCTCCAGAAGTACTCACACACACACATTCCCATGAAACACGACTAGATAGAAGTTTAAAGAGCTCTTTCAGGAGAAGCCATGAGGGCAGTGTACAGTAACCCACAGTCATCACTGCCCTAATAGTATCTTAATTGGACCTGGCATAGTTTCAGAAAAAGCTGTGTGTTCAGGCTAAAACAAGAATGAGAAAAAAGGAGAATGTTGCTTTCTTCTAATGGGGTAAATAGGGCATGAAGGTTTTATAGTTTGTAGTAAAACCAGTTATACAAGTTCTCTATTCACCCACAGGGCTTAGCTGTAAGGGAGAAAAAGCATTCTTATTCAGAAAGTACCTTAAATCTTATGGTAGAATATTTGAATTTGTTATGAAGAATAAAGAACTAAGATTAAATTTGTACATGTGTTTTATTGGGACCAAAGCTGAAACTGAAAGTTATATTTTGAAAGTTTCTCACGAGGTTCATACTTCTCAACTCACTTCTTTTTTTTTTATGGCATGTTGTTATTGTGATGAGGTGCCATCAAGTTGGTTCCAACTCATAATGACCCTGTGAACAACAGAATGAAACACTGCCTGGTCCTGTGCCATCCTCACAATTGTTGCTACATTTGAGCCCATTGTTGAAGTCACCGTGTCAATCTATGTTATTGAGGATCTTTCTCTTTTTTGCTGACTTTCTGCTTTACTAAGCATGATGTCCTTGTCCAGGGACTGATCCCTTCTGATAACATGTCCAAAGTACGTGACATAAAGTCTCACCATCCTTGCTTCTAAGGGGCAATCTGGCTGTACTTCTTCCAAGACAGACTTGTTCATTCTTCTGGCGGTCCATGGTATTTTAAATACTCTTCGCCAGCGCCATAATTCAAATACGTCAATTCTTCTTGGGTCTTCCTTATTCATTGTCCGGCTTTTGCATGCATGTGAGACAAGGAAGTGATGAAAACTTCCTACTTTTGCACCCTGCTTATGTGTCCCTTTATTATTATGTTTTGGTAGATTTCTTACATTCATTTAAATCTTCCCCCGCTTTGTTTATTTTTTTTGAAGTCCTGGTGGCGCAGTGGTGAAGCGTTCAGCTGCTAACCAAAAGGTTGGCAGTTCAAATCCACAAGTGGTTCCTTAGTAATCCTACGGGGCAGTTCTACTCTGTCCTATAGTGTCGCTGTGAGTTGGAAATGACTCAACGGCAAGTTTTTTTTTTTTTTTGTATTGTTTATTTTAAAATAAATATCACGAAGTGCGTATTCATTAAATGAATCCAGGTCTTACATTCTCCTCAGTTTGGAGAAAAGATAGCTTTAGGTAAGATATCTCCACAAAGTAACAATATCTACGTCCCCCTAGGTGAGTATGTGTGAGAGAAAGACAGGCAGATAATGTGACAGAGACGAGACAAAGAAAAGATGAAATCTTAAGGTAATAAAATAATTTTCAAAGTTTTTGAACAATGATATGGAATTTACACATTTCAAATTTCTTTCAAGTTTTAAGTTTAGAATGTAAACCCTTTTAGTTCAAAGGAAGCTGTTGCAAATCCAGATAGTGTCTCTTAACAGAGTCAGGGTGCCTTCTCAGTATTCCTGCTACTGCACACAGTACTGGGGGTGGAAAAGAGAGCAAGAGATAGATGTGGAGGAAAGGAATATCTGGGTGCTTGCATAAAAAGTTCATCTGTTTATTCTTCTCTTCTAGTGCAGTTATAGGGAGTGTTCTGATACCGTGTCTCTCATTTCACTCCTTGTTTGCTTTGACAAAGACAAATTAACTTTAGCTTTTGTGACCCTTAAGAATATATTCTACATCTTGCAGTGAAATGAATTGATTTTATTAAAGCCAAAATCTCTGTGGAGGGAAGAAAATTATATTTTTCTTCACAAAAGAATGAGTAAGAGGAAATAATCTGAATAAATATTATACATTATATTCAATTTTAAAGGATACAGCTGGAGAAGGTGTGGAGATTGAATCTTTAAACTTCAAGTTTAGAAATACATATATATATATTTATATATAAATAAATATAT
>NW_004443948.1:16831322-16858471 GCF_000243295.1 Trichechus manatus latirostris | reverse complement strand
TGAATTGTGTCCCCCCAAAATGTATGTCAACTTGCCTAGGTCATGATTCCCAGTATTGTGCAGTTGTCCTCCATTTTGTGATCTGATATAATTTTCCTTTGTGTTGTAAATCCTAACCTCTATGATGTTAATGAGGCAGTTATGTTAATGAGGCGGAACTCAATCTATAGGATTAGGTTGTATCTTGAGTTAATCTCTTTTGAGATATAAAAGAGAGAAGTGAGCAGAGAAGAGAGGGACCTCATTACCACCAAGCAAGAAGTGCCAGGAGCAGAGCGCATCCTTTGAACCCCCGGGGTCCCTGTGCTGGAAGCCCCTAGACCAGGGGAAGCTTGATGACAAGGATGTTTCCTCAGAGGCAATAGAGAAAGCCTTCCCCTGGAGCTGGCACCCTGAATTCAGACTTCTAGCCTCCTAAACTGTGAGAGAATAAATGCATGTTTGTTAAGGCCATCGACTTGAGGTATTTCTGTTATAGCAGCACTAGATAACTAATACAATATATATACATATAATATACATACATATATTACACATATTTGTAGTTAGGAATAGGAATAAAGTTTTAGGGACTTAATAGCTGAGTGTACTTATCCAGTTACAAATTAAAGTGTTTTTTTTTTTAAATTTTTTTATTGTAGTTTAGATGAAGGTTTACAGAACAAATAGTTTCTCATTAAACAATCAGTACACATATTGTTTTATGATACTGGTTAACCAAATTAAAGTTTTTATTACATTTAACCACATTATCTGAACACTGAGCAAAATGTTTTTTTGCTTTGCTTTCTTTCTTCTTCCTTCCCTCCTTCCTTCTTTCCTATCTTCTTTTCCACCTTCATCTCTTCCCTCTTCATACTCTCTTCCTCCTCCCTCCCTGAGTTTCTTCTGCCTTCCTCCTTCTTTCTCACCCCTTCCTTTCTTCCTTCATATTGTCCCTCCCTCCTTCCTTCTTCTTTCCTTCCTTCCAGGAGCTAAAATAATTTCTTATTCTTATTATCCTAAAAGTCTGGTTTTGCAGCTGATTGCTGATTCCAAAATATATTCTCACATCCTCCTCCACAAGAATCTTCTCTGATAGTTAAATCAATTCTGCACAAAAGTTTTGAAGTTCTGAAACAGTCACAAACTTGTCTTGTCACTAATGTTTCTCCAGGACTGCAAGAACTCAGGTATGCCAGAAAAGCAGTTGAAAGGAACAAGCAGTGCAAGTATTGACTTTGTTCCATTCAAATTAGGGCAGCTGCATTACTGCTATCATTTATTTTTTCAGTAAAAGCTGCTTCTCTATGTTTTCTCTGTTCCCAAATCTCCAGCATTCTGGATCCAAAAAAATAGATGATAATCCTATCAACAAACAGCTCCCCTCCTTTTTTTTTAAGTACATGGAGGAAAGTAGCATTGATTTTTTATTACTGAAAAGAGGCTGTTGTCAAAATAAGTGACAGTCAGTGCAAGAAGGGAAAATTTAGCCTGTTGCCACCATCACTCAAAGGCAAGGCTGCACTCAGCATAGAAACTAAAGGGAAACTGGTTGAAAATGAAGAATCATTACATACTCTTTCATACTCAACTCTTCTTTCAATATCTCCCAGAAAGGAGAATTGTGTTTTTCCTCCCACACAAGGAGCAGCAGGGTTTATCTTTTGATGGACAAGCTAAAAATCTATCACCTTGTCAGAGGGGACAGACGAGGTTAGAGATGCCTGTGCTGCCCAAGAACAGAGCAGAAGCTCTGATTCTGGCTCATGAAAAAAACAACAGGTTCTTGTTTGGGGAGGAGTTGAGGTCCCATCTTGCTTGCTGTGCCACGAATTGCCACACTAATTTAAAAATATACATAAAACTTTTCGAGCCATGCCAAGGACCCTTTTCCCTTTTTAGTGTCATTAATGGTTAGTGTGTTTGTTAGATGTGACATAATTTTTAAAGATCCATGCCATATGCAAAATATGACCTTCGGAGGGATACTACTGCTTGAAAAGCAAAAGAGCTAGTGTAAAAATCATATTTCAGTAGGAATTAGGAAGAGTAAACTGTCTGAGGCAGAATGAATGTGATTGGAGGTGTTTCTACATCTCTTTTTCTACCCAACTTTTTATTTTGAAAAAATTCAAACCTATAGAAAATTTCAAGTATAGTACATTAAATATGCATATTCCCTTCATCTAGAGCTATCCTGTCTAACAGGGTAGCAACTAGCCACATGTGGCTAGTGGGCACTTGAAAAGTGACTAGTCCAGTTTGAGATGCGCTGTTCTATGTGTTCATTTAAAAATAACTAATTAATTTCTGAAGTTGTTTGAAGAACGAAAAAATAGTTTGCTCCTAAACCAATCAGGTAAAAATTGAATATGTGTGTGTGTGTGTGTGTCTGTCTGTCTATCTATCTATCTGTCTGTTCCTAGGTGGTGCAAATGGTTTGTGCTCCACTGCTAACCTAAACGTTGCAGTTTGAACCCAGCCAGCGGTACCTTGGAAAAAAAGGCCTGGCGATCTGCTTCCCTTAAGATTACAGCCAAGAAAACCCTATGGAATAGTTCTGCTCTGTAACATATGGGGTTGCTAAGAGTTGGAACTGAAAACAGCAACTAATAACAATAACACACACACATACATACACATAATATTAAATGCATGTTGTTTTTACTCATTTAACATACAACTTTATATTACAACAATATAAAATACATATATATTATGTGTATATAAGTATCTGTGTGTCTGTGTGTGCATATATGTATCTCTGGGTCTAACCAAGTCCTCATTTTCAATGAATCACTCAGAATAAAGTTGTTGTTTGGCAGGGTGGAATGAGGGGGCAGGCATCTAGCTTTTGAAATCGCTTTCATGTTTCTCTCCAGCATGCTAAGAAGCAGACCCAGTCTTAGGGAGAAGTTTATTTACTCTCATATGAAATATACAATAAGCTGGAAATAACAACTGAATCTTTTTTTATTTGTAAAATAAAACCAAAACATGCTAAACATAGACATCTTAAACAGCAGTCCTACGTTGTTTCCCTTTGGTGATTGTGATTTTTTACAAACCAGCTTAGATCTAGAACTCATCTCTTTGAAATGTTCTTTGTTCCACTATGTTTTCCAATGCAAACTAAAATATGAATATCACATTGTTAACATTTATTTCAGATTAATTCTTATCCAGCAATCAACATTCAAAGATTTACCATTGATAAATCAGTGAAATCTCGTAAAACAAAGTTTAAAAACCAGTGACTTTGAGCCTCTTCTAGTCCACTCCTGTAAAAAGCGTGGCCAGATTGTTCAAAAAGTAGACAGAAACAACAGATCCAATGGATGTTGTCCCCTTGTAAGCAGTCCTGCTCTTTGGAAGATGATTCTCCCGTTAAAAAAAAAATTTTTTTTAGCATATTTCTGTTTCTCCCTCAGTGGTGCTAAATCACGATTCTTGGTGAGTGGGTTGAATTGTGCAAGCTGACAACCTTATTTAAAACCAAAGAGGATGATAAGGTTGGTAAAACTCCTTACATGAATTTTGACCCAAGGAAAAGCACTGATAAGGAACAAGACTAGTTTTGTGTGTCTACTTATGACTTAAACAAGCCTTGGTTATTATTTCCAAATGAGAGCTTCAAAAGTGTTTTATGGCATGCAAGCACTGTTTATAAGTTAAACACCTTTTTCTTAATCAAGAAAGTAACGTATTTCCTTCGAAGAAACTTAAAAAATACAGAAAAGGATAAAGACAAGTAAAACCATCATATATTTTTAAAATTCTCTGGAAATCATATTTTTCCAGTACTTTTTCTAAATATATGTAAAACTTAGTGTTTTACAAACTTGGAATCATGTATCTGAAAAAATATTTTGTGTTCTGCTCTTTTCTATTTAAAATTATATTATGAGTATTATTTAATTTACTAAATAACTTATGAAAAAGTCCCCTATTTGAGGAATTTTGATTATTTTCATTATTGTGCATAAGTGCATGGTTTACGTGCTTGGTTTTCTTTATTCATTGTACACAAATTTATCCTTGTCCATATATCTTTATTGTGGATCTGATTATTCTCTCAGGATAATTCCTGAGAGTGAAATTACTAGGTCAAAAGGGACTGCTAATTTTTAGACACTTGATTCATAGTGTTAAATAGCTCTCCCACAAACTTGTATCAAACAAAACTCTCATATGGTGGTTGAGAGGGACAAGTTCATTTGCCAACACAAGTCACTCTACTTAAAAACATCTTTCTCAGTCTGTAAGGGAATATGCAAGTGAGAACTGACTGTTTTGTTTTTTTTTTTCATTTGTTTACTGGTCTTTTTCTTCTTCTTGTGAATTGTCTATTCCTACCCTTTGACTACTTTTGTTTTTGCGGAGGCAGAGTTTTCCCGTTGTTTTGGTTTTCTATTATGTGAAATCAGTTCCGCATTTTCTTTTGTGGACACTGCCAGGTTTTAGAATCGTGGTACTATGAACATATGTCTCTAGTTGTGACATATGTGTTAAAGTATAGCATCTAGTCTAGTATACATATGTGATACTCAGGTGCTTATCAGTTGGATAAAGGTGGGTCTCGTTGATTTAGTACCATTTTGCCTTCTAGCGATGGTGCTATATAGATAGATAAAACTAGTTCAGTAGCAGTTTAATGTTTGCCTTTTCAGTTAGTAAAACTCATATTCAGTCTTTGTTTCACTCCGTTTTATATTAGGCCCTGGACATATTCTGCTGATTAGCATGGCTTAAATAAAAATTTTGTTTTTATATAAAAACACTACTTTCTGGATACCAAAATATGGAAAAAATACCTTTTTCTTTTGATTGGTTTTTAGAATCCCTCATAATAGAGAGCTGGATTACATCCAATGTTGTGTTTTTTAAGAATTGTTAAGGTTGACATGCCCCAAATAAAAATTTGTCATTGCTTTTCCATTATCCATTTATAAATGAAAGTTTGCACTCAAAAATATAAATAAATACAAAAATATATTTTCCCTGACAGTCCAGAACTTTATTATACTGTTAAAGTTGATTCAAAGCCAGATAAAATTTAGTTTAAAGGTGCAAAAAGGAAGGAAGTTCAGATGATGAGCAAAAGTGGATTCTTTGATGAAGTTCAGATGTTGAACAGAAGGGGGCCTCAGGGGCAGACAACTCCCTGCTTGGCTCTGGGCTCTGTGCTAGTCTGATTTTTAGCCTTCCCCATAGGCACCTTTGTCAGTCTGCTTCCCTTCCCTTTACCTGGGACAAGGAAGAGAGGCAGAAAGGATTATTCCTATATTGGAGCTCATTTGAAAGCAATCCTGGGGTACAGAAAATGTCTCATTGCCAGGTAATGAGAGGAACAGAGGAAGGGAAAAGGAAAACAGGCCAAGTTAATCATAGTTTTACTGACTTTTCCAATTCACCTTAGGACAGGTATTCACAGAGATCAATTTCTTACTCTTAAGGGTATTATATAATTACAGGATATAACAAGCCTCATTTCATAACTCCTGGGGGGAACATTAGCTTTAGGGACCCAGATGCAAGAGCAGTCAGCTCTGAAGGGGTTGAGGAGGCTTCTGAATATTACTGAGTTTGATGTGCTGCAATGAAAGATGTCCAGTAGGTAGGCAGGCCCAGAGAACTTTAGAGAGCTTCAAGCTATATATATGAATCTGAGATACTCTACCGTATGGGTGGAGTCTGGATAGTGCAAATGGTTAATGTGCCTGGCTGCTAACAGGGAGACTGAATGTTCGAGTTCAACCAGAGGCATTTCAGAAGAAAGGACTGGCAGTCTACTGAAAAATCAATCATTGAAAACCCTATAGAGCACAGTTCTGCTTTGACACACATGGGGTCACCATGAGTTGGAATTAACTTCAGGGTAACTGAATTTTGGTTTATCATATCAATGATCATTAAGACTGTAGGATTGTTTGAGTTGCCTCAAGGAACATCCAAATGTGAGAGACAGTGAGGGATTATGTGAAATGCATAGCAGGCCTCTTTGTATCACATGCTGTGGGCAAGCCTGTGGTGAGAGCATTTAAAAAAAGAAAGTGGTAGTTGAGGACTGACAATTTGGTCAATATTATCAAATAGTGTATAAACTTAAAGTATGATGGACACTTAGAAAAAGTCGTTAGGTTTTGCATTGTGGAAATGATTGGTGACTTTTGAGAGAACTGATTGAGAAGCAAGACCAAGACAAAAGCCAGATTCACAGCAGTAGTGAGTATGAAGAAGTGGAGACAGTAAGCTGTGAAAGGCAGAGAGAAAAATGAGACGGTAGCACGAGTGAGAATGCATACAGACATTCTGAGAATCAATAGATGGTCTTCAGCAAATAAGAAAATGGTCGAGTCAGCAAGGATGTCAAACTACTAAAGTGATATTGGAGAAAATACCTCGAACACATTTTTAAAAGTATATATATAGTTATTTAAAATGTTAGCAAATCAGAATGTGTTTTGTATTAATATAAACTCCTAAGCTATTCCAATCAGTATGAAAGCATTACTGATACAGGTTTATTAGATTATACATATATACACACGTATATATAAATGTATAATCTATATGTAGTTTAATATGTATATATACCTGTATATGTATGTATGTATATGTGCAAATATAAGTAATTTCTCCATGCTTTCTACTGTTCTCAAGACTTCTGATACTACAGCTCTGCTAAGACAGGCAATATTGTTGTAGAGGGAGGTCTGAAATAAGAAAGGCATTTTCAGTATATAATCTGTTTTTCCTTCAGAATTTAGAAAATCATTTTATTTTGCTTTTCTATGATTAAGCATTTTTTATTAAAATTCTATCCTTCTTCCTCCTCTCCCCCCCAAAAAAATTTTCCAAAATAATAAAGAGCTCTGATGGGTTAAGATTTTCCGAGCCAAGCATACAGCCTATATTTAAATGTTTATGAGTATGTGCGGTATGTATACTCTAAAACACAAATTGAATCACATTTTCTTATTAATTAATAAATATTTTTATTAATCAAACAGATATTCAAATTGTGCATCCCTTTCGGGTTGTTTGATTCAGATAGCATTTGGTGTCAGTGATAAATTGTATCAAAAAACTACTTAAAAACTTGGTCTTATTTCCTTCTTGTAATCTCTCCTCAGGAAAGTCAACGGGAGCTGCTAAAGGTGAACCTAACGCTTCCCAGAGGTTACCGCACCACCACGGCCCAATTCTCAAGAATGCTGGCATTTTTCGTTTTAAGGGCAGTGAAGTCGTATTCATAAAGGCCGTGGAGTCATGCATGGGGAAGCCACTGTCAGCAAGAGGAAACAAATTCTCTGGCCAGATTCAGTGTTGTCCCCCTCAGGAGCATCTCTGCAATGAAAAGCTTCAACTACAATCCAGCAGTGTAAAAAGAACAGGGATGCGGTCAGGCCAGACAGAGAATTTAAAACAAATAAATGAACAAAACAAAAGTAATACAGAACTCATTAGGGTCGCTATAAGTCGGAATCGACTCGATGGCAACGGGTTTGATTTTCGGTTCTCATGTTTCTCTAAACTGGAGGCCCAAACAAATCCTTCCTGATTTAATGTTCACATTCTGGCTTGACCTCCACCCTCTTTCTTGATACCCTCTCCACACATGGGTGAGGCAGCGCTTTCTGTTACATTGTGACAAACGCAGGGTCTTTTCCAACTGCTTGGTGACTCTTAGGCAGCTATGCTTTTTCACCGGGCTTTTGGCTGGACTAGCTTAGCTTTGGGAAGCTGCCCCCTACTGGGCTTCGGTTGGTGGGAGAACTCCTGGACTTTGGAAGGGGAAATGACTGTAGCAGGCCCCTGAATGGACCCTGGACTTTGGAGCCTCATGGATGACGTGGTTGCTTACCCACTTGTTATCTGTCTGAAAACCTCATCAAATGATACATTTCCATCCCCTGACTGTCTCGTGACCAATTTGTAGGCAAAGCTCAGTCCAGAAGGACTGTCTTAAAGTTGTTGACTGGATTCTGGCTCAGGAAAATCTTACAGTGTTCTGGCAGCTTTTATGCTCACACCACCAACTCTGAGAGGTCAAGGTTTTATGTCTAATAGTAACTAACGTTCTTAAAATTTACTCATGAACAGAGCCTGTGCATAACAAACACATCCCTGGTGTAAGAGCCAAAAAAAAAAAAAAAAAAAAAGAACCCCAAACAAAACCAGTTGCTGTAGCGTTGACTCTGACTCATGGCGACCCCATGTGTGTAAGAATAGAACTGTGCTCCATAGGGTTTTCAATGGCTGATTCTTCAGAATAAACTGCCGGGCCTTTCTTCCAAAGCACATAATCTTCAACCTTGTCATGAGTAGGTGAGTGCTTAACCATTTGCCCCACCCAAGGATAGTGGTGTCACTAGGGTTGGTCTCACTCTCCCCCCTCATGGGTCTCTTCCCATACCAGACCATATAGAATCCTTAGTAATATTCTTTGTACTCATGTTACTTGTAAATCATAATTCCTGTATACCAGTTCTTCTTTTCCTTTAATTACTACTTCATTCTCAAAAGAGTTATTGATACAGGTTCACAAATACTAATCACCACAATATTGTAGCTAAAACACCAGGAATTTTGACAAATCGAGTGACTATAAAAACACCAGCAGCAACAAAAACACCGCATACTGGTAGCGCATGCAGAAGAAATCATGTGATTTGAAATGTCTCTGTAATTGGGTAGTAATGACAGCTCTGACTGGAGCACCTTAGAAGGTTCAAAAAGTAAATTAGCATAGAGTTTTAGCCTTGTAGGTATATTGATACATGTAAGCTGTGCTTATGAAAAATGTTTTTGCTGTTGTAACTAACTACAGGGATCTTTTCATAAAACAATAAATTTCTGCTGAAACAACGCACAGAATTTTTATAGACAACCATTTTGGTGTCATCCCCTCTGACAGTTATCATCTGGTGCGATCTGCAACTGCCCGGGACTCCTGGTCTAAGAGAGAGGATGTCCAATGGCTGAACAATGCACTTTTTCAAAGTCTACTATAGCAGGGATGAGGACGGGATAGGTCACGTAAAAGAAAGCCTTGACAAAGGCCAAGTCAATACTGAAAACTTTGTCAATCTGCCTGCACTTTTCACACAATGCCCAAGCTTTCCACTCCACAGATATCGGAGTAAAATAAAAATAAATGTTACATATAGCTTGTTCCAATATAACTGCCACTATCCCAGGGCACAAGCTTTCCGTGAGAACACATCTGTTTCATTAATCATGCTTTTTGTTAAGATGTGACTAAATATAAGTGATGTCTTTTGAACTGCTGCTTTTGAGTTACAAATAGTCTTTGCGTTACCATATTTGATTGATGTTAATATTTCTGTGTCAGGCCCAAGAAAAGTTATAATATGTAACGTAGTAAAATATTTGTTTTATGTAAAGAGGGAAATACTCAATCATTTTTATTTACATTCCTGCGCAACTTGGGTCAGGCTGCCCTAAAGAGTTTTGTCTTCCAAAGAATAAGTCTAGAGTGACTTCAAAATAGATTCAGGTTACAGCTTGAAACAAATGCAGCCTCAGGATTTTTGCCATGCGTAGTACCCTCAGTTTTCTAGAATAAAAGACAGTTATTAAAAATAATTGTGGATAAAACACATTATTTTATTTTAAGGACCTCCATAAGTTAGAGGTAATCAACATAAACTCTTTTGCTATAGATAAAGTATAGATAACGACGATTGTGAAGATGGTGCAGGACTGGGCAGTGTTTCCTTCTGCTGTACATAGGGTCGCTGTGAGTCGGAACTGACTCGACAACATCTAACAAGAAGAACAAGGTATAAATAACTAAAAGAAACCTAATAATGATATGATTTTAAGTGCAAGTTTAAAATAAAAATATATGTGATTAAAAGACTGATTTTTTTTCTTATGATCAAGGAAGGACAAACGAGATTGCCTTAAGAAATTTGTTTTGATACATGCATTTACTTAAATTAAAGGCAGATGGAATAAACATAATTAATAGTTGTTGTGTGCCATCGATTCCGACTCAGTAGCTGCCCCATGTGACACCGTAGAACTGACTCATAGGGTTTCGTTTCCCAGGCTGTAATCTTTATAGTAGCAGATCGCTGGGTTTTTTCTTCAACGGAGCCGCTGGTGGGTTCCACCTGCCGATCTTTCGGTTAGCAACCGAGCGCTTAACCATTGCGCCACCAGGGCACTTTGCTAATTAATAGTAGAGGATTAAGTTATGTTTTAAATATTGGGAAAACAAGGGGGTGGGTGTATTTTTATTTTTTAAGGAGCAAATAGGGTAGATATTGGCGTGGCCAGCAGGGGGATTCTCATAGGTTTTTTTTCTCCCTTAAGTGTTAAGTTGAAATACATATTACTCTTTAATGTTACAAATAAGGAATAAAGGGAAAACCCAGGGTTACTACACTCACGTTGCTTCTCCTAATTTGAAAAGTGTTTTTCTTCTTTTCAGTTTATTCCTGTCTCCTACTTCCCTTCCCACAACCATTCTTTCTGAAGTCCCTGCTACCCATTGTTGCTTCTGCCCCCATCCCCAATAAACATTTATCTTTGAAAACTTACTCGGGAGAATTTGGGCTATGGACCTCCCACCAGTCAAATATCAAAACTAAATTAAGAATCAAAAAAGTAGCTTTTGGTTTGATGACTTAGGGTAGTTACAGAAACCCGGTTTCATGTGGAAACCTTTGGGAAGGACTTTCCGAAATGATAGGCTGGAGTAGTGGTATGAAAGGTAGAGAAAGGTCTTGCAATATGTCATTTTAAAACAGGGTTGTGTTTTTCCAGGAATTTGTGAGTATGAAAGGCCTCTAGAACTAGTAGGTAGATTCTGACACGTTTTGGAATATAGCTCCAAACTATCTTCCCATCCTTTCTGACTTCCATAAAGTACACCCCTTCTTTACCTTTTTCTTTGGCCCATTCCATAAATGTAGGCTCCATAACTTTAATGATAAGGCAGAACAATTCACCAGATAGTGAATTAGGAGCTAAACTTATGGCATTTTGTGTTATTCAAGTGAAATCTCAAGAGAAATTGAAACTGATCTCATGTAATTTTTCAAACAAGAATTAGGTTCTGACAGAGGATGCAAACAAGGCATCTATTATGATTTTGAAGTTCCAAGTAACTCAAAAGTCAGGAATTCCAAGTTGAATAACCAATGCACAAAATTATGTTACAATTTTGTTTGAACTTAGAATAAATGAAATATTAATGGTCAGGATAGTATAGATAGTACAGAACAGACTGGCTTAGGGTCATGTTTCCCAAACAAGGGTACACGGCAATGGGACATGGGTTACTGAAACCACAGAATGAACCTACAGCTTCCCAGTGTGCCAGTTTACATGTGGATTTGGGACAAAAGAAGATGCTATCCTAACAAGGCCGTGTATGGAGTAGAATATAAAACTGAAATGTTTTGTTTAAGATAAAACCCAAGCCTTTAAGAAATTTTAAACATGTGAAGACTGGCTATGGCTTGGCTCTCCAGGTATATGAATTCAGTGAAGGCTTTGGTGGCCAAATGATCAGAGTTCTCATCCTGGTATTGTTTAATTGATATGAGCTCTGGCAAGTCAGTGAATTTTTCATGCATCCGTAAAATTAGTCATAGCTTTTCATCCAATTGAGAAATTATTAGAAAATTACCAGCTGTCTTAAACCATGTGCATAGATTATGGTATAAGCATTGCTATTTACAAGCTTGTTTGTTCAATGCCTTGGGATCTACCTGGGAGGAAAAAGAAGAGAGAGGGGTTGGGAAGCCGAGATATCATGACCCACTACTAAAACATTACAGTGATTTATATATACTTGCATAGCTTTGTCCTCTACCATACCTTAGTTCTCAGGGATAGCCTTCAAAACAGGGGTGGAACGCCTTTTTATTACTGGGTGATTTAACTAGTGGCCAAGATTATGACTTATCACCTTGGATTTTAAGACTGTCTATGGGCATAATCTGAAGCTGAAATTTAATAGGTTCCCTTTCTGGTCCTAAAATGAGAGGTCAATAAGGGAAGAATTCTTTTATCTGGTTGTGGTTTATAAAACACTTTCTGGGAATGACATCACAGTATAATTTACTTGGTCCAAATTACTCCTCAATATTCATCACTACAACTATCCCAAGTAAAAATTGCCCTTTGATATTATAATGGATCTTGATGAACATTAAGGGAAGTGTGCAAAAATAAACATCCCAACATTCTTTCTTTTGAAAAATATTATGTCACATCCCCCTTCCTTTTATTTCTTTTTATTCTGCTCCTATTTGAGTGGGAATGAGCAGTGAAAGTCAATGTATGTAATCATACATTCATTGAACATGGTTATCCTTTGAATTTTCATTGCCTGCCTATTATATTGTATTGGAAAACTTTGATAGGAAAATATAAAAAGAAAATGAATAAAAGGTAGATAAATCAGCTGTAAGCCACTAAGGTTTAATTAAAATCTGTCTAATCTTTTTTCAGGTATAGAATCTACATGTCCAATTACACAGAACCTTATTGGCAAAGAAGAGGTAGTTGATTTTCTTCTTATTACATCCCTTCTTCACCCTCAGTATATTTTCCAGTATTTTGTGCTGGAGTCCTCTTAAAAAGACTCTAAACTCACCAATTATATGCTGAAAAGAAACCTTAAGGATTATGATAAATTGATCTTATTAATGGCTCTAATTTTCTGTGTCCTTTGTTAGTGGCCTCCCAATGCTGATCCTAAGTCAGCTATCTGACTCAGCCAATGGGATTATAGCTGACTTGATGCAAGCAGAAACAAGAAAAAAAAAAAAATTCTGCATTTCTTCTTCCTCTTCTGGACTCTTACCACTGCCATGAGAACATGCCTTGGCTAGCCTGCTGCAGGGAAGTGAGAAAAGTTCAGTGAAGGAGAATTGAGTGAGGCCGTCAACATCAGCTAACCCTAATGACTAGCCAGCTGATGGCAGACACGAGTGAGCTCAAATGAGATCACCTAAGCCTGGCCAGGAGAAGCAGAACTGTTCGGTTAACCAGTTGGTTGAGAGAAAGGATTAAGTAATTGTCTTTAGACAGTAAGTTTGGAGTGGTTTGTTGTGCAGCTGATAGATACAGAATCATTTGGTCCATATCACCCCATTTTAGAGATGAGAAAACTGAGGCTGGGGATTTACGTCTTGGCCCCAACTTTACAAAGCTACTGAAATTCCTAGATTTTAGAGTTAATAATTCTAGTCCTACATTATGCAAATGCCCTCAATTGACAAATTTCTTAATCCTTACCAGATGAAAACATAAAAAGCAATGTTGCCTAGAATTATTTTGATTAGTATTTCCTTCAAGGTGAGAGGTTTTGTCAAAGCTAAGCTACATATTGCATTGCAGAATTTGGCGTTTGTGTTCGTTTCCTATGGTACCATAATAAATTACCACAAACTGGGTGACTAAAACAATAGAAATTTATTCTCTCACAATTTCCTACGCCACAAGTCCGAAATCAAGATGTCGGCAGGGTTGGTTACTTGTGGGCTCTGTAGGAGAATCTATTCCATGCCTCTATTCTAGGTTTCTCGTGGTTGTTGCAATCCATGGCATTCCTTGGGTTGTGGCAGCACAACTCCAATCTTTATGTCCATCTTCACATGTCTGTCTGTCCTCTGTGTCCAACTTTCCCTCGTAAAAGGACGCCAGTCATTGGATTAGGGCTTACTCTATTCAATGTGACCTCATCTTAACTTGATTACATTTGAAAATGCTGTTTCCAAATAAAGTCATATTCACAGGTACTGGGGTTAAGACTTGAACGTTATCTCTTTGGGGGATACAATTCAACCCACAACACTATTCACGTCAGGTTATTCTCTTGTTCAATGGAAAAGCTTCGTGTAGTGCACTGAATTTGTATTTGTATTTGATAATTGAGAGGGTTATTCCTGTGAAGCCCATTACAGCTGTCCTCTAGAGACTGGACTGGTTTCCAACTAATTTCAAGTTACAGTTCAAATTGTTGTCATTCACATATAACAACTACATTGTGTTGATTCATGACCTACTGGAAATAAAATCCTAAACTTTGAAACTGGAGGAATGCTTACTTGGGAATTTATGTAACAGCAACAATTATGGGTTAGGAAGATTCCTCTCAATTACAACTCAAGGATTTAGGTTAAAATATGGTGCTTTTTACTGAATTATATCCTTCTTTAGGCACTGTATTTGGATTGAGAACTGTATAGATGCAAAATGTTTTTTTCTTCTAACAGTTTACAGTTTAATATGATTTCCTTTTATTATGCAGAAGTATCAATTTTTAAAAAGTACCTTTAATATCCTGACATGGTAGATGAAGTATGTAAATTTTTTCAGCTTTTTTTTAAATGTCAGAGGTAGGTGATGATTAACATCCCTTAAATGCATTTTTCTTAAAAAAAGAAATAGCTTTTTCTTTCTTCTGATGCTTATTTGCCTTTAACGGACAGGTTTTCAAAAACCTGAAGCACTGGAATTGATTCACCTGATTTTCATTTATTTGTTGAGTTGTAGCTTTGTGCCCGTTTTACAACGTCATTAGTTCACTATAATAAATCTATTTTGCTCAGAATAGTCCTCTAGGCTTCCTCTAGCTTCTTAGGTTATTATTATCGTTATTATGTTTGTGGGGTGTGTGAGAGAGAGATGAGGTGTAAAGAATTTAAAGGGAAAAAACTGTAAAAAATAGCTTAGGACAGAAGAAGAATGCCTAACTGTCTAAAGACCTGTGCTTTCCTCTTCTGTCACCAAACTTTAGAAGAACCACATTGATATCATTGCAGCTATTATACCTTTCCTAGTTATAAATTATTAAACAAATCCCCTGCCATTGAGTCTATTCCAACTCTTAGGGACCCTACAGCACAGAGCAGAACTGCCCCATAGGGTTTCCAAGGCTGTAAATCTTTATGGAAGCAAATTGGCACATGCTTCACCTTCGGAGTGTTTGATGGGTTCAAACTGCTGCCCTTTCGGTTAGCAGCTGAATGCTTTAACCACTGCACCACCAGGGCTCCTGTATAAATTTTTGAGAGTCATAAATGATACTCTTTCCATGAGAGAGCATTTTAACCCAACACAATATAAATGTAATAAAAATCTCCAAGTTTTTATTTTGAAGCATCTTTTTCCTTTTGCTTTTATTTATTTCTCATCAAGTTTTCATATTCATTGAGGGGAAGAGAGGAAAGACTTAGAATCCATTAATAAAAAAATGACAAGCTTTCTTTAGGTATAACTCACTTTACAGAAAGGATTTATCCTTGAAAACTAAGATACAAATGGATTTTTTGTTTTGTTGTTAATGGAGAAATTTCTAAATACATTTTGAGGGCATATTATTGTCTAGATTCCACAGCAACTCTTTTTTAAAATAAATATTTTTTTCTTAATTTATATTCTTTAAAATAATACCTTTAAATCTATACTTTTTTATTCCTCAGACTGTCTGACCTACAAATTCTAATGTTCCTTTTTCTCATTGTTCCTGAACCTATTATAAAAAGAAAAAGCCAACTTGTCGAAATAACATAAAGAATGAAGGCAATCATGGTTGTTATTATTAGCTATTTGTTGCTGTGTGACACATTGCCCAAAGCTTGATGGCATAAAATGACACACACTTGGTATTTCACAGTTTCTGTGGCTCACAATCCAGACACAGCTTATCTGGTTCCCCTGCCTCAGGATCACCCATAAGCAACAATCATGGTGTCGGCTGGGGCTGTGGTCTCATCTCAAGGCTCAGCTGAGGAAGGATACACTTCCAAGTGCACTCACATGGTTGGAGGCAGAACTGAATTCCTTACAAGCGCTTGGACAGAGGACCTCTGTTCTTTACTAGGTTTTGGCCGGAGGCCAGTCTCAATTCCTTGCCATGTGGGCCTCTCCAACATGGCAGCTTGCTTCATTGAAGTAAGCAAGAGAAGAAATATGCCAGCAAGATGAAAATCATAGTCTTTTGTAATCTAATCACTGAAGTGCCATCCCATCACTTTTGCCACATTCTACTCAGTACAAGCAAGTTACTATGTCCAGCCCACATTCAAGGGAAGGAGATCATACAAGGACATGAGATTACACAGGACGTACGGATCATTGGGAACCATCTTAGAAGCCAGCCTATCATACCTAGAGTAATCCAGTTATTATTTTCTTAATGTCCTATCCCTTCATATATATTTTTTCAAAACTTTTGTCTTTTTATCTACAACATATAATTACATATGCTGTAATATCATAGCCAAATGAGAATATTGTAAGAGGTATTTAAAAATCTATAATATACTCGCATAAATTGGTTAAGCATTTAGCTCCAGAGTATTCTAGCAAGATTAGTGAAAAGGTGGGATTTCAATACGTATTCAGTAGCTGTTTTCAGGTTTCACTGTACCCCTGAGTTACTCTCTTCTATCAAAGGAAGGAGTGGATGATACCTTTTTGTTCTGCTCCAGTATGGGTCAAATAAGAGGCAGAAAACAACAACTCTGAGAAATGCTAAAGAGATGCCAAAACTTAGCATGATTTGCATTTGCAGGTGGGGAAAAAATCCTTAAATTCTAGGATTGTGCATAGCTTTGCAATAACTAGAGCTCTGTAGTCAATAAGTATTCTTTATAATTTGTACATATTTTTATATATTCATTATATGACACTTAAATTTTGGAGAATTATCTGTAATTCACAATATAGGATCTGATAATACAAGGAGCTAGTTATCCCAGCACAAATTTGCACAGAAGAGTAGATCCTGAACTATGAAAGAGGATAATTTAGACCAGGCCAGGTGAAAAACATTTCTCTTCACCTTTGCTGACAAATATTTTCATCAACTCTGTAGTAAGAGGTTGAAACAGCCTATAATAGTGCTTACCAATATCCAGTTATTCTCTTGCTCCAGGCTCTTGGAAGACTACACTTCCCAGCAACTTTGCGGTTAGGCAGGATCATGTGACTATTTCTGGACAATGGGTTGTGAGTGGAAGTCACATGCATCACTTTCCAGACCAAAGAATGGAAGAGTAGACCTGACTGAGATCTCCAAGCACTCTCTTCCCCCTGTGGTGACAACAGATGATGTTTGAAATGGTAGAGTCTCTGTTAACCTAAGTTCTGAGCGACTATATAAAGAAAAGCCTCTTCCACTGACAAGTGATGGACATGTAGCATGTGTAAAGTGATAACCCACCCCTTTTTATGTTAAGATCCTTTGTCTTAGTTTCTGCTGGCCTCTGTAGCAAATCACTACAAGCTTAGTGGGTTAAACAACACAAATTTATTATTTTATAGTTCTGGAGACCACAGGTCCTAAAATCAAGTTGTTGTCAGGGCTGCATTTCTTCTGGAGGCTCAATGGGAGAATCTATTTTCTTGCCTTTTCCAGCTTCTACAGACCACCTGCATTCCTTGGCTCATGGTGCCTTCTTCCATCTTCAAAGCCAGTAGTACAACATCTTTAAATCTCTCTCTTTCTCTCTCTCTCTCTGATCTCTGCTTCCATGCTCATATCTCTTTCTCTGACTCTGACCCTCCTGCTTCTCATAAGGTTTCTCGTGATTACATTGGGCCCAAACAGATAATGCATTATAATCTTCCCATCTCTGGATCCTTAATTTAATGACATCTTCAAAGTTTTTTTTGCCACGTAAGGTAACACATTCACAGGTTCCGGGAGTAGGACATCATTTTTGGGAGGTGGAGTGAGGGAGGGCATTATTTAGCCAACCACACCCTTGGATTTAGGGGTTTATGTGCTACTGCCGCATAGCCTAGTCTATGCTGAATAATACAGAAGCTACTGGAAGACAATACCAGAATATTACTGTACATTAATTATATGGGTATGAATATACTTGAATAATCTATTTAGTGTGTTTAACCAGTCTCAAAATTTTTTTATCTTTATGAGGTTTCAAATTACAGAACTTGCATACGAAATGTATGTATAAAGTGCACAGAACTGAGGATTATTCACTCTCAAGTTCCTGGTTTCTAAAGATGCCAGGTAAGGTAAATACCAAACGACACCAAAAGAAGATCTATTGCCATTTGGGAGTGTTCTTATTTTATACATAGACTTATTGTACAACTTCATCTGAAGAAATGGCAAAATAATTTAGAATTTTATGTAAATTATCTGAAATGAGTAAAAATGCCTTTCTAAGTTGATTTAATGATAGCAATAACCACAATATTTTAATCAGATGGTTTTCTATCTGGTCAAAAAGGCTTTTTAATATTTGGATGATATCTTATGTTTGTCTTCCCATTTTGTAATTACTTTTAGATGTATTATTATCTCATGTTCTACCAGGAGGACTCTTATGGTATGGAAGCTCTCATAACATAATTATTTTTTTTTTCTGATCGGGAGGTTCAAAATATAATCATATCTACCCAGATGACTAAAGTACATGCAGCAAGACTGAAGTTGAAATCTTGTGGGTTTATACGTCTTACATGTGCAAAGAAGCTAATGGGGGCGGGATTTGCTGCTATTTTTCCTCATTTCACCTCCAGAAGATCATGTATTCAACTATTCCCTTATTAATTCATTCACTAATTTGTACTTTCAACATTCTTTCAGTATCCACTAGGATGGTATTGTAATTCATTTGTAAGGATATAAGCCTTATAGCCAAATTGACACCTAAATTTTAAGGCCAGTCTCACTACTTACCAGCTATACTGAGTTGGACAAACATGGCTTCTTGTATGCTTAATTTTGTCATTTATAAGCATAATAATATCTACATTTAAGAGTTACTGTGAAAGTTAGAGATAATGTACATCAAACACTTGGTATGTAAGTAGGAATTTAACAGATGATGGTGGTTATTATTTGCCGAAATCCAGGATGCAAAAGTGAAAGCCACATAACCCCTACCTCCAAGTAACTGAAGAGGGAGCAAATAAACACCATGCAGAACAGAGGTATCAGAGAGAAGAAAGTGACTTAGTCTGTTTTTGGGAGAGTCAGGAAAGGGTTGGCTTGATAGGCAACATTTGAGATAGGTGAATAGAGTTTAATCGGGCGGTTGGAGTGGAGACATTCCAACTAGGAGCAATACGTGCAGTGACAGGAAGTGTGGAAGAGCAGGGAAAATATAAGAAACCTCAAGTAATTTGGCTTGTCTAGAGCACAGGTTGTCCAAAACTTTCCTTCCTTTCAAGATTTAAGGGTAGCATCATCTAGTCTATGAAACTTTTCCTAATCTGTATCACCCAGGAAAATCACCTATTCCTTTTCTCATGTGTGAACTGTATCTAATATATACCTCAAACACATAATCTCTACCATGTTTATAAACTTTTGGGTGTTTACTTGTCTTTTCTCTCCTTTAGGCTGTAAATTCCATGAGTCTAGTGACTGTATTTGTTTCCCAGGACTGCTGTAGCAAACAATCACAAACTAAAATGTTTTCGGCCTTCAAAAAACAGAAATTCATTTTTCTCACAGTTCTGGAGGCCAGATGGACAAATACGTAAATACCATGCTCTTTCTGAAAAGCTCGAGGGGTTAATTTGTCCTGTGCCTTTCTCTCAGCTTCTGGTATTGCTGAGAATCCCTGATGTTCCCTTGGTGTGGAGACACATTGCTCCAGTCTTTACCTCTGTGATCACATGGCATCTTCCTTGTGCATCCTGTGTCTCTTCTTCTCTTCTTATTAGTTCACAGGTCACATTGCAGTATGACCAACCCTAATGACCTCATCATAACTTGATTACACCTGTAAATACCTTATATTTCCAAATAAGGTTACATTCACAGTTAGCAGGGATTAGGACTTCAACGTAATTTTTTTTGGAGGAAGGCCCAATTCAACCCATAAAGTCACCATGCCTTATTCATCATTGTATCTCTGGTATTAATAAAATAAATGCTAAGGAATTTAGATTTTATTGTGTTGATAAGAGGGTGGCACAATCAGAAAGGAGGATGACTTGAAGAGCCAAGAGAATGAATCATACGACATTATAATTGTCCAAAATAAGGACTAAGGGAGAGTGGTAGAGACTGAGGAGAAGAGACAAATTCCAAAGATATTTATGATTTTTTTTATGATTTGTGATTTAGAATTGACAAATTTTGGGAGCTGTTTAGTAATAGGGATAATTTGAATTCTGGGTGGAGGAGATGTGGCTAGTGATAGAGAGAGAAATTTGGAGAAATAGGTGAGATTAAAATTGTAAAGATGGTTGAGATCACTCGAGGAATGTATGCAGACTGACAAAAGAAGGGAATCAAAGAAGAACTATGAGGAACATAAAAATTGAGCAGGTAAAAGGAGAAAATAAAACTAGAAGACCAGATTGGGAAAGAAAGAACAGAAAGAGAAGAAAACTGGGGGGATTTTGTGTAATCAAGCTAAGTTTCAGGAAAGTGGGTACATTAAATAAAAATAAAAAGAGTTTTAAACTGCATCTCCTAGACTTAGCAACTAATAAATTTGTGGTGGTCTTATTTGCCAGCTTCTGTAGTCATAAGGGAGCCCTGGTGGTGCAGTGGTTAAGTGTTAGGTCTGCTAACCAAAAAGCTGGCAACTCGAATCCACCAGACGCCCCTACGGGGCAATTCTACTCTGTCCTCTAGGGTCACTATGGATCAGAATTGACTCGATGGCAAGGGGTTTGATTTTTTTTTTTTTTGTAGTCATAAGAGAGAAGCCAGATTGGACTGAGTGGATAGAGAGTTATTGAAAGAGGGAGGATTGCGGGCACAGACTATTCTTTCAAGAATGTTCTGACCTGAAGAATGAAGACGATTATGAAAAGACAAAACCAAACCCACTGTCATCTAGTGGATGCCAACTCACAGCAACCCTATAGGACATAGTAGAACTGCCCCATAGGGTTTCCAAGTCTGTAATCTTTATGGAAGGTGACTGCCACATCTTTCTTCTGCAGAGCAGCTGGTGGGTTCGAACCACCGACCTTTTGGTCACCAGCTGAGCGCTTTAATTACTGCAATTAAAAGATTAGGCAGGGCCAAATATGGATCATTTTAGTATGTGAGAGACATGAGCATAACTATGGCCTGAAAGAAAAAGCCAGTAGTGAAAAAAAAAAAAATGATTGAAAATACAAGACAAATATAGGATTTTCGGTGGAGCAAGTTTTAAGATGCAATGGGGAAGATAAGTGGAGAGAATGGTGACAAACCTCTGAGCTTTTCCACATGCCTGAAGGAGTGAGAAAGAGAATGAAACAGTCAACACTGGTTATGAAATGATCATAAAATGATCACTCCAAATATGATTATTCGTGGACTTCTATCTGGAGGCATGGCTTATTTTTTCAACAAACATTTACTGAGGATGTACTGTGTGACAAGCACTGGGATAGATACTTTCACGTTTGCACCATTGTTTAATATGAAGATAGGTCTTCAATTCCAAAGAGAGGTTTTAGCAGTGAGGCTGGAAGGCAATGTAGGGATAACCTTTTGGAGAAAAGACTTCAGAATATCTTCAAATTATACTACCCAGGTCTTCCCCTTGGCCCGCGGGTTGGATGGCCTGTTTGCTGACCTTAGGAAGTGATCTCCCAACTAGTGTGACTTTTGTGTGTAGTTGTGGTAGTGGCGATGGTTGTGTGGTATGCTCACGCTTTGTGGCCTCTAGTTTACGGTAGATGGAAGGAATACACAGAGTCACTTTACCAAAAAGAATTTGTTGACATTCAACCATTTCAGGAGGTAGCATATGATCAAGAACTGATGGTATTGAAGGAAGAAGTCCAAGCTGCACTGAAAGCACTGGTGAAAAACAAGGCTCCAGGAATTGACAGAATACCAACTGAGGTGTTTCAACAAACAGATGCAGCACTGAAAGTGCTCACTCATCTATGCCAAGAAATTTGGAGGACAGAGCTACCTGGCCACTCACTGAAAGAGATCCATATTCCTGCCCATTCCAAAGAAATATGATCCAGTAGAATGTGAAAATTATTGAATAATATCATTAATAACACATCAAGTAAAATTATGCTGAAGATAATTAAAAATGGTTGCAGTATTACATCAACAGAGAACTACCAGAAATTCAAGCTGATTCAGAAGAGGACATGGAATGAGGGCTATCATTGCTGATGTCAGATGGGTATTGGCTTGTGATGGTTAAGATTGTGTGTCAACTTGGCTGGGCCATGATTCTCCGTGTTTTAATGTAATTACTCCCATGATTGAATATACTGTCAGTAGCCAATCAGATGAAAGGGATTCTCCTTGGGGGTGTGGCCCGCATCTGTATAGGAGCAGACATTCTGGCTTTTTGCTCTCTCTGGATCCTGCGGCTGCTTCCTGTCATCTCATCTCCGATTCTTGGGACTTGAGTTGTCAGCTTATCTGCCGAACCTGGGATTCGTCAATCTGCACAGCCTGTGACTGGGAGCCCTGCTCTCCAACCTTCCGATCTTGGGCTTGCCAGCTTCTGCAGCTGTGTGACTTGGGAGAGTCCTCTACCCTGATCCACGGACTTGGGACATCCTAGCCTCTGCAATCACGTGAGCTGTTTCTTTGATATAATCTCTCTTTCTATGTATATTTATACACTTTACTGGTTTTGCTTCTCTAGAGAACCCAGCCTAAGACATGGCTGAAAGCAGAGAATACCAGAATGATGTTTACCTGTGTTTCATTGACTATGCTAAGGTTCCTACTGTATGGATCATAACAAATTATGGATAACATTTAGAAGAATGAGAATTCCAGAATTAATTGTGTTCATGAGAAACCTGCACATAGACCAAGAGACAGTTGTTTAAACAGAACAAGGGGATACTACATGGTTTAAAATCAGGAGAGGTGTGTGCCAGGGTTGTATCCTTTCACCATACTTATTCAATATGTAAGCTGAGCAAATAATTCAATAAACTGGACTATATGAAGGATTGGAGGAAGACTCATTAACACCCTGCAATATGCAGATGATATAACCTTGCTTGCTGAAAGTGAAGAGGACTTGAAACACTTACTGATGAAGATCAAAGACTACAGCCTTCTGTATGGATTACACCTCAACAAACAAAACAAAAATCCTCACAACTGGACCAATAAGGAACATCATGATAAACAGAGAAAAGATTAAAGTTGTCAAGGATTTCATTGTACTTGGATCCACAATCAATGCCCACAGAAGCAGCAGCCAAGAAATCAAATGACGTATTGCATTGGGCAAATCTGCTGCAAAAGACTCTTTAAAGTGTTAAAAAGCAAAGATGACACCTGGAGGACTAAGGTGTACCTGACCCAAGCAATGGTATTTTCAATAGCCTCATGTGCATGTGAAAGCTGAACCATGAAAAAAGAAGACTGAAGAAGAACTGATGCATTTGAATTATGGTGTTGGCGAAGAATATTGACTATACCATGGACTGCCAAAATGAGCATATCTGTTTTAGAAGAAGTACAGCCAGAATGCTCCTGAGAAGTGAAGATAGTGAGACTTTGGCTCACTTACTTTGGACATGGTATCAGGAGGGATCAGTCCCAGGAGAAGGACATCATGCTTGGTAAACTAGAGGGTCAGGAAAAAGAGGAAGACCCTCAACGAGATGGATTGACACAGTGGCTGCAACAATGGGCTGAAACATAGCAATGATTATGAGGATGGATCAGGACCAGGCAGGGTTTCGTTCTGTTGTGCGTGGAGTTGCTATGAGTTGGAACCAACTTGAGGGCACCTAACAACAACAGGTCACCGTAATTGCCTCTGCAAAAAGACTTTACGTTCATCAGCTTTAGCAGCCCCTGGTATCAGCTTCCTCCGGCTTGTCCTAGAAAGGAGATTCACACTGAGAAGGTACACTAGAAAACACAAACATTTACAATGGATGATACATATGTCATGAAGATAAGGACCAAGGCTTCTCATTCCAATATCGTAGTTCTTCCCAAAAGGTCATGGTCATTCTCCTATCAGATTTAATTTTATCATGAACTCAGAAAGTTCTAGTATGCAGTGATGGATTACCCCACAGGCAAGCTAAGCACAGTGCTTATCTTGCTTACCAGATCATCTGTAGTGAACAATTTCTTTTTCACCACATCAAAGATTCTGCTTCTAGGTAAGGCTGGCATCTGTCTTTCTCCCAACCCCGCAGTACCTTCCTACACAATCAAAGCCTCTTTTCAAATGTACAATCCCTGATGGGGTGACTGACCCAGTAAGCAAGGTAAGCATGGGCTACCTTGTCCTCCTTTTCTAATTTGTACCGAACAATTTCACATGGTTTTCACATGTGAAATTGTTCACTGCAGATGATCTGGTAAGCAAGGTAAGCATTATGCTTAATATGTATAGAAAATTTCATTCTGGTCATATTGGAGCAGCAAAGAACATTTATGAATCCTTTCAACCTAGTCTTTCGAAAGAAATTCAGTACAGCCATTGGATGCTAATCCTATTTCCTAAAAAGATTTGGGCTAACATAAATTCTTCTCATTCCAGCTCTTACTTTTCAATAGTTTATGTTTAGTAAAGAGTTTATTTTAGTTTACCGGGCCTTAGCACGCCATGTTTATTTATACAAATGTTAGTCTATAGGCTTGTTTTAATATCAACCAAGGAATGCTGTTTTTACTGACTTTTTGCCTTCTCTACATTTTTCCTTTGTTCCTTTGCCCCCTTGTCCTCAACCAACCTCTTAATCTACTTAAAACCAGTTGTCATTGAGTCAATTCTGACTCATGGTAACCATATAGGACAGAGTAGAGCTACCCCATACGGTTTTCTAGGCTGTCATCTTTATGGGAGCAGATCACCAGGTCTTTTCTCCCACTCAGCCACTGTTGGGTTCAGACTTTTGGTTAGCAGCCGAACTGTTGGTTAGCAGTCAAGTGCTTAACTATTGACCCATCAGAGCTCCTTTTGTGCTCCATATGATTTTCAATAGTTCATTTTTCAGAAGTAGATCTCCAGGACTTTCTTTGGTTAGCAGCTGAGCGTATTAACTGTTTGCACTACCCTGGGATGCTTTCATCTATTTACTACCTTTTACACTTACTGTGGAAACGCCAGTGACGTAGGGGTTAAGGGCTACAGCTGCTAACCTAAAGGTCAGTAGTTCGAATCTACCAGCCACTCCTTGGAAACCATATAGGGTAGTTCTACTTTGTCCTATAGGGTCGTTATGAGTTGGAATCGACTCTACAGCAACAGGTTTGGTTTTACACTTACTGTAGGAGCCGTCGTGGCGCAGTGGTTAAGGGCTCCGCTGCTAATCAAAAGGTCTGCGGTTGGAACCCACCGACCGCTCTGTGGGAGAAAGATGTCAGTCTGCTTCCATAAAGATTACAGCCTTTATGGAAATCTTATGGGGCAATTCTACTCAGTTCTGTAGGGTCACTATGAGTCAGTATCGATTCCAAGACAATGAGTTTTGGGTTTTAAACCTAAAGTAGGTCCCCAGGTGGCGCAAGCCGTTCACAATTGGCTATTAACCTAATGGTTGGTGGTATGAACCCACTCAGTGGCACCACAGTATGCTAGCAAACTTCTAAAACTGAGGCACTTGACATAATAAAATGGTTGACATAAGTCTGAATCAAAAGTCACAATGGAAAAAGGCCTGGCACTCTGCTTCCACAAATATTATGGCCACGAAGACCATATGGAGCAGTTCTACTTTGTAATACACGGCGTTACCATGAGTTGGCATTGTCTCGACGACTGCAGGTTTGTTTTTATTTTAAACATGCTGTGTCTGTGACCCCATTCCTTGTGCAGAACTAAATGCTTAACCACAATCTTATCACGGCTACTAACCAAATTTCCTTCCAGGATTGCCCTGCTGCATAATGCAGCACACCATTTCTGAAAGCCTCATGCCTGTGGCGGTGCTGCTTGGTTTATTATATATGAAAAACCAAAACCAAACCCATTACTGTCGAGTCGATTCCAACTCATAGCAACTGTATAGGACAGAATAGAACTGGCCTATAGGGTTTCCAAGGAGCGGCTGGTGGATTCAAACTGCCGACCTTCTGGTTAGCAGCCAAACTCTTAACTACCAGCACGGGGCAGAGTCTTACTCTGTCGTACAAGGGGTTGTTATGAATCAGGACTGACTCCACAGCACCTAACAACTACATGTATTTTTTAAACCGCTGGATAGCTGAAGTAATCAGGTTTTTTAGTTATGTTTATTAAGTAGCAATAACATTCTGTTTTGTGGAAAATATTGTACATGAAAGAAATCAGCAACCCTGGCTTGTGTTCTAGTTTCCTACAAATCCATGTGGTCTTGAGTCTCTTACTTTCTTTGAAACTTGGTTTCTTCTCATGTAAAATAAGAATAATAGTACCCTTCCCCCAAGACTGACATGAGAAAATGAAGGGGAAAATGCCTGGCAGAGTGCTTGCTACATAGTAGGCATTCAGTACATTTCACTTGAATCTAAATCTAGGTGAACCCAACTTCCCATGATGGCAAAGAACTAACCCATTTATGTTTTTCTTTGTTTTCATTCAATCTTTGTCTTACTTTTAATATAGTTTAAATCATAGCAGAGATGTGATAGTGTATTCAATATTTTTTTACTTAACATTACTTGATCTATCTTCACACCACATAAGCACCACGTTATCCCTTTTAAGGTCACTATGCCATGTTGTCACTAAAGATCAGTCAAGGGGAATCATACAGTCATTTGCAAGTGGTAGATATTTGTTGGGCAAGGTGGAAGCTTATACTTTTATATCATAAATTAATGGCTAAATTAATCTTCCTTTTTTAATTAAGAAAAGTCAACCAAGCATAAATGTTGATTAAACAGGTGATGGTACTAAATGCAGCATATAGATAATATATGTTAACAAATTACTTAGCCTGTTTCTCTCCGTGAAGACTAAAGATGAAATCAAGGTGATTATCTGGAATATATAGGTATAAAACAGAACAACAATAAAAAATTTACCTCAAGTAACCACATATATAAATTTTTGCATGAATTATCTGCTTAATTGCTCTAATAATTCACTTAACTCCTTAAAATTTTATCTAAAACATCTTTGTTCCAGTCATTAAAAATGTTTCTTTTTCAGACCAGATTTACTGGCCTAAAGGAGACTGGAGAAACCTCGAGAGTATGGCCCCCAGACACCCTTTTACCTCAGTGGTGAAGTTACCTCCGAGGT
>NW_004443948.1:16821355-16830990 GCF_000243295.1 Trichechus manatus latirostris | reverse complement strand
AAAAAAAATGTTTGCAAATTTAGAGGGTTAATATGTTGTGGGGTTGTTAAGCAATGTCATAAAACAACATGTGTACTACTGTTTCATGAGAAACTATTTGTTCTGTAAGCCTTCACCTGAAGTACAATAAAATATAAAAAAAAAAAGTTTCTTTTTCTCTTTACTACTAGACATGAATATCGAGAAGATAAATGACAAAGAGTGACAACTAAGCTTTTTTATAGGAGATATTGAGAATAAAGGGAAAATACAAAAATAAAATTTCAAATTTCTAACATTATTTTGGGGTAGGAATTTTCCTGTTGCTCTTGGCCAATATTTCTTAATCTTTGGAAAAACCTTAGGGAATCAGCATCCTAAATTATTTCAATAGGGTATAAATTTATCTTCTGTACCTCTAAACAAGTTATTTATTTTCAGAGAAAAATCAATGTTGAATTTGAGACTTTATCAGGTTAAAAAGGCAGCTTAAATCCAGTGATGAAAGTGCTGTTTCTTATTTGTATTCTCTATCTGTGAACCTCTGAAAACCATTCCTTTTTTCCCTCGCCTTTCTGAGCAAAAAATAAAATCCCTGCTGGTTTTATGGTCAAAGGTGAAGATGGAATAATGTTTATTGCCTAATCCCCAACATTAATTGAATCATTTAATGAGTACAGACACTAAACAAAAGGAGAAAAAAGAAGGTGTTTCGTGCCTCTCCAAAACCAAAATAGCATGCACTCCATTCATTTGGTATTCTACTCCATTTGGGAAATGTTCTTTTCCTCTTGCTCTCACTGTTTATGTTCAAACATCTAAACGTTTATCGGATTGCCTTTGGAGACAGCCTGTGAGGACAGGGATTTGCATTCACTTTCAAAGATCACAGCATCTTGTGATAGAAAATATTCACACTACTGTACTAGGAAATGCAGCAGTCCACACCTAAAATATACAAGTGTTGCTAAAACTCTAAGCTCTTAAATAAGAAGGAGGACACGTGGTTATACTCCTTGTGCTCCCTGTAGTTCCACAGTCTGGAAACTTCCAGAAAATTTTCTTAGCAAGTAACCCACCAGCTACGTAGTATGATAAAACCTCGCTAATTCATCCCTAGAGTCCCTGGGTGGTGCAAACCGTTAATGTGCTTGGCTGCTAATGGAAAGCTTGAAGGTTCAAGTCCACCCAGAGGTGTCTTGGAGGAAAAGCCTGACAGTCTACTTTGGAAAAATCAGTCATTGAAAACCCTGTGGAGCACATATCGACTCTGACACATATGGGGTCCTTGATTAAAAACATTTGAAACAACCTTATATGGCCTAAGTTTAGTTAGAGGGTATTTAATGATGTAATAAAAACTTGTAACTTTACTTTGTAAAGTATGAGTAAGTAAAAGTAAAGTCTTTTTAAAAAAGACTAAAAAAAAGTAAAGTGAAAGTCTTTAGAGGACTTTTGCACAATTTCTAAGAATATTATATAGTCTACAGTATTTTAAAAGCATTTCTAATTCTGACTTTTCATTACTTGAGACTAGACTTCTCCCCCAAGCCAGCCTCGGTCAGCCCATATTAACTCAAGCTTTTATTGTACGTTCAGTCTTCTGACAGGGAAACTCTTTTCCCAGGTACTCATGGGACTTGCTTCTTTATTTCCTTTAGGTCTCTGCTCATATATCATCTAGATAAAATATTAACCCCTCTGTTCCTAGAGCTCTCTCTAATTCCTACCTTGCTTTATTATCTTTTTGCCTTATCTCTTACCACCATCTGATACACTGTGCATTTATTTGTTTATTGTCTCTCACCTTCCAATAGAATGTAAACTTCATGAAAGCTGGGACTTTACTGGTTTTGCTCATTCTTTGTTCTCAGTACCTACAATAGCCCCTGGCACACAGAAGGTGCACAATAAACATTTGTGGAGTAAAGGGACAAGTGGGATTTGCTTGACTGATGCAAAAGATTGACTAAGGAAGAGACATAAACTGATGAACAACTGGTAGAATGTTAACACAATCAGAAAGAGGACCTTTTCTTTTTGTGCCCTACGTTCTCAAATCTATTTGTTGTTTTTTTTGCTGGGCTTGAAGCATAGGCATTCAGCCAGAAAGCTGCATGCTGACTAATGAGATAGAGATACAGATCTAGCCTGGCAATATTCATACATTCTCTATGCATTCATTTTTCTCCGGTGACATTTTAATATTTTTTGGTGAAGATATTCCCAAGATAATGAAGATATGTCGAGTGAACATTGAAAGTGATGAGTCTTTTTTTCCATTATCAAAGACAAATACAGGTGTGTAATATATGCAGAGCACTGAAAATAGGGAAAGAAAATGAGAGAATCCTAAGTAATGGAAAGAAATTAAAGCTCTCCAGTAATGAAAACAAAGGCCAAAGTGAAAACGTAAATCTCTAGGCTCAGCAAGGATTTATACTGATGTGAGTGGACCAATGGCTTTCTAATGTGATTCATTTTGAAAAAAATGTCATTTCCATTGCCAAGTAGAGTTCATGGTTTTGTGAAAATTTCATTTTCAGTCTAATCATATAAGCCAAATTCTGGCCCCATATATTCTGATATGAAGAATGAACTATTTCGTGAGCTTATTTTGTGAGATTCTAAGCCTAATATCAAGGAAGGGTGGTCACAGCAAAGGTGGGATCTTGGTATGTTTGCATTCGGCCTTATGCTATACACTGAAATGTCTGTGTAACGTGGCATTAAATAGCATAGAGGCCACTTAATTAAAGATGCTTGGGCTTTAAAGAATAAGTATCACTAAACGATTTTTTGAAGTTGATCTTGGTGCAGAATATTAATTGGAATCTCTTGTCTACTCCTGAATATAGAACAGCAAAATTAAGGCAAGTAGTTCGCACATTTTGTAACTGAGGGTATGATGATCAGAATGAATCCAATTATTTTATTGAGAAGATGACTCTAGATGGATGGTATTTAGGCAGTAGTAGCTAATGCAAATAATACTCACTCAGTGCAGGTCATACTACTTTTGTAGACTGCTTTATATTGTGTTGCATATATTACACAATAAAATTTGTCTTGGCCTTTTCACAGAAAAAAAAAAAAAATTAGGGATTGGGCTATTTAATTCAGTCACTAATGAGTTGATATCCATTTTTTTCCGGCTGGCATAAATGCATGTCCATAGAAGTAGAGGATAAAAAATGGAGGCTAAGGAGTATGTGTAAAGATAGATGCACGGGTCTGCTTAGTGGTGGTTGTTGTTGAGCTGAGATTTAGATCAGGAACAGAGCAGCTTAGTAGCATTCTTCTTCTATTGAAAAATTGTTTACTTTGTCATCTGGGTAAAGGACTAAAAGCCACAAAGTTAAGGCAGCAGGCTTTTCATAACTCAGCAGGTAAAGTTGCCACACTCAGAAGGAAGATATTTTTAATTTTAACAAGATTGCTGTAAGTCATGGAGCCATCCCCTTCAGAGGTCTCTTATACGCATGTCTGCCTGCAAGTCTCTCAATTACTTTTGTAGTTTTTGCCAGGCTTTATTTATTTACAGAAAATGATACAGGCACGAATTGACATAGGAAGATACCAGTCGTTTTGAGCTTTGGCCAGTATTTCCATTTGCTCTAGTCTAAATTCTCCCAAAGTCGTCAACTTCCAAAGGCAAATGGAGATACTTAGGGCATGGAAAAAAAAAAAATCAGGATCTGAAATACAATATACATTTGAAAGTCTTATTCTTTAATCTCGTCAAATGAGTGGAAGTTTTGCCAAGATATAGAGAATATGTTTTCCAGTATGACATTTAATCAACGTAGTATTTTTCTTTTTTGGTGGGGAGCTAAAATTAATTTAATTATATTGTTTAATGAAATAAGATATGCAGAATGTAGAATAAAAAATAAAATGTAACTAGGTTTCAATGAACTTCTAACATGGTTTTCTCTAACAGTTGCATATGAAAAGATTAAAAAAAAAAAGGCAATATAAAGGCTTGTTTTCCTGAAACACCATCTGTTATTTTTGTTTGAATTAAGTTCAGTGCTGTAAAGGTTATAGATACTGTGCAGTAATTAGCACCATTATGGGAAATGTTGTTACTTCTATGTATTGGACTTCTCCAATTATCCAGCTATAGAATTCCAAAATGATCTATTTTATCAGAGGTGTGACTACATTTCTGGCTTGCTTTATAATATCAGCAAAGTAATACCACATTGTCAAGTTGCTTGCTCTGAAATGCAAATAAAATGGAAGCTTGTTTTGTATATTTTAAATCTAATTGTAGGTTTTTTTTAAGGCCACATATAGAGATGATGAAGAAGTGGTTATCAAATTGTTATCAAATATCTATAAATTCTATTGATTCTTATGCTTTAGGGAAATTCATTTTCTTTTTAATTGTAAGAGAATTAGATTTCTTTTCCCAAAGGGACACCAACAAATTTCACATCCTTTTTGGAAACCCTGGTGGCATAGTGGTTAAGACCTATAGCTGCTAACCAAAAGGTCGGCAGTTTGAATCCACCAGGCCCTCCTTGGAAACCCCATGGGGCAGTTCTACTCTGTCCTATAGGGTCACTATGAGTTGGAATCGACTCGATGGCAGTGGGTTTGGTTTTTTGGTTTTATATATCTTATAAATACCAATAAATTCTTTGTACACCAATTTTTCCCCTTTAGAACAAAGCTAAAATACTCTTTGAGAATGGTGGTCCAAAACAAATATTTACTTGCCTGGCATGTTGTTGTTAGGCGCCCTGGTGGCCCAGTGGTTAAGCACTTGGCTGCTAACTGAAAAGTCGACAATTTGAACCCACCAGGCAGTCTTTGGGAGAAAGATGTGGCAGTCTGCTTCTGTAAAGATTTACAGCCTTGGAAACCCTATGGGGCAGTTCTACTCTGTCCTGTAGGGTCACTATGAGTTGGAATCTACCTGATGGCAACAGGTTTTTTGGCGTGCTGTTACAGATAATTTATAGGAGGCTATATCTGTCTTTTGACTTAACAATTAAAATAACAAGTTTAAGATTTAAGCTTTTGAAGAATTGCTCTTGAAATATTAAAAAAAACAAACTTGAAACAAACCGAAAAAGAAAACTAAATGGTGTTTATACAAAGGCCAAAGCTACTCAGATTAGGGCTTTGGCTCTGACCATAAATTCAAATAAAGAAGGGTGTATTTGAAAACTCATAGGACTCTCTGGGAAGTATCACTGGCCTGGCTAGAAACATCATCAAGGATCAGTGCTGGGTCCAATGGTCAGTGGCAGGGACTGACACCTGGCTAATTTGACTAATAATAATGGTGGCAACTATCTTAGTTTTCTAGTGCTGTTGTAATCAAAATACCACAAGTGAGTGGCTTTAAACAACAGAAATTTATTTTCTCAAAGTTATGGAGGCCCAAACTCCAAATCAGGATGTCAACTGTGTCAATTCCTTCCTTGCTGGTAGCCTTGGGCGTTCCTTGGATCTTTGTCGATCCTCACATGACATCTGTCTTCCCTTATGTGTGCATGTCTCTGTGTCAATTCTGCTCTTTTTATAACTCAGAAGTGATTAGATTTAGAACCCAGCCTACTTGGTATGATTTAATTAACATACCAATAAAACCCTATTCCCAAACAGGATTACAGTCACAGGATTCCAACACCTATATATTTTTTTTTGGGGGGGCACAATTTAATCCATAACAGCAACTAACATTATGTGTACACTTAGGATACACTGAATGCTTAACATAAATTAACTCATTTAATAATGACAACAAATTCCTTAAGGTAGGTACCACTATTATCTCCAATTTACAGGTGAGAAAAGTGAAGGAACATACTCTGTGGTCCTGGGGAAGTAAGTGGCAGGCCTGAAACCAGGTCGCCTGGTCTTAAGGTAAACTATACCCCTAACCTATACCCAAAGGGCAGCCAGAAGCTAAGGTTTGCCTTGTGACAGTCTTAAAGGGCAAAGTTCCAGAAAGAAGACCAGTGCCTAAGCAAAGGCTCAGGCTTTATAATAATAATAGCAAACCCTTAGATGGCACTTGCTTTATGCCAGGCATTTTACATATAATAATTCATTTAATCTTCATAACATTCCTATTCTTTATTCCTACTTTACAGTTGAGGAAACTGAGGCACAAAGAGATTAAATAACTTGACTATGACTACACTGTCGTGGTAGAGGTGGACTTTGAATTTAGGCAGTCTGACTCTAGAGTCCATGCTCTTTGCCATTATGTGATGCTGTGTCATGTCTGGGAAACGTAAAACCTTAAGTAATTATGGGCAAAACTCAGGTTATAGAAGCCGAGTTTAGGAGTAGAAGGAGGAAATATATGAAATACCTTTTAAAAATTAAAATACAATAAAAAGTGAAGAAATAGATCAAAGAAAATATCAATGAGATAATACATGGTCACTCTACAATTCAATGCAAGTTTGCCATCTTGTTTTAGTTAGTATTCCATTAACGGTAGTAGAAAATCACTTTAAACAGCTTAGCTAACAATTACAATTTAATGAAGAATGATAGACTGGAACACCTCATGGAATCCAGAAAACTCTAAACACCAGTCTTCAGTATAGAGGGAACGGAGAGAATCAGGAACTCAGGCGGCATCTCCAAATCTCTTTAATGCTCTGTCTCACAGGCTACATCATCTGTCTCTCATTCTTCTCTAGCTCTCTCTTGCTGACAGCCTTTCTCCATTCTTCCACATCTATGACTGCATCTAAGCCCCCAAAGGTACAGGTCCCCAGTTCAAGAGAGCCAGCCAGACTTACTAACAGAGCTAGAGGCCCAGCTTTTCCATGAAGTGGACTTATAAGAGAAGAAATCTATCTGAATCTACCCCTTCCTATTTAGTTAAGATTTTTTCAAAACCTTTTCCTATCTCCTTTTTAATGAGCACCTGTACCATTGTTGTTATAGATGATACAAGTAATATCAATGCTGGAGAGGACATTTTTCCTTATCTGTTTCCTTATCTAAATGTCTTTCAGATTTATAGCTGAAAGACTTCAATCTCCTAATTCCCATATGGTCTTAAGAATGCAAAATAACCTGGTTTCTTGTGTTCAAAAAGGCTTGGGGTAACTTATTTAAGCCCCTGAACAACTGCTTTTCAAATCCTTTCTCCAGTGCGTAGCTATAGTCATGATAACTTCTCATCGAACCGTATGTCACTAGTCTGTCTTTCATAAGTTAAATAAATAAAGAAGTCCAAGGTATTCACTGAGAAAGCCGCATATCTTGCCCAAAAGATGGCAGTTACTTTTGGATCAAATGGAACCACTGTAGAGGTATATTTTATGCCCCTGGGTCATGGCTTCTAAGACTTATTCATCTTTCATAAATATTATTATGTACTCTTTTTGAGTCCTCATCAATAATGATAGAAATAAAATAATAAAGGTAGGATGACGAGTCTGCTCTTTTGTATGAGCTTCATATCTAATATATTGGACATATGACTAGATTGAATATCAGCATTACATCTAAGTGACTATTTCTTGGAGCTTTCTAGTGGGCCTATGTCATATGAGAGAAATACCCAGTGAAGCACACCTTTGTGGGGGCGCGGGGAACACCACAGCTCTAATAGACTTGTGAGTAGAAGTTTCATAAGAAATTGGGTAGCTTATTTTAAGAAATGAAATCAAACTACGGCTCTACAAAGTGCTACCTCACTTACACGCTGGAGCCTTTGCCTATGTCGGTTATTGGCTGTTGGTTACTTGGTACCATGTTAGGCTGTACAAACACGTGAGCATTGTGCTCACCCTGAGAGCTAGCATCTTTAAGTGCAATGAATCACCCTCTACATCAGTGAAACAGGTATGAAATAGTGGAGCAGGACACCACTCGTCTATCAGTTTGTTGTACTGTGGTAGCTTGCATGTTGCTGTGATGATAGAAGCTATGCCACTGGTATTTCAAATACCAGCAAGATCATCCATGGTGGACAGGTTTCAGCAGAGCTTCCAGATTAAGACAGACTAGGAAGAAGGACCTGGCGATCTACTTCTAAAAAAATTGGCCAGTGAATGGCAGTGAAACATTGTCAGATCCAGTGCCAGAAGATGAGCCTGTCAGGCTGGAAGGCACTCAAAATATGACTGGGAAAGAGCTGCCTCCTCGAAGTAGAGTCGATTTTAATGAGGCGCATGGAGTAAAGCTTTTGGAACCTTCATATGCTGATGCGGCAAGACTGAAAATGAGAAGAAACAGCTGCAAACATCCATTAATAGTCAGAACATGGAATACATGAAGTATTAATCTAGGAAGATTGGAAGTTGTGAAAAATGAAACGGAACACTTGGAGATAGATATCCTAGGCATTAGTGAGCTGAACTGGACTGTATTGGCCATTTTGAATCAGGCAATCATATGGTCTACTATGCCAGGAGTGACAATTGAAGAAGAACAGTGTCACATTCATTGTCAAAAATAACATTTTAAGATCTATCCTGAAGTACAACACTGTTGGTGATGGGATGACATCCATACACCTACAAGGAAGCACTTACTTGAAGCACTTTCTTACCTGCTTGAAGCATTTACTGATGAAGACCAAAGACCACAGTCTTCAGTATGGATTACACCTCAACATAAAGAAAACAAAAATCCTCACAACTGAACCAATAAGCAACATCATGATAAACGGAGAAAAGATTGAAGTTGTCAAGGATTTTATTTTACTTGGATCTACAATCAATGTCCACAGAAGGAGCAGTCAAGAAATCAAATGGCGTATTGCATTGGGCAAATCTGGTGCAAAAGACCTCTTTAAAGTGTTGAAAAGCAAATATATCACTTCGAAGACTACGGTGCGCCTGACCCAAGCCACAGTGTTTTCAGTAGCCTCATATGCATGTGAAAGCTGGGCAATGAATAAGGAAGACCGAAGAAGAATTGATGCCTTTGAATTATGGTGTTGGCGAACAATATTGAATGTATCATGGACTGCCAAAAGAACGAACCAATCTGTCTTGGAAGAAGTACAGCAAGAATGCTCCTTAGAAGCAAGGATGGCAAGACTACGTCTCATACACTTTGGACGTGCTCTTAGGAGGGATCAGTCCCTGGAAAAGGACATCATGCTAGAGGGTCAACCAAAAAGGCGAAGTGTGTCAAGGAGACTGAATTGACCCAGTGGCTGCAACAATAGGCTGAAACACAACAACAGTTGTGAGGATGGCTCAGGACCAGGCAGTGTTTCCTTCTATTGCACGTAGGGACACTATGAGTCTGAAACAAGCGGACAGCATCTAACAACAAGCAGAGTAGGATTATCACTAATTATGGGCTCTTTCAATCTGGAAATAAGTAAAGCTCAGTCCAAATTCCGGTCTTGTAACATCAAATATTTACTCTTCAGAAGAATTTGGTCAAAGTAATTCTAACATATTTGTAGGCTCTCTATTTATTATATGGGGAAAAGTTTGAAATAATAGAATTACAACTAGCAGAATTACAACTTCCACAATGAGGCATCATTTTATAACCGGTGTCTTTGTTCCAACCTGGCCATCCTATTTTGAAAACGGACTAGATTAGAGCTTCCAAACTAGTGGGCAGTACCACATTTCTATACAACGAAGGGAGGGTACTGTACAAAGTTGAAATTTGAATGTCAGTGGAGTGTGGGGGTGGTGGGGGTG